>NC_071088.1:114457629-114777295 GCF_027358695.1 Spea bombifrons
TGTAATTCATTGGAACGCAGAGAGTTTAGTAAACTGACTGGGAAAGCTGGAAGTGTAGCCAGCAATCAACATTCTGCATCTAATGAATTCACAGACAATCGTATCTGTATATGAATACAAGGAGTACACAATGTTTTACATAGGGACAAAACTAAGCCAAGTGTGAAGATTCCCACAGGCAGTGAAAGCTGATTATATTGGTACCATAGCTGGTGCTTTACGAGTAAAAGATGTAGCAATCGTGGCTACAGAAAAATAAATTAAATAGCAACATAAAGGAGCAGTGCATTCATTCTGTGACAGTCTGGTAGTATGGGCACATCATGCAAAACAGCAAACAGAAGAGTGAACGTGAAAGAAACAGGGATGGGTAGTGGGTTCATGGCAAGACTTGTAGGAGTTGGTGCCAATGGGACGGTTAAAGATGTGTTCAACGCAACCTGTTGCTACATAGCCATGGTATTATGACATGGCACTGCTTTAGGATAAGCAAACCGAATCTCTTGATTTAATTCCCATTCTACATCCTTCATTCCTCATTTTCTACAATAAATAAAAACATGTATAAATCTTTTTGGTGCAGCTCCGATTCAGTCTTAAAAGTCTATAGATGCAATTGCATTACATTCTTAATACTGGCTTGTACCCTAAGGTTTGGTTGTTTGTGTCTGCCCACATTAAAATGTTGGCCAACACTGAGGTAGACAGCTCTGAGAGGTGCAATAAACCCTTTTGTAGTGTCCCTAATTTACACCATGCATTACTGTGTACTATAATGTGCACCATTTTGGAAATGAGCAATCTGCATATACTTAGGGTTACAGCTTTAAATGAAAAAGCAGGCGGAGACCCTACAAGGATTTTCCAGTACGACACAACTCAGTGCTACCATCTAGTGATTAGGCAACATACACTCACTAACAACAACACGGATGCTTGACATGACAAAAGCCAATGCAGTGGCCATGACAGACTATTATAATGTAATCACAAATAGTCTATTATGGTGGCTCTTTAATGGTGGTAACCAAATGTTTCTAAAGGTGGTTGAAAATGCCAAAAGTCAAGGCATCCTAAATTAAGTCATCTGCATTCAAGTAAGGAATTATCTGTGACATACCAGTGTGAAATGCACCAACTGGATCATTCAGATCATTAACACTTGTGCACATTTTGTCTTGTGGGAGATGAGGACTGGGACTGCTCAACAGAACTGGTTTATTTGTATTTCCTGCAGTCCCATCATGCATGAGATACAGTATGTGGTTGGCTCTCAGCGTCCACTTTGCCAACCACGTATCACATACCCACTGTAAGGGTTAAAGAGAATTTTCATACTGGCTTTTAAAAAAAAAAAATATTATTACTTAAAAAACATTTTTTATATTTTAAAACCATTTTTTTATATTAATCTAATTTGTGTCTTTGGTTGTATATACAATGTTTGGAACAGTTGTATAACAGTTTTGTATTTTTGCTTAAGTCTGTTATCTTGGCCCAAGCTAGACAAACCTACAACTTTATTTCCATATCGCCTTATGACACCATATCCCAATGATCTGCACAAGATGGCCAGGAAATGAAGAGATCTTCCTGGCTTTGTAGGTCTTTGATGAGGAGGGGAGATAGTGCGGGTGGCTTGGAGAGTGTGCTGGGTTATATCACTCTGACCTCCAAATTAGTGGATACATTTGTTGGAACAATGGAAAAAAAGGAATACACTGCTGTGAAAAAAAAAAATCCTTTAGATTGAAGTTCAGTATTAATTAATCTGCATACTAAAAGACTCTGAGACTGGAGTTAATATCATAAGAGCTCCCAAGTATTATACTTAGGTCCACCTGGTGTGAAACTCTCTCCCAGTGACTACAATGCCTATATGTTTTTTAATTGTTGAACATTATATACAGTACATAGATTTTTACCACATTCAAACTAATTTCAGTGGGGTCTTTGGTTCGAAAACAACTAATCCCGACCATGGAAGATGTAGGGAACTGCAGGGAACCCAGTAAAAGAAAGAGCTAGTTCACAAAGGAGATCTTTATAGTTACCGACATATAAGACATGTCACTGGGAACATCACAGCATGAAACCTATAAAGCATCACCATGAAATTGCTCCCTCTTTGTCCAATGTAGGGAAAAGGGAACTATGTTTTAAACCTTGGCCTAGATAAACTCTAGAAACTTCAACTTCTCAAACAGTAGCCACGAACTTCTGAAAATATGATGCACATCTTGAACTATACCTACCCCTAGATATTGCAATAATATCAATAACATTTCTATTACAAGTGTGTGTTAACAAAGTGTATGTGCAGTGTATACCTGTGTAAATCTGTCCATTTAACAGAAATGACAAAAAATGAAGAGGAAACAACACATCAACGGATCCTATTTGGCCTGAAAGCTGCAGAACTGTAATGCCATCTAGTGGAAAATATTTAAATTGCATGCACATAAAACTTGGAATAGCTTTAAGAAGTGGCAAATTGGTAAAAAAAATTGTATTTATAGCTGCAAGTCGAGGAAATGATTTCTGTTCCACATTGTATCAATAATTCCGAATGGTTATAGGGAACAAGGCAAAGCATGATGAGGAATCAGTTGAAATGTTGCTTAGTTTCATGGCTGGGCTTGTCAGTTTAGGTTGGTAAAAGCATAAATATATTGCAGACATTTTCAAAGATTGAGTTATGGCCTGCAGAACTTAAAAAAGAAAGAATCACAAGTTTTCAACAAAAGATAGAGGCTGACAAGCAGACAACTGGAAAAGTTGTATCATCAACTGGATGGAGGAGTCCTCTAGCTACTGGGAGCAGAAAAGGGTGGCCGGAAAGCTTAACATCGAGATTTAGAGAAAAAAGGTGTTATTTGTCCTCTCTTCCTCTTTAGATTTCTGTAAAGAATTGATTGTTCAGAATTAGTATTCCCTAATATCAATGGCTGTCAATTCCTGGGAAGAGACAGGAAAGATGTTGTTTTCGACAAGCAGAAAAACATAAACCAAAATAATTGTGGCATTGAATGCATTGTATAATAAATTGCATAAAATAAAATCCATTCAGCCCATCTAGTCTCATTTGTCCCAACGTAAGGACTTAGAGCTTAATCAGTCCTTGGTCTTGTCTTAGATTCAGCATCGCCATATGCCTATCCCATGCATGTTTAAACTCCCCCACGGTATTAGCCTCTACCATTTCTGATGGGAGGCTGTTACATTTATCTACCACCCGTTCAGTAAAATTAGGACAATAGATGATAAGGGTACTCATGTGAAGGCAATGGGTTGTGTGATTTTGTAACATGGTGAATACAGCACATAGCCTCAAGTGAAAAACCAGAAAATTCAAGTCTTCGTATCCTTTTATTAAACAATCCATTAGAGGAGGCTACTTCTTTTTGTTCAGCAAAACAAGTTAGTGACCTTGTTCACTGAATCTTATCATGGATATATTAAACAGTGAAATATTTTGCTTGGGTTGCTATTCATCTCTTCTGTGTGGAAGTTGTTATTAAGCTGGAAGGAATCCTCCTTTCCTGAAGACAATGTTTAGGGTACGAACGACACAAACAGACGAAGACTGCCTGTTCTGGAATGATCTAGACTGGGTTAAACTTCAAATGACCTATGCTGCTCATCTCAGTTGTCGCATGCAATAGATAAGTCAAACCTTACCATGTATCTGCTAATGTCTTGCAAACATACGCCTTAAACTGCCCTGGACAAGCGCTTGCTTTTCCCCAATGGTTTGATTAACTATGTCTGCAACAGATATTTACCAGAATTTACCCAAGCGGGCAGGACAATCGACTGCCCTGGTAACGAATACCTGGTACACTCTGATCCCCTCTGTACATGTTGGCCAATTCATCAAGCAATAAAAGGGATACAATAACCAACCCAACAGATAACTGGCTGATGCATATTAATCCTATCCCTGCAGCATACCGAGGAGTAAAACCTAACACACGTGAGAGATGAGATACAGGCTGATACGGGCTTCTAGACGCTGCATGGGTGGGCTCAGACCTTGAGCCTAGTATCTGACTCAATCTGGCTCTGGAGAGGTGTAGGTCAGAGCAAAGTTTTTGGCAGGCTAGTCCGGCTGCCTTCAGTATGGTTTGGCCCCAGCTTCACCCATGCCACTCTAGGGCCATCTCTTCTACCTTTATATGTGGTGCCCAAGAAAAGGTTTATGCTTGAGGTGCTTCCCGGCTCAAAGACGACTGATGTCTCCATGCTTTATTTCCTTTAAAGGAAAAAAGAGACACTTCTGATGCCTATTAAACATTGCCTTGCAGAAGCAGGGTGAATGATGGTTGTCGGTGCCTTCTAACATAATGTCAGAGAAGCTTGTCCATAAGTTACTAACAAATCAAGATAGAAAGGTTTTACATACACTTATGCATGCTTGACACTGATGCTTGCTATACATACGGACATACGGTTATGCATATGGTTAGAGGCAAGGCCAGGAGGCAAGGCTAAAGCAAGGCTTTGTATATGACGAAGTAAGGTATTTAGAAGAAGAATACTTTATTCACACAATTTAATAGATAAACACATTTTATGTGTGAACTTCTTCTTACTAGCGACATCGTACTATATCACCTATTTATAATAAATCAGATTTTTTATCCATGTTTTGTCAAGCGTTTTGTTTTTTTTTGGAGCATTTATTCTGGTGTCTGTCTTCAGTGTGCTTTTTAGTACTTTAATAACAGAGGAATTTGGGAAGTGGTACAAAAAGTTCATACATGTTTTGTTCATTGTCTCTGAGAAAGATTAAGATCACCCCGTGCTGTATTTTTGTGTTTTCGTACTGTCGACAGGGAAAATTAGACAATGCTGGCTTATGATTCCACGCTTGGCTCTTTGTTTACCAGTTTTAGTCTAGCCATGGCGCTGTGGTGAGCAGAGGGAGTTAAGTCACTCTATCATGCAGATAGGGAACATTTTGTAGGTACTTAAAACACAAATCTGAAAAAATGTTCGGTTCAGGATATTCAGTAAGTGTAACCCCCAATCTAATGTTGTCTTGAGACTAAGATCAACACCTTGCTCCTGGCGACTTTAAAGGGACTTTAAAAATGGATTTGAGCAAATACAAAATTGAATGTTGTTTATGGCTTATCTACCCTTCTCTTTTGCACTATTCATTGCTCTTCTAGCAGTGCTTCATATTCTGGCCCCTTGTATCTTTTTATCTCCGTTTTTTTCAATGGTTTTACCCCTTATATGGGTAAATGTTGGGGTCTTAATTTCTATAAATAAATACAAAAGTTTGCAGCATGTCAGAAAAGTCTGTGTGTGTACCAAGAAGACCCAAGATGACTCCATAAGTCCTCCTGACTCCTGCTAGAAGGGTTCCCCCAGGGGCCCATTTTTACAACCGTCGAGGCTGCGACTTAGCAAAACTAACCCAAATCACTGATATTGTCTGCACAGCAATTATACGGATGTAGAAGGGAACACAGTAACTTCTTTGTCTCCTGTTCTATTAGACAACCAAAAGTTGCTGGGTGTGGCACCAAACCATGAGAAATGCATATGACCAAGTGTGTTTAGGCACCCAGTCCTACATGCTTTACCTACAGTGCCCCGGACTAACCCATACAAGAAGGATTTGAAGTAGCTCTCCAGTATCAGAAGATGCTACTGGTTATATGATATTTTACTTCAAAGAACATTTCCTTTCCACACCAGTATTGTAAAGGATCACACATTCTGCATGTTGTTCCTTCTATACAGAAAATGAATTATCTTCACAAGAAGAGATGCAGTTTAGGCCAAGTTTTTTGCTTTTTAATAGAAAATGCCCCATCCCAGCTACTGTATGTTCATTAACAAAAATGTGCCCCTTAAACTTTTACATTTATCTTCCTCTCTGTTTTTTTTACAGGTGACCTTGGATGAACATGGTGCTCACAGGCTCATGTAGCACTTTTACAGCTGGTTTTAAAGTGTCATTAGCTTGTGGCTCGGGAAGTGAAGCATGGTCCCACATTCAAGAGCCTGGAACGCTACATCCCACTGTTGAATAAAAAAGATTATTTATACATCTAACATTTAGACACTAGTTACTTATAAACATAGTTAACTTATTTCATTTATTTATGTGTGGATTTACAGTATCACTGTAGATAAATATTACCGATTTGTTGAACCAGCTCCATGCTTAGATAGTGCACTTCAGTTCAATGTCTTGTGGTTCACATGTTTAACCAATGTACTTGCTCTCAGCTTCATTATTCCAGCTTGCTGACTAGGAGTTTTGATCTATACTTTGTGTTTCCTATTTGTTAGAGGATCTTAAATTAAATGCATGCTATGAGGTATTGACCACCTTAGATCAGAATCCTTGAGGTCTGCACTTGAGAATGATCATCGTTTCACTGGCTCAGTGGATGTTTGCATGGTGACTGGTCTGTAGAGATGGCTCTAAGTGCTTTAGCTATGAGGATATACTGGAGTGAAGAAAAAAATATGCATATTCCAATCTCCTAACATACTGCCCTTTCGCACATTTGCACTTTTTTTCTGCTAGGAGACCCCTTATATTCATACTTACCATGCTTTTTGGGGAAATATTGAAGCTCCTGTGTCTTCTGTTCCCTAATATCACTGTTATGTTACATTGCCCTAAATTACATCTAGCAGTATTTACACAAGGACTGGGTCCTTTTTCAGCATCTTTTATGAATCATCTATGTTAAACATATTAAACATGACATGCACTATACATGTTTTAAGATACAATACCAAATTATTTGGCTGTGGCTGTAAGCATTCCCTTGACTTTCAGACTGCTTCTTTCTATAAAGGTTCCTCAGGTGGATTCCATACTGATCTCTCTTGGGTAATTAATGTGATCCATTATTCTTACTACCATCTTTTATTTATGTGGTGCAACATATTCCACCCCTGATTATAAAAATATTTTTATCCATACAGATGCAAATGTGTCATTGGACCAGTCCCCAGCCAAGTGAAGTTGGGCTGTAGACTCCAGGAGCAGGAAGTAGGCATTGTATCATTCTCCATGCTGTTTTAACAGCTTGCTCCCACCTTTACATTCTGTGAGCTATCCTAGTGATCAGATCTTGTTTAAATCCTCTCTCATCACTCAATGCCCTGAAATATCAAAAACACAAGATGTCAGAGATTTCTTGTACAAACTTTAACCAAGCACTTTTAAGTTGTTGCTCATTGCATCTAGTGCTAGGAGTTTCACTTTTACACCAACACGCTCACAGATGTTTTTAACTTTAACTTTTGTATTTATTTAATGGAATGTGAAACATTTATCTGCGCCTGGGTTTTGAGAAAGCAACGGATGTGCGAAACGCGTTACACGTTTGCCTGCTAAGTTATAGCGATATGCCTCTGAGATTTTTGGCACAACATTTCTTATTGATTCTTATTTTATGTGGACCACAATAAACCTATAATATTTGTTTTTATTGGGGATTCGGATTGTGCCTTATTTCTACAAGAGTGCCGACGTTTGTCGGAGGATTACAGTCTAGCTCTAGGGTGCAATATTTGTGCATCGTCCACAGCATCTTATATTTCATCATATTATGGTCGCACGCTTCATGTTATGTCAGACGCGAGTGTGTATGTAGTTTTCTTAAAGCTTGCCTGCTTAATACAAGTCCATATTGTCTTTGAGGAAGTCATAAACCTTGCTGAAATGGGAACAATACTTTCTCTGCAGGATACACTGGCAGACACACTATTAATAGAGACCTATTGTTTCTGGATACATTCTTGGGCCTAAATGGAATGCAAGCCATGCAAAAAAATCAGACATGGTATGTTTTTGAACAGGAAAGTCCCCAAAATATTGTTCGGTTTGGAATTTTTATTGTATAGTCTTGGTTAGACTCAATCTTCCTTATCACAGATTGCATGACATTTTGTATAATTGCGCAGTGCTACGGAGTATAATGGTGCTATATAAAATAATAAAATTGTACAGAAGTACGGAATATGATGGTGCTAAATAAAATAATAAATAACAATAACCTGTTTGTTTTCTGTTCTTGATCTGCTATTGCAGGGACCACAGCCTCTCACAGTACAATCCCCATCATCCATTGCCCATAGTTACCAGCTGGAACCTTATCTCGTACCTTTGTATTTAGCTTGAAAAGGTCCCGTTTGATGATTGGTATATTTGTTTTATTATCCTTCTAGATCAATCTTTGCAAACGTTTCATGGCGGTTATTTTCAGCGCTATGGAAAGTCTGTACTTTGATGTGAACAGGATGCCAGACCCACAAGGGGCAAAAGAAGGCTCTTCAGCTGTGTGCGACTTTAGGTTACACTAAAATCTCATAGGTCATGGAGAATTATGCTACATGAAAGGACTGTCAGGAAACCACCTCACAGGCTATGTCTGGACATTTCTTTTCATTTTTCGGTAATTATGACCATGGTTTCAGGAACTATTAACAGTTCCATTGGCGTCCAGTTTACATCTGTGCCTTCGTGCTGTGGGATGACGAAGAAACCCTGCAAGAGGAAGAGGGGAAACAATTTGTACAGATTGTAGTTTGGTTTATTACAGGAACAAAAATCACTATAAATTTGGTTGGAAGCGGTCCATTTTAAGCACCAAAGATAGATAGATAGATAGATATTGCTAAATACTTTACATGAAAAATACCCCTTACAAAACTCCTACAAATGTACTGTTTATCTCTAAAAGATGTGTTTGAGTAAAACATAAATGCATGGTTTGTGGGGATTCTGATGAAAATGTGCTGTGGATTTTCCCAGTAATCTTTGATTCTGATAATGCCGTTGGTGTTGTGTGTTAGTTTGAGTCTGTCAGTGTGTGTGTGTGACAGGGTGTTTGTGTGTGTTAGAATGTGTTAGTGTCTGGGTGTCTGTAAGTGTGTGTTAGTGTGAGTGCCTGTGTGTGTCTCACTCATCTCTCTTCTCATTTTTCTATATCTTGTTGTTCTCACTTTTGTCTCTTCTTTTCTCTCTTATTTTCTCTTCTATTCCCGTCTCACCTTTCTCCTTCCTCTTTTCTTTCTTGTCTCTCACTTATCTCCTCCTTAATCCTTTCTCTTATCTCCTTCCTTTTTCTTGTTCCAAACCTCTCCTTTCTCTCTTCTTTTCTTGTCTCCTTTTCAGATGTACATTTCACCTCAACACATTTTTTCTATCCCATTTCAAATTAAAATTGTATTAAAATGATCTAGCTAGTGGTAAACAAGCAACTTGCACAGGAACAAAACTGCCTGTGTGGTTTTTGTATGTTTTTATTTTTTTATTTTCATTTATTAATAGACATACAGACACGCTTACAGCCTGGGCTATTGGCCTCTCTATCCTGGCAACCATTTCAGGTAAATTGTCCTTCTAGCCAACACCAACAAAATTAAACTTAATTATTGCTGACTGTACTGGGAATAATAAAAGACAATACTAAATATGAATATGTAAATGAGGCTAATAGTAAAGGACACAACCCAGCTCTGCCGGCAATGAAGGAATGTCTTGCATCAATGTAAGTATCACCCTTCTTGTGTGCTTCTGCTGACAGAGCTTCCTGTTTCAAAACAATGCAAACTTTGCCCAGAGTGAAAGGAGGCTTGATCCCTCTTAAGACTTAAGCACAATCTTTAACAATCCCCCTTATCACCCCAAGTTAGTTAACCAAGCCAAATGGCCAGAAGCCAGGGATACTCCTGAGAGTCTAATATAGCAAGAGTCCATCCTCCTATGATCCCTTCTTCCTCAAGAACAATCTGATACTTAAGAGGAACAGCTCCCAGAGGTTCTACGAGCCTCACAGGACACTGGGGCAAGGCAGCCAACCCCTGAGATAAGACGCCATGCGAACAATGAAAGGAATTGGATGGGACCTTGCTTTATCCCACACCACCCAGACTTAAAAGAATGGAGCCGAGTGAGAGAACTCAGACTGAACCAGCCGAAACAGGCTCGGGTCACGGCTAGAAATGGAAACTGAAGAGAGATGTCCTCGCAGACCGTGCCGCAGTGAACTCCAAATAGCCTTGTCAGCTAATGCATCGAGTAAAACGCTAAATAAATCAGTAAACTCACTTCGGCAGTCCAGATAACTGCCTAAACAGGAATTTAGTTGTACTTCCTTATTTCCACTGATGTCAAATAAAGATCAACATAGCTAATCGAAAGCAACAAACAGACAAAAAAAAAGTAAAAGAAAAAAAATCTTTTCCTCGAAAGACTGTGTATGTTTTTAAATAGGTATATAAAATAAAAACCCCTTCACTACCTACCACCTAAAGGTATATAAATAAAGGTCTAGTGTGTTAGGGGTATATTGGCACTTTATTATTCCCCAAAACATAAGAAGCCTCCTTAGGAGAAGTATAGTCGGGGATGCAGGTAAACATGATTTGGTGGTGGTGGTGGTGGTAGGAGTTGGCAGATGTACCTATCCTGTGGAAGAAATCCTAAACAAAAGTGCAGTAAATTAAAGTAAATCCTTTTATGAATTTGGAGGACACTTTCTAATGTAAATGCTGTAAATTAATATTTTGAGTTTTTTCATTAGCAATAGCAAAGTTAAATTCATAATTTGTAGAACGACAAATCAATTCATATGTATATTTATATTTTAGTCCTGATAGATAAAAACATAATTATAATATAAATTATATAGTATAAATAATATAATTTTTGTGGGTACACAAAATGTGGTGTGCTGAAAATGCTTAAATTATAACAGTGAAACATGTAAAACAGGTTAAATCCATAAAGCCAAAAATGAGCATTTTATTTTGGTTATAAATCTATGCCCTCTCAAAACTAAATACTTTCATCATGCCGTGTATTTACTTTGTGTGCCGCCCTAGTCCTGATCCAGGGCAGCTCCCTAAACAGAATAAACTGTGCAATGGTCTGTGAAAAGGTCCAGTGTGCTACATAGTTTTAGGCTCCCTCACCACTCATTGTTTCTTCCCTCCCCATTTATCTTCATTCTTAAGGCTGGTAGTTGGAAGTAGGGTGTAACATTAAATATAATATAATTCAGCATTTTTGTGACACTTGAATAAGTAAACATAGGACTGACACTTTGAGATCAATGGTCCATAGAGTATAAATGGGCTGGATACATACGTTTATCCAATAGGTGACCCAACGCTACATTATTAAATCGGCTACCTGATTGGCGTTGATGGTGATTAAGATGGAGATATTGGAAGCATTGATGGCTGGTCCAGGCCAGAATAGGTGCTTTTATTTTTTTTTATAAAGACTTATAGGCTAGTTCTAACTATGTGTGTAGAAACTCAAAGTTATAATGTTATGACCCCCAAAAAAGTATTCCCAGATGTGCAGGTCATTGAGCAGCAAAGTAAGAGGCACTCATAAATCTTTGAGATTTCGTTGCCTGTTCTAGCAGGGATAGGAGATGGGCCACCCTGTGCTTATGGACTCCTTAACATTCCAATAGTTTAGGTTTTATGTATGCAAACATTCCATATTCATATGATATACAGTAAAAGTAATTTTTGAATTAAGTCTTAGTCAACTATCCCCGGGATGGAACCTCTGTTCCATTATAGATACTTGTGGGTCTGCTCATTAATAGTCATAGTAGCCAATTATTTACCAAGTACAAATCAATTTCAGAGCTTAGTATAAAGGGTTAGTAAATTTCGTTATGATGCAGTAACTAACTAGTCAAGATTGAAGCCAAAGATCCTGTACATGCATGACTTGCGAATGCCCACAAGTATGATCCGTGTTAAGTCTCCACAAATAATTAAATGTCTTAAAAGCCCCCCCATTGCCTGACTTAATTTTGTTAACCAAGGCCATCCCTGTAGATTTGTCAGACTAGTGTACAAAAGTAATGAAGGCACATTGAACAATGGTTCCTGTGTTTACTTTAAAGAGCCAAAAAACTGAGTACTTCGAAGGGGATCACCCACCGGCAGCTGATGAGCTTCTTCCTGTGCATGTATTTTTATGAGGACTTGGCAGTAGGTTTGCACTTCCCTGGGAGGGTCCTGTTTATAATTAAGAGATCCTGTAGACAGATTACAGAAGCATATTGACAGGGAATCCTACCAAATGGAGGAAAGACAGTTGCGTTGGCACTGCCTCGTGCTGTTAACCACCAAACTGCTGGTTCTTGGTGCAGCAATATTCTGTTCCACCGATTCTGCTGAATTTAACAACATTGTAACCAAATGAAACATTAGAAACATCATTCCTAGAAATAATTATTAAATTGTGTAAAGCTTTGCCCCATAATTATTGCAGGGAACATTTAATTGTCACGTACCACAAAGGCAGACACCGATAAGCTGTTGCCCTGTTACCTGGGGAAGCAAGGTTTCACCTGGAGAGTTCCAGTGTATCAGATGCACAGCACTCAGGCACCTGGTAACTGAATTGCCCGGCAGGGTCACGTAACATGTGTTATGGTAAGAGGACAGCAGCTCGGGAAAGTGCGAGTGGACAGAGAATGTGAGCTGCAGTGGAGAAGTAGCTACTTGTCCAGGTTGGACTGGCCCTTCTTGAACAATCTTTGACCGGCTTGGAGTGGCTAGAATGCAGGGGGCTCACTTCATGTTACGGGACCCCACGGTAAAAGCCAGACTACTCGCAGAGTGTGCAAGCACCAGAGAGGTAAGCTGCAGGTGAGGTAAAGGGTCGCAAGAGAGTATGAATGAATGTATCATAGAATGTTTATGTTAGCATGGTTGTATAAGTGTTTGAGGGGCAAATTCAGGCTGTTTGTGGGCACTGACAAGCTGCTTGGTGACAAAGATGGAACAGGCAGGCTATTTGGTGACCTTGACAAGCTGTTTGATGACAAAGATGGCATAGGCATGCTGTTTGGGGGAATAGATGGCACAGACAAGCTATTTTAGGGGCCCAGGTGGCTCTTACAACTTTTTGGAGTCAAAGGTGGCACTGTGGGACATGTTGCATTCTTAAGTCATGGAGTCCAGGGGCAATTTTCAAACCAGGGCCCTGTGGTTTCCAGTTATGCCCCTGTGGAGACAGGGTTCTGTGTTAGGTAAGAGAGAGGGGGAGCTGGGAAACTGCATTGATGATCAGAGTGTGTGTATGTAAGTGTGTGGTGTTAAAGTGAGTATGTATGTGTGTGTGTAGTTTTAGGGAGTGTGTGTGTATGTGTTACTGTATGATGGTAGAGTGAGTGTGTCTTACTGTATGGTGCTAGTGTTTGTATTAATTTATGACGTTAGAGTGTTAGTGTGTAAGTGTATGGTGTTAGCATGTGTGAGTATATGCTATTAGCATGAGTGTGTGCGTGTTACTGTATGGTGTGCTAACATGTCAATGGTGGGCTTAGGGTTAGTAGTATGAAGAAGAGGAAGGCGGTAGGGTCTTTATAAATATGTGTATGGTGTTAGAGTGAGTGGATGTTAGTATGTACGTGCATGTTAGTTATGTTTTTGTATGTATGTCAGTGCAAAATGCAATGTAAATTTCTAAAATCCTATGCATAGTATATATAATATATATATATATATATATATATATATATATATATATATATATATATATATATTGCAAATTATAATCTATAAATACCATCACCAGGGGTTTACCTAGAGTATTTGACACCCGGGAAATATCTTACACACCCACCCCAACACACCTGCACACTAACACACACTTAAACCCTGCACACTCATGTTAACACATACTTCCTCTCACATACACATCTATGCTCACACATACATATCCATGCTCACACACAAACACACGCCCATGCTTATTTACACATACATGCTCACACATTTACACATTAATGCTCACACACACTTACACATTGTCACGCTTCACCATGCGCTAGCTGGACTTGTTCAAACTTTGTTATTCATTTCACGTTTCCAGCCACTAGTGGCCGCCCTTACCATTCAGAACCTCTCAGACTAATTATCAGGTCCAGCTGCAGTGGCTTACCTGATCAAGTCAGCCTTTATAAACCTGCCCAGCCCTGCAGTCTGGGCCTTGACATTAATGTTTGAGGACGACCTGTTTGGTACCTGCCGTGTTCCAGTACCTGCCGTGTTCCAGTACCTGCCGTGTTCCAGTACCTGCCGTGTTCCAGTACCTGCCGTGTTCCAGTACCTGCCGTGTTCCAGTACCTGCCGTGTTCCAGTACCTGCCGTGTTCCAGTACCTGCCGTGTTCCTGAGTTGCGGCCAGCGCCCCACTAAGTGGACTCCAAAGCTGAGTACCCTGCAAGTGGGCAATCTGCCGTGTTCCTGAGTTGCGGCCTGCGCCCCACTAAGTGGACTCCCAAGTAGAGTACCCTGCAAGTGGGAAACCTGCCGTGTGCCCTGCAAGTGGGCAACCTGCCGTGTTCCTGAGTTGCGGCCAGCGCCCCACTAGTGGACTCCCAAGAGGAGTGCCCTGCATCGCGACTCCCAGGATGACTGCCCACTAGCGGACTACCCTGGTTGAGTGCCCTGCAAGTGGGCAACCTGCCGTGTGCCCTGCAAGTGGGCAACCTGCCGTGTGCCCTGGAAGAGGGCTTCTAGCCGTGCCGTATGCCCTGGAAGAGGGCTTCTAGTCGTGTGCCCCGCAAGAGGGTTTCTAGTCGTGCTGTGTGCCCCGCAAGTGGGCTTCCTGCCGTGTGTGCCCCGCAAGTGGGCTTCCTGCCGTGTGTGCCCCGCAAGTGGGCTTCCTGCCGTGTGTGCCCCGCAAGTGGGCTTCCTGCCGTGTGTGCCCCGCAAGTGGGCTTCCTGCCGTGTGTGCCCCGCAAGTGGGCTTCCTGCCGTGTGTGCCCCGCAAGTGGGCTTCCTGCCGTGTGTGCCCCGCAAGTGGGCTTCCTGCCGTGTGTGCCCCGCAAGTGGGCTTCCTGCCGTGTGTGCCCCGCAAGTGGGCTTCCTGCCGTGTGTGCCCCGCAAGTGGGCTTCTCTGCCGTGTGCCCCGCAAGTGGGCTTCTCTGCCGTGTGCCCCGCAAGTGGGCTTCTCTGCCGTGTGCCCCGCAAGTGGGCTTCTCTGCCGTGTGCCCCGCAAGTGGGCTTCTCTGCCGTGTGCCCCGCAAGTGGGCTTCTCTGCCGTGTGCCCCGCAAGTGGGCTTCTCTGCCGTGTGCCCCGCAAGTGGGCTTCTCTGCCGTGTGCCCCGCAAGTGGGCTTCTCTGCCGTGTGCCCCGCAAGAGGGCTTCTCTGCCGTGTGCCCCGCAAGAGGGCTTCTCTGCCGTGTGCCCCGCAAGAGGGCTTCTCTGCCGTGTGCCCCGCAAGAGGGCTTCTCTGCCGTGTGCCCCGCAAGAGGGCTTCTCTGCCGTGTGCCCCGCAAGAGGGCTTCCTGCCAAGTAACTTCCATTGCATATATATTGTTGTACCATCGCATTCAATACAACTCTTGATCCTGATGTTCTGTTGTCTGTGGTTTATTCCTGCGCCTGTCTGTAACAACCCCCAGGCCATCGTGCATCGTGGGGTACAGACAGAGCCCCTCGTATCCCCTGCACCTGGGCTCCTTATCTATCTGTGTCCTCGGTTCGTGACACACATACACATTCAGGCTGGAACACACTTATACATGCACATTCATACTGATACACACACATACATACACGCTCGCACACAAACACTTATACACTCTCACTCTAACGTACATACATTCATACTCCTTCCCTTACCCTCTCCTCCTTCACTCACTCACCCCTTCCCTCAACTGCAGCTTTCCCTCAGGCTGTGAGCAACCTTGCATTTTACATTACTGCCTACCTGGTGTGGTCTACAATTATTCACAAAGAGCTGGTCTGACCTGGACAGGCCCGGTACAGTTCGAACCGGCCCTTTTTGAGCAATGTTTTACCGGCCTGGGGGCAGCCTGCCCCCTGTGTGTACCTAAGTACACCACTGATCATCACTGTTTATTTAGTGTACAAAAGTGAAATATACAGGATAAATAGCATATGCACTTATATTAGGTTGCTCTCTATAGAGTGTGGTTATCAGCAGGCTCCTATTTTGTCCCACAGGCAATAGAGGGAAACATGTGAAATCCAGCAGGTCATTTAATAAAAAACCCAAGGCAGGGCCAATCAGAATGTTTTTGCATTCAACATGTAAGTGTCTATAAAGAAATGGGCCCTGAGACCAGGGCTGGATTAAGAGCATCATGGGCCTGGTGCTGAGGATTTTGGTGGGCCTTTTTATGGAAATAAAGAAAATACACAGAATAGACAGAATCTGAACTCCTAGCCATCCATGTGCACCGAAGAGAACATCAGTGCTCGGCTGATAGTATAAGATATAGTTATGTGATGGGATTGGGAGTACATCAGTAAACTAAAAAAAAAAGCCATCATACACGGGATGCCTGAAGCCACAATTTAGTGCCTCTAATCTCTTTTAATAATGTATCCAGATTGAAATAGAGTAAATAACACAAAACCTTTACTTTTCCTCTCACTGATTTCTGGGCCTAGAAATTTTTGTCCTCTGAAGTGACTACAAATTCAGAAGGGCATTTTATCTCTGGATAAGTAAAAATTAAATAGTTCAATTTATTCCTTCAGTATGTAAAGTGCCAGTCAACAGATAACCAAACACACGCACCAGGACAGGCTCTGCCACACCGTCCCCCAAACACACGTGCCAGGACAGGCTTTGCCACACCGATGCCCTAACACACACACCAAGACAGGCACTGCCACACCAACGCCCACACACACCAGGACAGGCTCTGCCACTCCGACACCCGCATCTGGACCAGCTGAATTTAGCTAACAATAGTTTTTTTTTTTTTTTTTCCACACTGCTTATGTCTTGTGTATCAGATTGTGGTCTTAAGTTAAACAGGGGACCATAATGTCTGGATGGGGCAAGATGTTCACTTTTTCATATCATTCCTCACTGTTATACATCCATAGCTTTGTGGGGCATGGAAGAAAGTTTCTAATCTGTAATACAAGTTGGTGTTTGGTCAGCCTTGTTCTTTATTTTGTATTCTTTGTCATATAACCAACCACCATTGGCAGGATGATCAACATATTCTTTGTTTATTGACAGAGAGAGCCTAGGACAATAGGAATGTGACCACTAGAGTCCTAACAAAACTGAGGCGAGGGGAGAACACAATTGCATGGTGGTGTGGAGGAAGAAGGTGCACAATGCCTCTGCACTTAGTATTGTTATTGAAGGGTGAATTTGAGGTTGTCTGCTATACAATTTTTCCACATACCAGCTTATCCATATCAGATAGAAACATACCAATGTACACTCACAAAAGGCATTTACAGTTGAGTTATTAATTGTGTTTACTCAGACACTGTTGTTTCCTTTGTTAATTATTTGTGCACTGCTGTTTTCCTTATTATCTACATTAATTTTTATGTGTTGAAAGCAATAAAAGCTATTTTTTGTTTTGTTTTTTTCCCCACATGTTCCACTTTTCTACCACCTTCTTAGTGATAAATGCATTTGTACCCAAACCTCTGATCTAAAAATCAAAACAATCTAATCAAACAATCTATCTAAATCATTTTGGTCTACCATTTCTCTTCCTGTAAAAATATACTTCTGTCTTGCGGGTAGTTTTAAGCCTTTAACACTTTTTTGTGCTATGTCATCTTTTTTGTGCTATGTCATCTTTTTTTTAAAGTTCTAGATTATCTCTAGGACTTTGAAATCGCTAGATGCCAGAATTTATCTCTAAATCATGAGTTGCTTGGGTTGACCTCTAGGTTACTAAAATTAAATTTGGAAAACTTAATCATGAAGCGAGCATTGTTACCATAGGTCTCTAGGTCTGTAGACTCTATTGTTGATCTCTAGATTTCTTCATGTGTTCACTAATGGCACACAATTCAAAACAGTTTCCATGAGTTAGCAGGTCATTCTCTTCTCGTGTGCCTCCATTTTTGGCTCGGCCACCTGTGCTTACATTATATGTGAATGTCCCACATTCTTAATGAGCTGTGGACCTTTTGAAGTTGCACACCAATGACATCTTTATGTGTTCTTTGAAGTCATCTCCACTTCATCCATGGGGTTAATAAATGTTACATGACCCTAATATTGTTCGTGGTAGCACGTAGCCAGAGCAGACAATAAGTCTCTAGAGAATGCCTCACCCTATATCCACAGAAGTTTTGTTTAAAAGACATCCGACAGAGCTATTAACCCCTGTATTACTAGAATGCAAGATATTTTAGAACTTCTCCTTTTTGTGATTCGTAGGGACTGTAGCATACAGTCAGGATGTTGTTACTAAAACACTTTTGAGAATCAGTCCTTATTGCACAAATTCAACATGTTTTTTAATACCGGTAGTATACTATATAGTAACCAACCATGACTCTTACTAACGGCTAATATTTTCTAAAATGACAAAATTATTCCAAAAGTGGTTAAAAAATGTCTTCAAAAAAATACCTTTAGTATATCCAGCGAATGTATATTTTCAGTGTAATAAAATGTTACATTCAACAATAACAACAACAAGTATTTATAAAGCGCTTTTCTCCCGGTGGGACTCAAAGCGCTAAATTAATACAATATTTTATTTCTTTAATGGTTCAGTACTTTAAGAAACTTTTATTTCCAATTCTAGCGCTTGTTTCTAGTTCTTACACATGCACCTGACCTCCCTACTGCATCCCATTCATAAGTTGTACTAAAATCAAACAGTCCCTGCTACTTCATAAACCTCAGCATAAATCAGGCCTCCAACCATGTGGCTCCAGTAACATCAAGATGTGTGGCAGAAAGGGACAACTAGTTTACCTTATTGTTTGCCTTCAGTCAAACCTCAAACCTTACATGGTCCTTCACCTATTCTTATGTTCAGACTAGAATTTTGTCTATGCCATGCATGCCTACATTATCTAATTGTATTCACCTCTACAACTTCTGCAACCATGTTCGTATACAGAGCCTGGTTAGGGTAACAAAGTAACCACTCTACAAGGAAGGAATCAGGATATTATTGATTTAGAAAGGGGCCCTGAATTAGCGTTGTCCAACATACATAGATAGAGATGCATAGTGCATCACAACTAGACAGAGCAACTCAGAAATGTAGCATATTAACAAAGATTATTTTTAACAATCAAAATAGAGAATGACTGAAGTCCCTATAACAAATCCATTAAAGATAAAACTAAACACTAATGGTTGGATCCGCAAAACACGCATCAAACACGGTTTCTTTCTTTTTTAGCAACTAGCCCTCTTTCTGGCCGCTCTTGAGGCTGACCTTTGTATTGTAACTGTATGTAGCTAACTGTATACAGCAATTTCTTTCTCCCTGACGGTGTTGGGAAGGTGTGTCTGGAAGTTGGTCCCATATTTTAGGTTCACTGGTTGGTTATTTAATTAATCTATTTATAGATATAAGATTTGGTTACCACCTCACTGATGACAGTAGTGACTGTCGAAATCCTACCTTTGTAACGTTTCTTGTAAGTTACTAGATGAAGTTATCTTATTGCTAGATATTCATCCATTCTTGTACCAAAATTTGGTCTTCATGTATTTTGTTTTTTCAGCATCAGATTATTATAGTGATCATTAAATTTCAAACTACATGAAGAGGTGCATTAAATGACAACAAAAGAGCTTAATATTAGTGTCTAAAATCTATCCTGAAAATAAAATATCACTTCTATCAAGTTACTACATAGCCCATGGGACTTACCCTTGTCACACCTTAATACATATCACTTCTTTGATCCTAATAGTATTTATAAACAAAAATGTCATAATTTTAATGAAGCCTTTTGTATTCCCTGTTTTTGCTTTTACTGCTCTTTGATGCCTCAACCTTGAGGTTTTAATAGAGGATATCATTCATTTTCCTGAAATGTTATTCTTTAAGACGAATTGGTTAATAAAGGATGTTTCCAGGGAGGATATTCCCAATCCAGACCTGGCTTTCATTGGTCTACTGGCCCAAGCAGGAAAGCCAAAAAAGATTAGAGAGAAATATATAAGGACTTCCCTCCTCTCCATCTCTAGTGATCTCATGTTACATTGTCACAGCAATCACTATGAGTACGCTGGCAGTGTACAGGAGCATCTACACGGAAGAACAGTTCAAGAAGATCTATGGCACGTCTAAAGATCTGGAGAGGCCTCCACTGAAGCTTAGGGATAGATTCACAAGGAGCTGTGAATGTTCTTCTCATGCTTTCCACAAATATCTAAAAAGAAGGATCCCAATTGTGGGCTGGCTACCCAGGTACAAGTTCAGAAAATGGATTTTGGGGGATCTAATAGCTGGCCTAACAGTGGGTATAGTTCATATTCCACAAGGTAAGCATATATATATTTTTTTGTTTTAACTGTAATTATGTTCCAAGTTTGCATTTTAGCAGGTATGTACAAGTGTGATAGAACTAGTATGAAAGATATTTCACACCTGGGGATTTTCATGCATTTGGAAATTAGTAAATTTGGTAAAATCTCTGTTGTTAGCCAAAATTCTGGCTATGAATCATCAGAAATTGTAGTTCTAAAGGGAAATATTTGTAATAGAAAACCGTATATCTCATAATTTTAAACCTGAAGTATCTTTTTACGTAGGCAATCATTTGACAGCCGGAAAATGTTCATCCTTTGAAAATTGTAGCTATAGCGTTTATCAAAGAGATTAAAATAATTATATAACTCAAATTAATTGACATTGTAAAAATAGGTCTTTCTATCGATCATGTCTAATTTACAGTATTAAATTACACAGAAAATGATTCTAAAATGTAATTAAAAATATAATATTGTTAAAATTAATATAATGCTTAATACAGGTAACAATCTATTGATTAGCACATAACTCAATGTTTCCTTTTGTGAGCAAGTACGTGAATAAAAATAAATTACCCTTTTATTGTTACCATAAGGCACGGAAGGTCAGGATTGGGTGCATCAACCTCAAGCCAACTTTGGCTCCTTTCTAGAGACACAGGAAGCATTATGGGGGCTTGCATACGCATTGCTGACTGTTGGTTATGTCTAACTAAAGATTTTTTTGCATTTAGGTGCTAATTTGGTACCTTGCCTAAGGCTCTAAGGAAACTTGACTGTTCTTTGATGACTGATAAAACCATAGATAATGTGAATCTGTGCCCCATAATACTATGAGCATATTTTTACATGCTTGTGTGTAAAATCTTAAACATTTTGATACATTCTTGCATCATAAGGTATTAGACGGTAGAGACATGCACCAAAACCGTTAAGGAAACCCTAAACCAAACTCGTATTAATAACCCTACCCAATCTAAAACCTTATGTTTCTTTTATTTCATGACATTCTTTCCAATATTTATTTTCACCGTAGTTCAAACCTACTGAATGCATCTCCACAGCTCCAAATGACCTTACATGAGGGTCAGTTGTTACCACTTGCCCTTGTCTGTAGACAGCCATGTCTAAAATGCAAGTAGCACTTAATGTCACAAAGTAAAGCATTCATTACGGTTATGACTGGGAACTCTAAATGACTTAAACATTGAACGGTCCATTCTAAAGGTTTTGTGACGATGACTTGCTAACGGTGGCTACCAAAAGATTCCAAACCAATAATGTTAATGTTATATTTGAAATGTATTTAAACAAAGACAGGGCTAGTCAATACCCTCCTGAAATACATATATATATAATGCTTAGCCACCCTGTCCAGTGCTGGTAGAGGGACAAACCCTGGACAGTGTTGTCTACCATGCATAAAATATACTCATTCTTCATCAGAATAGTGACATTTATATTACATAGACTTTCGATGCTTTGGTGAGTAGGAGAGCATATAAGGAACAAAAGCATTGTCAGTAATTTCTATTGTACTGTTCTTAGATACTTTTTTAATGTACTATATGCTTTATGGCATATTGTTGGCCAAAGGTGCTGCTCCACTGAATTCCATAATTTTAACATTCTTGTTACTGTTGCCCAAACCATTCATAGAAATAATTGCTTAATAATGTAATATTTTACCTCATTTACACTTTTCTTAGGTAATGTTGGCCATGAAATACTCAATTAGTCACTAATTTATTGCCTTAGAAAATGGAAAAAAAGGTTTTGTTCTCTCTATTGAGTCTTTAGTCCATGTTGAAGTTTATAATGGGCCCACACAGAAAGTGGAATAGCAAAACAGGTCAATTTATTTTATGGAATACTATTGTAAAGTATTAAAGTAAAAATATGTTCCGGTACTTTTACTTACCTGCTGTATGTTTTTCTTGTAGGTATGGCTTTTGCCCTCTTGACGTCAGTGCCACCTGTTTATGGTCTTTATACGTCTTTTTTCCCTGTTTTACTCTACATGCTCCTTGGAACCGGACATCATGTTTCTACTGGTAAACTGCATGAAAATAAGTCAAATATAGCTGTCTTTGTCAGAGGCATTAAAGGCCTGGGGGTAGCTGTTCCCAATGCACAATGTGACAATTTCAAGGTTAAAGCCAGAACAGGGAATGCATTAAAGTAGCCCCCTTTGTCTTAAATGAAAAACAAAATTGCTATAATGCTTTACTGTACCTGAATGCAAGGTGATTGAGGATGTCTGTGGCTCAAACAGAGCAGAACTGGAGCAAAACCAGACCTGGAGAAACTCAACCATGTAAAGGTAGAAGACATTTTATCAGGCTTGGCTCCAAGTCATTCTCCTGTCCTTGTGAGGGTGGTCACTCAGCTACTTGGGATGGAAACACTATTTCATGAAGTTAATAAACTAGTACACTTGTATATTTGCAGGTAGTATGTATTCTATGCAGGTAGTGTGTATTCTATCTATTTAGGTATATTATATCCATTCTGCTTACCATCCCATCGGTACTGGGCTTAAAACAATTGTCTGATTCATAGGTACCTTTGCTGTGCTGAGCCTAATGACTGGTTCTGTGATAGATGAACATCTTCTCCAGAATCCATTGGACAGAAACCTCACCGCTGATGAGCAGTCTGAAATATATGGCCAGCGAATTGGGATGGCAGCTGCTATTGCCTTTCTTATGGGCCTTATAATGGTAAATACATACCATATACTGAAATAAGACTCCAAAGAAGTATCTGTAGAAGGAGACCAATAGATTTTGACATCTAAAACATATACAAAGGTTATTTTTTTGGTAAATTCTACTATTTTACTTACAATCTTGTGAGAGACTTCTACTCCCCCACCTTGAACAGATACATAATCTATTGTTGAATGGATATGGTTTATCTTGATGTTTAACTAAACAATACTGTTCTTTCAATATTCTAATGATAAGTTGGTAACTCAGTGCTTAACAAATCTGCTCCACAGAATCTAGGAGCCGAGAGCTGCCATGCTACTACATCATGGCACTATATGTAATAATCCGCTTCGTATAGAGTTGAATCATGTGTCTGTCTAGCATGTTATTCCTAGTAGCCATTGCAACCTGTGTTTTGTCTAGCCATGTCCTAAATCAATGTGTAAAACTCACCTGAAAAGTCTCATGCAATCCCCCAAAATGAAGAATAATTCAGACCATCCTGATCAAAAGTAAGAGTGTGAGGTTAGGATCATGTAGAAGATTTTCTTCAAAACTTGGCAGGTTCATCTGTTAATCAGGATTAGTTTATTGTGATCAAGCATGGAAATCAATGAAACCTGGATTTTAATGGTCTGATTGACTGGTTATGAAACGACTAGCTTAATGATATTTGGCTTTTACTGGTGTCTGAATGTAGACCGCTGCCTTCAGGAGTACATGCTCCACATACTGTTAGTATTAGGAAAATTTGACTGTGAGAATCTGTTAATAAATGTATTTGGTTGGAAGAAACTTTTACAGCAACATTGGGAGTGAACATGGTTATAATATATATATATATATATATATATATATATATATATATATAGTCTGCATGGATTGAAAGTGATACAGAATATCTATTAAATGGTCTGAGAAAGTAAAAAAAGGAAAACAATATCTTGTATTTAAAAATAACAAAACTCTAGCGGTATTCTAGGGGAAAAAAATATAACATTTGTGACCATACTGCAGAGTTTTTCAATACATCCTGTTGGTTTATTATAGACAGATAAGAAGACGCTTTGTTATCTATTTATTTGTAGAACTTTATAACTTTTAATTAAGTGCATATACTGAAAAAAGTTAGCAGTCGGGTGTTGTGTTCATAAGTGTAGCTTGTGGTACTTGATTGTTTATACAGCTAAAAATGAAAGGCTGTGTTTTAGCGCAGAAGTGGGTTGTCATGAACCATGGAAGTTTATTTCGGCAGCCAGTATTGTAGAGTACTTAGGGGTGCAGTGAGACGTCCATCTTCTCCGAAGTGCAACAGTGAAGTGGATACGTAGCATTTGGGTACATTTTAGAAAATCACAATTTCATCTCTGACCTTATAAAGAAGATACATACTGGTATTTACCAGTACAAAAATATTACACAGATACTCATGATAATAAAGCAAAACTTTAACTGCCCATGAGAATTAAAAGCGGCGAGTTAGAACAAAGTAGATAATATATAGTCTAATGTCTTAGGCAAATTAACCTTAAATGTCTTGCATTTTTACACGTGGCTACTGTAGCAAACAATCTGGTGGATTTCTGTTCAGAACTGGGCTGGTAGAAGGGTAGAAGCTGGTAGAAGGGGAGCTACTTTTCTGCTTTGGCAAAATAAAGGACACAGGAGGTTATGTAGTAAAAGTGATTCTGATCTTTTCTGTTTGAATAGGGTTTCCTATCACAATAGCAACAATTGGTTCAGTCAACCTGCTAAAGAAGACTGCTTTTCAAACTTTGCACCAAAATAAATTCCCTGACAGGGCCATCCCTAGACAGGCACAGACAGGATATCAGCACTGTTTTTGTCACGGACCGGGTGAGCAGGTCTGATAGGAGCCCAGGTGCAGGGGATACGAGGGTCTCTGTCTGTACACCACGATGCATGATGGCTTGGGGTTGGTACAGACAGGCGCAGGAAATAAATCACAGACAGAAGATGCGGATAATGGTTGTATTTCAGATGATGGTACAACATATAAACCAGGAAAGTCTCTTGGCTGGAAGCCCTCTTGCAGGGCACACGGCAGATTGCCCACTTGCAGGGTACTCAGCTTGGGAGTCCGTTTGCAGGGCACTTGGCTTGGGAGTCCACTTGTGGGGTGCTGGCCGCAACTCAGGAACAGATCGGGTAGCCCTCTGGATAGGGTGCATACGACAGGTTGCCCACTTGCAGGGCACACAGCAGATTTGCCCACTTACAGGGTACTCAGCTTGGGAGTCTGCTTGCAGGGCACTCGGCTTGGGAGTCCGCTTGTGGGGTGCTGGCCGCAATTCAGGAACAGGAACAAATCAGGTACAGGATCAAAACAGGTAGTCCAGAAACATTAATGTCAAGGCCCAGACTGAAGGGCTGGGCAGGTTATAAAGGCTGTCTTGATCAGGTAATAAATTGCAGCTGGACATGATAATCACTCTGATCTATCTATCTATCTATCTATCTATCTATCTATCTATCTATCTATCTATCTATCATAGTAAACATTGACTGCCATTAGATCATTCTCATAACAAACTAGGCTTTGTTATGAGTTTGGGAAACGTTTAGCTCTGCCAAAACTCTACGTTATTCTGCTGATGCCCATACATTGGTACGAGCATGCCAGTCCTCTCCAGATGTTGGCTTCCTCTTTATGCCTGTGGTGCACACTTTGGGCAGGCTTAATACTTTGCCTTCTTTCCCCTGGTAAAAACATTCTGGTGTCATTTAAATTTACCCTCATGAACATGATTCTTTTTAAGTAGAACTGTAACCCCCAAAAAACATAATAATTCAACATTAAACAAGAGTGCAGCAAAAAAATAATCACATGTATGAAAGAAATCTTTTTGTTTTCAAATATTATAATAAATACATTTTAAGGGTGTTACCAAAAATTTTAATACCTTTATAGTAAAAGCGGTATAATACAAATGCTGTCCACATCCCCATAAGCACTGTTAAGAGGACCCCTACTCCATGTATGTGATACAGGTGGCCAAATCTCTGAAGAAGTCATTGTGCACGTCATTATATTATGGGGCAATAACAATTTTTGTTCGCCCACAAAAAAGCCAGTGATATGATAACAAATACAGGCATGTCTGGTAATAAATAAATACAGTTGACATTTTTAGAAAATATCATTAGTATGATTTTCAAAATACCCACTTTGTTCTCCAATAAATTGAGGCTCACGATGATACTGGTGCCTGTTTTAAATCCCTAAATAGTAACAGGATTGAAGTATGGTAAAAATAATGCCTCGGACCTTTAAGGGGACACTCTAGCCATCATATGCAATTTAATGCATATGATAGATGCATTGTCCCTTTAAATTTTCATGGTGCCACCCCCTTTGCAAATGCATGAGGTTATTCTGCATAATCCCCCCTCCCTATGCATTTATTCCTTCCTCTACCTCTCAGCTATTTTCCACAGAGGGGATATGTGCTCTTCAACATAAATATAATATATTTACCACCAGTCAGCTCCAGGGCCGGCTCTGTGAACGCTGTGGGCCCGTTTAGACCCCTGTATGAATGTGTGTAAAGTGCACCATTGATTTCAAGAACTGTCAGACCACGAAGGGAGGAGGGCAGCTGCGGCTAGTACCTCGGATAAGGGCTTTTAATTTTTGAAGAATGCATATTAAGTACTTTACTATGCATTCTTCTTTAATAAGGATATCATGAACATTAAAAGAACATTTAAAGAACATCAGATACACCATGCAATTGAAAAAAATAATCACAGCGCTGTTTCATAAAGTTAGCGCAACTGTATATTATGCACTAGCAATAAAACATAGGGCTATCTGGTATGACGTTTTACACGTGATCTTATCAACAAACAATGGAATGTTCCTTTCAGATTGGACAATTCCATTGGTTACAAACATTTTTATTTATAGAACTCTCATAATCTGTAAGCTCATTTGGGCAGGGCCCTCCTTACCTGTTGTTTCTGTAAGTCAAATTGTTATGTCCTGTTTATCCATTGTACAGCGCTGCTGAATATGATGCGGCTATATAAATGAATAATAATAATAATAATAATAATAATGCTTTAAAGCCGTAGGATACTTTCCTGACTTTCCCTCTTCAGGAAGGACAGCCCCTCTTTGAACTCAAATTTCTCTTCCCCATTTTCCCCTCATGATGTTCTTCTTTTTCTAAGAGCTTAGAAAGTTTTCGAAGCATAAGTTTGAGTATATCAATTCAAAATGTTTAGAAATGAGGTTTACGAATTACATTTTGTTTAAATATTTACTTTTGGATTTATAAGTAGTTGTCAACGAAGACACATACAAAAGCAAGAGATTGTCTGCCTCTGAAATATAAAATGGCACGTCCATGTTGCCCTGTTGTAAACTGTCCTGATATTTTTTGTTTTGTTACCCTCCCCTTTTTCTCTAGGTTGTTATGTTTGTGCTTCAGCTTGGCTTCCTCTCCACATACCTATCAGAGCCAATAGTGAAAGCGTTCACCAATGCTGCTGCTTTCCATGTCACCATTTCTCAAATTCAGAATATGATGGGGCTTCCACTTCCACGTCCTACTGGCTCTTTCACCATCTTCAAGGTACTGGTCACTGGTGCTTATACAAGGAAGAGGTTAATTCAGATTAATTTCAATTCAGTTGGAATTGAAATTGGAGTAGAAATCATTTAGAGGCAGTAGATGCCTAGGGTTAGACAAGATCCAGAAAAGTCTCACCAACAAGTTGTTTGCTGGTTCCTTGTCTACATTTTCATGTCTGTATGTTCGTGTGCTGTGATTACTCTTATGCTTGCATTTTTGTTAAGTAGAAACCTAATCCTGAAGTATTTGCCCTGGAATAAAAGACTTTGCAATGGGAAATTGAAGAGTGAGGGGAAAATGTATCATAGCTTCTCTCCTACACTGTGTTTTCTTATCTTTGTTCCCACATAACAAAGTGACTGGTCCTTGGTTATCCACAATACAGAGTGGAGGGCAATATACCCCTTTCTCCTCTATAAACAATTTGACGGTTTATTGGCCTATGACCTGTCCCTAAGTACTAGGGGATTTATCCAAAGTATCCCAATTGCAATGATTGTTACAGTTTGCAAGTTGATAAACTTAGGTCTAAAGGGAACTGTGGACTTGAAAACATGGCTGTTTGGTGCATATATATAACCTAGGAGCACAAGATTACATCCATAAGATGTTGGGAAAGCAAATGAATGTCCTTTTCATCCTGTCTTTCTACTTGTTTAGACACTGTCATCCGTTTTCAGCGCTCTGCACTTGACAAATATTGCTGAGCTGGTGATATCGATCCTGTGTTTGGTGGTGCTCATTCCCATTAAGGAACTTAATGCCCGATTTCGCACCAAGCTAAGGACTCCCATTCCTGGGGAGATCATTATGGTATGTCTCTTATTTGCCAGTTGTAAAAATACAAGGGCATAATGTGATGATGAAATCAAGGTAATCAATAAGTATCTCATGAGAATATGTTTATGGGATAAGAGGTTTATGGTTAACCAAAAGGCTAACATTTCACTAAGTTATTAATCAATTAAATGATACATTTACAGTGTATGTTATATTTCACTGATATTTCATTCGTTTCCGAACACAAACCCCATACAGGTTTCATGAACTTGTATCAATAGTAAAAACTCTTTTGTTGAGGAAATTTTTTGTGTTAGACAATAGGTAACTTTTGCTTATTGGGGCCTTGGGAGAATAACACAATATATGATGTCTGTTTGTATTTCGTGCTTTTCAGGTCTTAGTAGCCACAGGAATTACATTTGCCTCTTCTTTGGATGTCCGATACAATGTTCAGATTGTTGGAAGCATCCCAGCAGGGTAATTTGGATTTTTTTAAATCATTTTTTTTAAATAAAAGGTTTTCAGTGCTGTATTTAGTTAAGTTTTTATCTCAGATTCGACAGTTCTCCTTGGCCTAGGCATCAGCTATATCCAAGAAGGAAATGTATACTTATTGACTATAGCTAACATTCGCTTCTCTTGTCACAGTTTTCCAACCCCAAAAGTGCCAACCCTGAAAGTCATTCCTGATGTGATTGGTGATACAATCGCCATAACCTTTGTTGGTTATGCAGTGTCTGTGTCCCTTGCTATGATCTATGCAGAAAAGCATCAATATGCCATTGATCCAAATCAGGTGAGTCTTCAGGACATTGTCTCCAAAATTACCGTAAATATACTGACACAAAAATGGAAGATATAGATAGTTTAAAATGTAAAAATTAATTTAGTTCTTAGTTTTTTTTTAATGTCTAGTAACAACTAGTAGCTGTGAAAGATCCCCTTTCTAGAAATTGGATTTCAACTTCTTGGTACTATTCAAGCGATGGGGAACTCGGATTCTACCTACATGACTTCGGAATATGTCCATTTGACCAGTGAAAAGCAATTCTAGTACCAAGGCGATAAAACTATCTCTAATTGTTCAAATTCATCTCATTATCTCAGTGTGTGCTAATTCCTTCTACCATTAAAGAAAAAGTTTTAACAGACGTTGGCGCATGTCATTATTGTGTGATGTTATTATGCAATAAAGCGTATTTACAGCTGAACAGATGACCTCGGGGTCTCTTGGGATTGGGCATGCTGGAGGCTTTTACCTTCTCTGTAGTTTCGCTTTGTTATAACATTACATTTGTGACAAATATTACAATGAAAGGAAAAATATATTATTGAATAAGAAGCCAAGTGACTGTGGATGCGATGAGTCTATGTAGCGCCAAATTCAGTGCCATAATGTTAGTGTTCTTTTAGTCTTATTTTTTAGGCTGCACTCCCTATGTTGGCACTAAAAGGGTTAAATTGTTACCTGCATCCTATATTTTCTCCAGTGCATGTAAATTCTAGATAAGGTTTTTAATACTGTTGAATGTATGTGTAAAACGTATCCATAGTAGTTACTCTAATACACACCCAAATAAATAACTTAGACGTTGTTTCCTATTGATTTGCATGTATCCTTAGTTCAGAAGGGTCTAGGACAGTGGTTCTCAACCTTCCTAATGCCGCAACCCTTTAATACAGTTCCTCATGTTGTGGTGACCCCCAACCATAAAATGATGTAATTATATATTGTGAAATATGTGTTTTCCAACGGTCCTAGGCGACCCCTGTGAAAGGGTCGTTCGACCCCCAAAGGGGTCACGACCCACAGGTTGAGAACTGCTGGTCTAGAATATAGAAGTCATTTCCATCACTTTTTACATCAATTAGCTTTTAGATAGTTCCGCTTTCTTTTTTCTCGTAATTTTGTTTTTTTTACATTCCAGGAACTTTTTGCTCATGGGATCTCCAACATTGTATCGTCTTTGTTTAACTGCTTCCCCAGCTCGGCTACTCTGGCCACAACTAATATTCTTGAGAGTGCAGGAGGACACACGCAGGTGAGGTTCCAACAACAGAATATGTACCACCTGTCAAAACCACGACAGAGAGATACACTCACAATGCTCTTAATACCTGTTTTAAATAATAAGCATGAGTAATAAGCATGAGAATATTCAAATCAAATGATTCTCCTGCAAATCTAATCATTTTCCTGTTATTTTATTCTGCAGGTAACTTTAATATGTATAGAGACTGTATTTATTATATATAAGGTATATGTGTCAGGACTTGGAATAGATTCTAATTTACAGAAAGTCTTTATATATATATATAATGTATAACAAATTCTTCCTTAGCTTTCAGGATTATTCACAAGTTGTGTGGTTTTGGTGGTTCTGCTTTGGGTTGGACCTCTCTTTAATTATCTTCCAAAGGTGAGGAAAATTATCTCAATACAAAACAGAATAGAGTGTTGTATATAGTACAAGGGAAGCCTGGGTTTAATTAATAGCAACGGTTAAAAGGTACCAACATTGCAAGGGTTATAAATAAAACACCTTTTTGCCCTGCGATTATTGCAAGGGTTGTTTTTAAAACATTTCTATAGTTTCCAAGTTGCTCAAAATGTGTTGTTTTTATTAAAAAAAATATTTGCCAGCAATGCTTCAAAAGCATTATTAGAATGAACCACATGAAAAGCTTTTTATTGCTCAACTTGTCACAATGTATTTAGCAACTTTAGTGACAATGTGTTAGTGCTTTCACTAATCAAGAGTGACGGAATGAAGTCCCCAGATGTAAATCTTCATAATTGGTGAAAGTCCTCTTATACTTTACATTGAGACATTTTTAGCATATAGTGCAATAAAAAGCTTCATGTGGTTATTTCTAATGATATTTTTCTAGAAATGTCAGACTATTAGCATTCTAATCTGCATTTCCAGCACTAGGCATCACTACTTTTTTTGTTATTGTTATTTATTATGACATCAAATTATATGTATATGACATATAAATATATTTAAATTACTACTCATACACAAATATGTGTAAAGGGTTTTTAAATTTTGCCTGGATTTTAGACGGCTCATTGAATGAGACCCCAGCTATCTGGACAGCTACAGAGCTCAGCTCAATTTGGTAGAAAATCACCAGCAACAAATAAAAAAGAAATGTCTTTTTTTTCCAGGCTGTACTCGCTTGTATCAATGTTGTGAGCCTCAGACAAATGTTCCTGCAATTTCAAGATCTTCCAGAACTATGGAGAATCAGCAAGACCGACTTTGTGAGTCCACCAGGTCATACAGCACAGAGAAACATACATTCTGTCTGAAAACACTATGTATACCCCTGCATTCAACACAACAATAAATAACTTATTTAAAGATTGTAATTCACACACACATACATTGATGTCTGGGCTGTATAATTCACTCACATATTTAGTATTGTACACCTTTGTAAACGTGTATGGTCATTCAATCACCTGACACAATGCTACAGTGGCTTGCTCTCTTTTTTGTAGTCAGTTTGGGTGGTCACGTGGCTGGCTGTTGTAATCTTGAATGTGGAAGTGGGACTAGCAGTGGGAGTTGTGTTTTCGATGATGACCGTGGTCTGCCGAACCCAGAGGTAAAGTTTCCTATATCAAGGACCATTGATTAATATGGTAGTCTACTTTACCCGTGCAGCTGGCATGCTAAGCGATCACACTGTTTGTGTTGATTATTTCATAGGGCACAATGTACAGTGCTGGGAAGAGCTGTAAACACTGAGATATACCGTCCTCTGGAGAAAAATGACAAGGTAAGTATTATATGCTAGTCGGTACATCCCTTACATATCCCTTTATCACATTCTAACCTCAGGTTTCTATTCTACTCAAGCTAAACTCTCAATGACAATGCTTATAAAGTCAAACCTGTTAATCCCGACTGCTTTTAAACCAAACTGATGCACATTGTCATTATATGTTATTATAATAATTATACAGCAACCTTAGGATGCATATGCTTTTGATTAACCATTTTTATAATCGGTTTAAAACACAATAATTTGTATTAGTTCGAGGGACCAAGCTACCGTTAACCCACTGAAATAAAGTGCCAGACCATCTGAAGACAGAGCCGAACCCTGAATAGGATTCATTTGGTTTGTAATAATGGAAAGTAAAAAGTCTGCAATTGCAATTGCCCATTTTTCCTGATGTAGAGACTCAAGCCTTAATCAGTCCATGGTCTTGTCTTAGATTCAGCTTTATGTCTATCCCATGTACGTTAAAATTCCCTCACTGTATTAGCGTTTACCGCCCTCTCATACAAGCAATTAAGATGATAAATCTTGGGATATTGGTGGATTTTGTTAAAAAAATTCAGCTAACCTCACCCCAATACACACTCTCTCTTTCAGACACATTCTTTCTGATCGCACACAGTGGCAACCACTATGCCACTAATTTACCTTTTACCTTTGTGTAATACACCCTAAATCCCTCTAGACTGTAAGCTCGTTTGAGCAGGGCCCTCCTCACCTGTTGTTTCTGTAAGTCAATTTGTTATGTTACATACTACTTGTTATGTCCTGTCTACCCATTGTACAGCGATACAGACTTTGATGGCGCTATATAAAACAATAAATAATAATAATAATGCTACTAGTGCAGGGTCATGTGACAAAGCGTTTTGAGACCATGCTGAGTGCCCGTCTATTAGAGAGGACAAGTCCAATGTCAAAAGACATTCTGGAGACTTGTGGACATCAAGATCACACCATAGCTTGAACTTTACTCTGTTTCTTCTATTTTTACTTCCTTGTACTAATCCATCTCATTGATTCTGTTACACATGTTTTGGCGGTGAAGCATTACGATGTATGTGATGTTTCCCAGTACCATGCAGTAAAGAAACCTATTATTATCATCACCCCTGCCCATGATGTTATCGCCAACCTTTCTGTTAAGTTGCTGAGTGTTATTGATTGGTTTACACAGCACTTGTAATGGTTATTTAAGGAGAATGGAAAGATTGATATGACAGGAAATTGATCAACATAACTTACATTAAGTCAACTTTTAAACCAAAGATGAACAGATTACATCCAAAGGCACAAATATGCGGTGTATAGTATTTATTTTGGCTGAATCAGTATTATGCATCAGTGACTATGGCAGTCTAAGTAAGATATTCCCAAAACAAAGACAAGTTGGGTAACATGGTTATTTGTGAATGCTAAAAGCCATTAAGTTGGCAGTTCCCCTTTTACATATACATTTTTAAGTATTCTGCTTGTTTGCAGTGCTTTGAAATCCCAGGCCTAAAGATCCTATCGTATAATTCCCCCATCTACTATGGTAACAGAGACATCTTCAAAGAAGAAATGAGCAGGATTGTTGGACTGACGCAAGAGAAGATACGAAAAAGAGAGAAAGCGTTAAGGGCCTTAGAGAATGGCAGGAAGATGAGCATTTCAGTTGTGGTAAATGAACCTCTATGTACATATATATATTTTGCCGGTGTCTTCATATACATACAATTTGTGCATGTAAGGACACTGAATGCATCAGCATTGCTACAAACATGCTATCAAGGGTGGGATGGCCGAGGGGGTGCAGAGGGCAATTGCCCCTATACTAGTCTAAAATTCTTTAAACAGGGCTAGTAGGGCTTTGGACCAGCCCAGGCACAAATAAGGAAACACATGTGATATTACGTGATTTAGGACCTTCCTTAAAAAAGTGCAGCAAACACAATAGTATATTCCCCGACCACTCAAAATATAACCAGAAATTTGTTTTGTTGTTGCGCAAAAACAAATGTAAAATATACCATATATAAGTTTCTACATTAAAACAAAAGTTAAATATACTATATATAAATTTCTATATTAAAAAATATCTAAAATATTCTATATATTAGTTTCTTATTGTCTGGTAATATATATGAACACGGCAACGTTCATAAGAAAAAAAACAAGTTAAACAAACAAACGGTGAGGGCATTGAGTTTCAAAAAAGGATTCAGGGAGGCAAAGCTTTAGTACAGTGGAGTGGGGTCACGTAATGTGGCATTAGATGACCGCACTGTAATAGCGTAGCTACTCACACAGTGTGAGATCGGTGGTGCGTTATAGAATAAGTATGTTTTAGTGCGGGTCTGAAGTGTATGTTGGAGTGAGTGATCCCCTACACGGTACATAAATATCAGTGATATAAATAATTTCTTTTAGAAAGTAGTGATAAGTTTGCTACACAAATTATTTATTAATTCATTTTCATAGAAGTAGCGCCACCTGTTGGACAGTCCGAGTCTTCTGTAAATAATGAAAGTATTATTTATTTATAATGCAGCATCATATAACACAGTCTAATCTATTAAATTTTATTTTTTCTTGTAACTATAATTAAGACCAGCTTTATGTCCCCCTGCCAAATATTGCAAGTGTTTACAATATATTTGAGAAACAACTGGATTTCTGCATCTGTATCAATCTGAATTGTTCAAGAAGGACAAGGGATACAAACAAGGCCCAAAATAAAGTTGAATATTTTGAAACCTTATATAGGTTAAGCAACTTGTCACTCTTTGCAGGGATATTTAAAAATAGCGTAGTACTTGTACCAAACTTTCCATTCCATTGTATTCTTTTAGGGGCAGTGAATATAATATTATTGCTTTTCAGGACTGCGGAATAGCAAATCCTGTTTATAATGCCGACGGTTCCAGCATAAAGCCAGAAACAGGTACGGTAACTCCTAGGCTCTGTTTAATAGAGAGAATGTAAGAAATCCATGTATGATTTATCCTGTGTCAGTATCTGCACAAGCATCCACAGGACTATATGAAAATTATATATATATATATATATATATATTGGACTAAAGTATTATGTCGTGGTCCCCTGTTAAATGTATTTATATTTTACTGAAACGCTGACATTTTCATTAACATGCTTTTGTGATGTTATGTTCATTAGTAAAAATTGAGACCAGTTTAGTTTTTTTGTTGGTGTTTATCAGTTGAAAAACGAAAGCGCTATAGTATAAATTGCCAGGTCTCACGGTATATACGTGTGGGTTATGGATGTTCCTTTAATGTGCTCCCCCTGTCTCTGCTAGCGATATTCTCAAAAAAGGGAGTTTGCTTGCATTTTAGGCTAATAGGCTTTACTATGCATTATAAAGGGGGCAAGAAATCTCCTATACATTACGCGGGGCCATTGGGGTTGGCATTTCATAATGCAAAGTAAAGTCTATGACTTAAACTCAAACATATTTACTATAAATATATTCACATTTTCCTCTTTAGATACAGAGATCAAGTCACTTATCATTGACTGCACTGGGGTTATTTTTATTGACATTGCTGGAGCTCGTCTGTTTATACAGGTACACATGATTCTATCCTAAATATACTGTGCGTGACATGATAAAAATATTTTACCTAACCATTTCTGGAACAAAAATAATTTTGTTACACAAAATACTTCTTGTGAAACAATGTCTACAACATATATTTATTTTCTTACGCACTTTAATTATGTCTAACAATTTTTAGGGTAAAAAAATAATATTGTACACAAAACACTGGCATGCACTCCTTTTTTCCATCCATGGAATGGCTTTGGTCATTGATGCAGTATACACGTTTACCCAGAAATGTGTTAGAATATTATTATTAATACTGGTTTATGGTTGGCTTTTGTGGCTGATGCACTAAATGCATAACATGTGCTATGCATCCTATAATATTCATTCTACTGAAAAGAAATATGGTGATGTAATAGACTGACATTATAACATGAAATATTACACACATGTATTTGTATGAGCTTGATAGTCAAATACATATGCATTACAAATACCTCCTAGTATATACTATTTTAATAAAATAGCCCTTCCTCCTTACTCCTTATCTTACCTGACGAATGAAATTGCATCCAGGTTCACTTTACTGAACGCTCAAATTTATGACATCAGACTTTTATTAAGTACATTTTCTTCCTTTTGTGAAGGTGGTTCTTCTCGTTCATTATTATAACTTTTTTTTCTTTAATCTAGATGTGCATTGCGTGTCAGAAGGCAGGGATGCACTTACTACTTTCTGGTTGCAATGGTGAGCTATAAAGGTTCTTAATTGTTAGTAAAATCTTTATATGGATGCATTTGTCCTAAAAGGACGTGGAGTCCTCTTAATTTATTCACTGGATTTGTTGATCTCTTGCCTCTCTTGTTTTTTTGCTGTAACATTTGCAACACTTTTACTTAACTATATTGATGTTTACCAATGCATTCAATGTATGCAATTCAAATTAGAGGACTTCCTCATTCTTCCTCAAACAGCTCTACTCACGTGGCACTATATACGCTATATTCTTTTTTGGTTATAATGGTATATCTGGGACATCCTAGCTTACTGTCCATTCAGATCCCAGACTTTGCTAGTGAAAAGTGTCATTGGAATTTGCTGATGAGGATTGTCACGTCACAAGTAAATCTTATGTCCATCAGGAAGTAGACCTCTGTGTAGACCTCTTTGCTCTTCATTTTATTTTGGAGCACCATTACAATTATTATTATTATCTTTTATTTATATAGCGCCAACAATTTACGCAGCGCTTAATACAATACATATATTCTAGGGGTGTGACAAGACGAGAATCGACAGACTAAGACAAACCGATACATTAGGTGGAGAGAGCCCTGCTCACAAGCTTACAATGAACAATAACATTAAACTTTATGATATACAAAATTGGCCACATTATTAACACATGTTAAGACATACTAGTAGATAGAGAAGAAGACCCTGCTTTTGCAAGTTAAAAGTCTAATAGGCGGTTAATTGGCAGTTGAGCGAACTACATATGTGTCCCATAAGCTGCTCTTGCTGAAGGACACTTCAATGCCCTGTACATTCCCATCAACAAAGAATGCATTTAAATAATAGTAGTAAATACTTTAATATACATTCTCTCCCTGTAAAAGAAATCTCATTATAACCCCCAAATCCTCAAGTAGCCTTTGGGGGTGGAAAAAAGCTGCATTTGAGAATACTACTGCATTCATCTTTACACAATAAAACAACACTTTAAAGAAACACTTTATTGTTATTCAGCCTTTTCCACCAATACAATTCTCCCTGATATTATTTTATTTTTATATTTGAGTACATCTGATTGCGGCCTAATATAAGCTGAGATATATCGTATTCAGAAGTTGATAATACTTTCTGGAACTTATCATATTTGGGTATAATTTATATGAGTTTCTCGTGTATCCTTTGTAGAGAAGGTGCTGAGAACGTTGGTATGCAGTGGAATCATGGAACATTTAAGTGAGAATCAGGTGTTTGTTACTGTGCATGATGCTGCCTGCTACGCTGAACAGAACATGGTAAGTTGATCCTCAGGAATAGTATTGAAAGGACATGTAAAACTGCTTCCGCTCAGAGGTAGCATAGCATGAACCAAGCAAGGGCTGGACTAGGCCACATGTAAGATCAGCTAGATATACCCCCTACATAAGCACTAAAATACCAAATGAGAGCAGTGGTTTCATTCTTCCACTCATGCTAGGCTGGGCCCTGTCAGACATGGACTCGGGCAAACTCTGGCTTACCTAGCTATACCAAGTTTATTTATGTACAAAAACTCTAGTAATGTTTTGCACCTACTTTTTCTTTAAAAGCCATAGGACACTGGTTATAAAAGTAGGGAAAATCTGAAAAACAGCCCCAGTTTTATTAAGGCTTCTCATGCAGAGCTCTTGAAAAAAGTCTAGAGAACATGGGATAAGGTATCAAGTTTACTTTTGCTAAAGACTACTCCTCCAAGTAAGTATTATGTAAAATAGACGGTGCATAACATTTATTTTTTAACTTGTTTTTTTCCAAGATTATAAATATTTAATTTCTTGCCACATCTTTCTTTTTCTTGCACAGGACAGCTTTGCCTCAAATAGCTCCATGGTGTGGGTGTGAAAAACTCATTTGTGTTTTCCATATGATGAAATAATGCACAACGCCATTGCTGGCCATGAAGCAGGAGTTAGTTCACACTGTGAATGAATGAACTTGGATAAAAAAGAGCATGTAACCTTTTACTAACCCAAAGTAGAAAGGGGGAAAACATCAATGAAAACCAGTATGGTTTGTTTGCAGTCAGATACGAAGAAACTGCTGAGAAATAAACAGGTTGTGTTACAGCACATTAATCAGATATTAATCGCAACCCTGAATGGTATGTGGTCTCACAGTTAATGGCTAATGAGACATCCATGGCAATGTGGCCTCCATGGCATGCAGGAATATGTTATGCTATTTATGTGTTCTTATTAAAAATGTTTTATTTATGTAATAAATACTTTAGTAATGATGAACATTCTATAGTCATTCACAATTCTCAAGGAATTTGTGTTACCCATAGTTTGAGTGAAAGCATGCACGTAAAATGACAGTCCAGTTCCCAAAAAGAGAGTGCTATACAGAATGAGTAGGAAGCATACTTGAGACAGGAGGTGAATACAAATGAGACAAAAGTCTATTTTTCCAACTCCGGTAACCAACAAAGATATCATTTTAACATAGAAACACAGAAACATAGAAAGTGAGGGCAGATAAGAACCATTAGGCCCATCCAGCCTGCCCAACCTCTGAGTACTTTCCTCAGTACCTGCCCTTATCCTATATCTAGCTTGACCTTATGCCTATCCCATGCTTGATTAAATGTCTTTACTGTATGAACATCTACCACTTCTGCTGGAAGGCTATTCCATGTGTCCACTACCCTTTCACTAAAGTAATATTAGAAAACCTTTGCCCCGCTAGCTTAAGACTGCTTAAATAAACTCTCTTCCTTTACCTTGTTGATTCCCTTTAAGTATTTAAATGTTTCTATGATATCCCCCCTGTCACGTCTTTCTTCCAGGCCATATAAATTTGTCTTCCTTATCTTAAAAAGTACACACACCGTTATTGCTGGTAGATGCTCCTCATTGGTTCCATTTTCCACTTAGTGGTTGTAAAATAAGGTTCTGCTTATTCCATCACAATTCCTGATTTATAACATGGCCGAATATCTAAGGCTCCTTTTAATTAAAAAAAATAATGTTGTAAACTTTAAATTCTCACTCTTGGACAGACATGATTTGGGATTCAATATAAATTGCTTTATATATCTTACCTAGTGAACTCTTTTATTAAGTCCACAAACAAAAACACGAGGAAAGGCTTATTTCATGTCCGTGCACTGGAGACAATTAATAAAGTGGAGGTGATACCTTTTTGTCTGGAATGCCTTTCTTTAAGGTCCCATTTAAGAGGTAGTATTTTTTTTTTAAAAATTGAATTTGTATGCTTTGGGAAGGTAATAACCTTTTATTTGTGTGCATTCTTATGTTTAGAAAGTAGTTGAAATGAGGCACATTCCATTTTTTAACTCAATTGTCAGAATGGAGTACACACTAGAGACCTGCGCGGGACTACTTTGTTATTCCCGCTACCGCAATGTGGGTGTTCCGCTCCCGCCCGCCACTTTTGTGGCCAATCCCGCCCGCTCCCGCCACATTTGTGGCCAATCATGCCCGCCTCCTTACCTAATTTCCCGCGCAGTCCCGCGCGGCTGCCCTCGAGTTGTTCCCTCACGGCGTCTCTTCTCTTGCTCCGCCCAGGAACAAGGCGGAGTCACAGAAAGTGACGTCACATCACGTGACTCCGTTTTGTTCCTGGGCGGAGCAAGCTAGGAGACACTGTAAGGGAGCAGCAAGAAGGCAGCCTTGCGGGACTGCGCGGGATTACCGGGACCCGCAGGTACAGTGCCTGACCACCCGCTCCCGTCCGCAGCCCCAGCAAGACCGCCCGCGCCCGCAAGTTTTTTGGTGGGTCCCGCGGGACCCGCCTCCCAGTGCAGTCCTCTAGTACACACCTATTCAGCATGGAAATTATGAAATCAAACAACCGCAAAGAACACAGTCTTGTGCAAACTGAAGAACCTGTTCAGACCGTCCATCAGGAAATATTGTTTTAAATAGAGTCATCTAACAGGAGACTGTTCGGAGATTTTGTGTGAGGATTGTAAAGGGTGGTTGGGCTCATTTTCTCAAGAGCAGATACAACAATGAAGTTGTAAAAACAATTTGAGGTTTATGAAGGAGATGCTTTGAGATGGGAGAGAGGAAAGGTAATATATTGGTGGAGGGTTGCTGAAGATTGATAGACCGGGTGTAGAAGACAACAGCAGGGGAAGCAGTGTCAGTGTAGGTTAGCCGAGTTTCTATTAGAGTGGTTAGATGCAGGGAGCTAGAGGTGAAATAGCCGTGTAGGGCTGTTAGATTATTATGCACAGAATGGGCATTCCAGATGGCAAAGTTAAAAGAAGGTCAGGAGTGGCAAGGTACAATGATACAATTGAGATGTTTCAGGAAGGTCAATTAGATCAAGGCAATTAGATCAAGGGTGAAGTAAGCAATTAAGGAGCAATATAAATACAGTGTGCTTATGCTGGAGTGAGAGAAATGTTCTATTTATGATGGAGGAGACCAACAATGAAAAGGGAGCATGGTGAGCACAGTGCCAGGAGAATTATCGGGACAGATTTGAGAGGGAAATGGTTAGTGGTCGCTGTATATAAGGCATAACCCCTCATAAACTACAACCCCCCAAAATCTCTGTGTTACATATATATTTTAATGTTAATTAAGGAAATCTTAACACACATAATTACAACCATTAAGAAATGCCTTAGGAGTTTGCTATCCTGTGTTTTATGATACTGACTATGAGACTTCATAGTCGCGGAGATATTATGTTACGTAATTACATACAAACACACATATCAAACAGGAAAATGTGACATGGTTAATAAAAATCTTGTAACTAACACAAATTGCAAATTAACCCTAGTCATTAGGACTTGCCACAAAGGATAATGATCAGGAGCTCGAGAAAAGTAAAAAAAAAATAAACCAATAAAAATATATACTTAAAATTTTCAAGTTTGGAAAAGAGAAGGGTTATTTTCCCTTTTGTGCCCTATAACGTTAATAAAAAAAAAACCAATCCTTTGCATGTGTTTTTTTTTCAAATTCAAGACACCTACATTGATATATTTTGTAGCATTTTGAACTGAACTGATTTGAGGACCAACTTCATAGATAATAAAATGTTTTCTCTCAAATATTTTCATTATGTAAATGTATTATTCACATTAAATGTTGGACTGTATATCTGAAAATCGTAAAAAAAAAAAAAGAGCTCTATATGTCCTTGGAAAAACTATATATAATTTGTGAGGGTGTGCAAAAAACTGAAAAGGAGAATCATGGTTAAGTAAACATAGTGTAGAAATGCTGAAGAAGTGTCACCTTTGTTCCTTTACTGTGAATCCAACCAAACCACATGGATGTTGAGTTTGAATGGTAATTGTCTTCTTCCTTGTTTCATTCTTAGTTGGAACCAAGTGGTTCAGTCCTTAAACTTGGGTATTCTACATTATCATACAACCTTACAATGTATTATCAGCACTTCTATCAGTTAAGTGCTAAAATAAGCCACCATAAATCCTTATTTTTGAGTAGTACTTTCTTCAATATGTTACACGATCCAGTTCCAGTGGTGAAACGAGAACCAGCTCTATGCAGGCATTTGATTTTTCATCTTTTTTGGATACAGAGCATATCCACGCACAATTACTTAATTTGTGTCAATATAAATTAATATAAAGTCTGCACAAATATTGCACAGAATATAGTTCAGTGATGCCCGCTGCTTGTAATCATTTGATGACCTAAACATGTTTTGTTTGGGGCTTCATACGGTAAAATACATTATGTCTTGTATACTCTTCCCGTCTGATTTCTGTTCTTCTTTCAGTTGCCAGTCATGCATTGTAAACGGTTTTTAAAATAATACAGATGGTGCTTAATGTTCTTACTATGATCAGAAGATTTGGGGTAGCGAAATTTGTCATACTGTTTATCCACTTCGGTCTTGGACCATGACAAATGGATTTTAGAAGCATGCTCCACAATAACATTATCACAGGAACCAACATGCAGTTTTCCCAGCCCATCTATGAAGAATTCTGCAAAATAAATAAATATGTTACATGTGTACAAGTGGATTAAGCACCAGTGACTTTTAGCATATGGTATATATGGTGAATACATGCTTGCCCACACAAATTCATACGTGGAACGGAAGAGGTCCAGAAACTGAGGTCTAGTGCATAGGATGATTATTAATTATTCTGGTGTGTCTCCCTTGCTTGGCTCCTAAAAGTTTTTTAGAGGACATTATAGAAAGCAGATATATCACATGTCACTCCCACTAGACGATCATTAATACATGTTTGGGAGACATCACGTCACTTACTGCAGTTGCCCATTTATTACTACCTTCCTACAGAAGGTGTCATTGTTTATACATCCTCCAAGGAAGAACTCATCATCAGGTATTTGTTTAAGGAATGAAATTAATTTGCAAGGCTTCAGAATGTTTTCACTTACCTAAATGACCAGTCCTAGACAATTTTGGGTCGAAGCCAACTTCTAAAACCTTTTCTGTTCGTGCTAGGAAGAAGTTCACAACACCATCTGTTACCACACAGTTCGGAAAGCCCTCAATAAGGTGATGATATCCTTGTTGAGTCATGAGACAATCCCCAGTCTTTCCACCAGGCATGACATTAATCTTTTGTCGGTAAGTAGTATAATATCCTGTGACCTCTCGTACTGCACCACCAACCTATTAAATAGAACGTGCTATCAGTCAGCTTCACAATACAATCAATGTGTTTAATAAAGGTCACATAAACATGCAGATTTAATCATAGCCGTTTTCAAAGGTATATTAAAAAACATTGTAACCAGCCACGGGTCTGAAATCTGTAGGCACTGACATTTTGGATTTTGAGATGTAATTTGCACTTAGGTTTGTATACGATATCCATATTGTTTAGATAAATGCATCAAATTCCACATTCAATTATATTCAATGTAATATCTCTCAATTTAAATTGTGAAATTGGCAGAAAGAAAACATAAATGATCAGATTATGAACACAAATTTTACATAGTAAATCAATTAATTACATATTTGTTATCTGTTGAAAATTCATTTGATCTTCGGTCAACATGTTACTTACTCGAACACTCCCCTAGGAGATCTCTACATATTTTCTATATCATTAGTAAAGTAACAGACTCAAATTTTCCTATTTCCTGCCAAAGAAGAAGATAATTTAAGTACACGTTTCCCATACTGGTTTGTCAAAGTTTTCTGATAAAGACACTCACTAAATCCAATGTCGTCTTCTCTAGAACATCCACCAACTTCTCGATGTTTGTGCGAGGACCAAATATGAAGTCATCATCAACCCACAAGAAGTACTTTGTAGAAACCTGGGATACGGCTAGGTTTCTCCCCGCAAACCACCCCTATGAACGATAACAATAAATCAAATCAATTGAGAGGAAGTACAAAATTGACTCATGTTTTTATCTTCTCATTTGCAAAACTGGACCAGTTCAGAAAATAAAAAATCTGCACTACAAAATCAAGAAAGCAAAGATATATCAAAAACATTATTATGAATAATATTATATTAATGTTACATGAATCAATTATAAGAAAAAAAATAATGTCCCAAATGCAATTAGTGATTTATTTATCCTGGTGTTCATAAGGTTTCTGTTTGGGGGCCGATGCTACAGAGGTGGTCTCCCTATTGCAAAGAGAAATACTAAGAAACTGTCACAACCCATTGCAGTTATACATTCTTGCTACCGTACAGTCTTAATATATAATAGGTTAAGTGGACTGGGAAGTCGGTAACACTATATGTGAGATGAGAGCTTTCTCATACAAGTTTTTTTGTTCTTCATTTTTTGTAGATCTTTTTTCTGGCTTACGATTAAACGTCTTTGAGCCTCTTGTCCTTTATCTCTATAGACAGCCAGCATTGTATTAGCTTGTGCCCCCGAGGACCTAAGCACCATCTGCACTGCATGGCTGCAGAAACCTCGCTAAGGACGTTCAGTCAGGCTTGGACTGCCTAGACGTGGAACCAGGCAACTGCCCAGTGGGCTGCTGCCTCACATGTCTACGTACCCACCGATCTGCTGCTCCAGTGGCAGACTGGGTGCTGTGGTGCATAGCTGGATATGCCCGGCTGCACACTATATATATTCAGCCGTAGGCTGTGCCTATGGCATTAGGGGGCGTCCTGCTTTAAAGAGCCTGGGCCACCTTATTGCTCCCAGTCCGGCCCTGTCTACAGTATAATATGTCACATGAAAAGCTAACAACACTTGATACAACTGGATTTAGCATATTATCATAAATTCACAAAATGAATTACTAAAGTATTCTATTTTCAACTCCATTAATTGAACGTAATTAAACTGGGAGCTTAGTTCATCACAAGATCCATGTGAGACACACATTCAATTAAAGAGAGGCTACAGGATGAAATAGTCATCTAAAAGTAAGGCAACTGTCTTGTATGTATATTTTATGGCAGGTTTTGCGTGCAAGAGACCTTTACTATCATACGTCAAGCCAGAACGTCCTAATAACATTCAGAAACATGAATCAAAATAATCTAAAATCATAACATTGTGAAGAAGTGACCACCAGATACCTTAGTGCATGCTATATCTACTTTGATGCTTAGTTTTTGCCTTTATGAATCTCCACATCAGCGTTTGATTGCAACACAAAGCATTATTTGTTGATTAATAGTATACTGTACCTTCCCAAACGGCATTATGTACTGTTCAATAAAGGGTCCTTCAACCTTCTGAGGTGTTTCACTGTCATCCGCAATTATAATTTTCACAGTAGGATAAGATTTCCTGATGCTGTCTATTAAGTTCTGTAACTTATCATAGCGGAGGAATGTCTTGGTTGCAATGGTGACAAGGGCGCTGATGTTGTAGCTGGCTAAATAAAATAAAAATCAACATCATAGGCTTAATTTGATGTCCCATATAAATCCCAAAACTGTCTGTTTAAGATGACAATCAGTGGCAGTAAAGTATTTCCCATGAAATCAATAGCAAAACTTTACACATGCGCATTAAGGTCTAAACAGGCCCCTGTAAGAAACGTTCAGCCAGGGGCATAACCAGAAACCACAGGGTCCCAGCACTGAAATTGCCCTGGGGCCCCACAACAACTGGTCTGTGCCATAATTGCCCCTGAAAAACTTTTCTGTGCCTTCTTTGCCCGTTGTCCCCCTTCCAAGACTCTGGCACACATAGAAACACGCTTACACAAATGACACATTCATACACATGCATACACATTCATTCTAACACACACTCTATCTCACACACAAACACCTACACATCCATGCTCCCACACAATTACACATTCATGCTCACACACACACCATTACACATCCATGCTCACACACACACAATTAGACATTTATGCTCAAACACACACCATTACACCTAAATACTCACAAACACACACAATTACACATCATACATCCCACTTCCTGTCCGTCCCTTCTTACCCCTCACCGCTCCTGCAGCTTTATTTCCAGTGCCGCAAGGGGGGCAGGTGCTCCAAGCTCTGCAAGGTGATGGGTGCACTTGAGCCACCCAGTGACAATGCCCCTGCACCTCTGGCATAAGCGCCTGGCACACTGTGACACACTCTGATGACAGGGGCCCGATCCATGTTACTTTAACCAGGCACTATATCTAGCTACAATAATAAGCAAGCTCTGTGTGACCTATAAAATAAGGCATTTCTCCTTGCATATATTGGTTCTATTATGCATCACACAGGCAAAATAAGTCTTCAAGGTTAAATTATAGTCAAAATATTTTTAAAAACAAAAGGGTAATTATTTATGGATCCTAATCTGGCTCCTACCATACACAAAACAAAAAAGTCTGACACGATTTACACATTTTTTGAATAGTGGAAATATTGCACACAAGCAAGTTCCAGACAAGGGAAGCTAACAGACTATATTAAAGGACAGAATGAAATAAGCATAGAAAATATACACTTACACAAATAAGGTAAGACCAAGACAACACGTATTCTTGGCTACAGGAAATTACATTTTGTACAGCAATTCACCAGACCACTACATTGAGGTTTTTTTCCCCTCGTAATTCCTAATTCTGATTATTGGTTCTACCATAGAGTATAAAATCACAAGGGCAGGACCATCTTCTCCGTCTGTCCCATCATGTCTTAATGTGTCTTAATGCTATTGGCAATTTCTGTATTGGCAATTTTAATGTTGTTTGTTTTTGGAAGGGTGCTATAGAATCTGCTGACACGGTTAGTAAAATGAGATGTAAATTAGCCTTATTTTTCCCATGGTTCGTACATTTTGTGGTTGTACTGTTCAGACACCAAAAACAAAAATGTGCTGAATACATTAGCACTGCTACTGAGTACATTTATGAGAATCTTTGATTTGTGCACATTGATAACATGGGCTTCATGTAACATTTATTACAGTATATTACTTACAGTCAATGGAGCCTGGGTTGTATAGTTTCGGCATGGTGGGGTGGCGGACCTTGATGTTAAACATTGCTGTGTGCTCATTTGTCTGGAACTGCACTGAAACACAAGAACACATTTTTTAACTATTTTTGTTTTATATAATAACCAGCTATGACTGGTAAAAACTTGTTGCATTGTCAACTTCTCTGCTGATGAGTATCAGCTCTATTTCTGTGTCACTCTGGAGTATGTTCTAGGTCATTTTATCACGTGATGACCAGGACTAGATGCTAATCTGAAGTGATATGGCACCACGCATACTTCACTCTATACTAGAGTATGTGCTAGTGTTTTGCAAATGGGCTTTCAGGCCTCTCTGGCCCTTAGCTCACATGCTGGGGGGGGTCCCCCTCTTCTGTCGCCTGCCTAACCAGCAGAAAAAATACTCAACCGTGATCGCGGAGTAGGCCGAAGCTGTTGCCTAAGGTAGTGTCTGCCCCACAAACATACTACCCTCTACGTTTAGCACTAGGGGTGATCTTTCACACTTGGGAAGTGGCCTGTCCTCACAAATCACACTGCCACCAATGGCAAAGAGGTATAGGAAAGAAGAAAGATTTAGGAACAATTCTTGACAACAGACTTAGCAACAGTGCGCAATGCCAGTCAGCAGCTGCAAAGGCCAATAAATATTGACAAGTATAAAATGGGGTATTGATATACGGGAGGAGGATATCATCTTGCCTCTTTACAAATAAATGGTAAGACCTCCCCTTGAACATGCGGTACAATTCTGGGCACCGTTCCTTAAAAAGGACACTATGGAACTAGAAAAAGTACAAACAGGGCAACAAAATGAATACGGAGATTGGAAGATGAAGAGCGACTAAAGAAGTTGCATCAATATACGTTTATATACAACATCTTGGAGAGGCTATTTTAATATTGTGTAAATATGTGCAGGGCCAATATAAAGAGCTCTCCAGTGACCTGTTTATTAACCAAAATGTACAAAGAACCAGGGGTCATCCTCTGAGACTGAAATAGTGAAGAGTAAATCGACAACAAAGGAAGGGATTCTTCACAGTAAGGGTAATAAAGGTTTGGAATTCACTGCGAAGAGAGGTGAATCAAATACAACAGATGCCTTCAACAATGGTCTGGATATTTTCTTTTTTTTTAGAAAATAATTTTTGCCTAAGTGGCAAAATTCAAAAAAATACTTGGGGTTTTTTGCCTTCTTTTGGATCAAAAGGAGAACGAATTGAACTTGGACTTAAGAGCTCTTTTCAACCTAAACTACTATGTCGCTACATCACTGCCGGGGCCTGGCTCTTTCTTTGACACATAGAGGCAAGTATTACTAACAGTTGTAGCCCGACTGGATTTTTTCTTTGAAGTGTGTATGCAGTCCAGTTTAGTGAGTGCTAGTGTGCCTCAGTTTTTGTTAAGGCTGGCCTTTTAGGTATAGGTATATATTTTTGGAAAGTTACATTACACAATTCACATTAATTTACCTCTACATCAAAAATTTCCATGCAAAATCTAAAACAAAGATTGGAGATATTTGTTTGATATGACTATCCTGAAATGTGATCAATTTTGGTTGCTTAGGTTTCCCAACAGTTGTGTTATTCAACAAACTGCATTTTTTGTTAGTTCACCCATATGAAACTTACTTGTTGGCAGATTGCATGTTAATACCACTTCAGTGAAGTACCAGAATACAGTTCTCCACTGATGTCAAACTTTCATGAATTGTGACGGTTTAAGAGTGCGGCAAAACAGAATCTGAAATTCCTCTTATATTTCTGGGTCAGTGTCACCTGGTCCCAAAGACTTATCTCCTTTAATTGTGGAGTTTGAAGAGTCCAAGGGCTAAAGTCCAAGCTAAGTCCAAGCCTAAAACATCTATCCCATCACTTAACTTCTCTTCCTTCTGATTCACCTACTTAATCATTGTTTCCTTTTTTTTAGACTCCATCGCTGTGCCAAGTTCCCTGCTGTGCTGGGATTTTGTGTATTGGGTATTTCCTGTAATCAGAACATGACCTCAAAGAAAAAAAAACAACCAAAGTGTTTTTCTGGATTAATTATATGAAATATGATTACCGGGTAGCAGAAAAGTCAGTAGCATCTACAAGGTCTGTGGCTGCAACAAGGGTACTAAAAATGAATTAGCCATGTGCAAGGGGAAAGGCCAAGGCAAATCTCTGCTGGACCTGACTAAAGCAAACCCCTTGCCCGAGCACACCTTCTTGAACACAGATTTAATTTTCAGCTTTCAATTTAAATAACCATATTCTTGCAGTGTGACATAAGACATATTATAACCTGGCCCTTCTCCGCTTAGCTACAGTAAAATATGAGTCACGGTGTTCCATACCTGTGTCTGCTGTATTGGGGTGGAATGCTGTGTTCGTATATGTGATTAACTGGAGCTGTCGATTGAGGTTGTCCATATGAGGGCTAGATAATGTGATATGCTTTTCTCCTATTCCTTTAACTGTTACACCTTCTACTTCTGCAACAGTGTCAAATGTCCCAATGGTGGATGAAAGGCTCACCTACAATAAGCATCAAATAAACATAATATGTTAAAAAATGAATAACAATGAAAATCTTTTTTTGGCAACAAGCCACATTAAGTAGACTTTGTGAAAAACGCAGGTTGGTGTTTTCTGTTACTAGTATGTTTTAATGTTCATGAGTGTTATGTTAAAAAGGAACACTTTCAGCACAGCCTACACACAAAAATATGCTCATGAAATAAAACAAATGTGAGCAGTTTATTCACTACATTGTGAAAATAATAAACTAAGCATTATGAGGCACCAACTCCAGTAAGCTTCTTCTCCAAGACTAGTACATATGAATGAGTTTTTGTGAATGAAGATGTGCGAATGAGTGAATGAATGAGTATTTGTGAATGAATGTGTGAATAAGTGAATTAATATTTACAATGAGTATCTGTGAGTGAGCGAATGAATGAGTATGTGTGCAATAGCATGGATGTGTAAGTGGGGGACAAAGATGGCACAAGGAGGCTATTTGGGGCAAACATGGCACAGGGATGCTGTTTGGGGCAAGGATGGCACAGGGATGCTGTTTGGGGCAAGGATGGCACAGGGATGCTGTTTTGGGCAAAGATGGCACAGGGATGCTCTTTGGGGACAAAGATGGCACAGGGATGCTCTTTGGGGACAAAGATGGTACAGGGAGCCTGTTTGAGGACAAAATGGCAAGACCTTTGTCTCCAATCTGGGTGCTAGGCAGGTCCTGTGGATGCAATCTGAGTGCTGGGCAGATCCTATGGATGTAATCTAGGTGCTGGGACAAGTCCTATGTGTGCAATCTGGGTGCCAGGGCTGGCCTTTGGCCACATCCATGATCCGCCTGAACACCTAAAGCCTGCCCTGATCACAACTCGCACTCCGTTTCAGGTCACTCGTCAGACCCACACCATTAATTTGCTATGCGAGTGATGTAGTATTGTGCTCTTCCCTTGACCTGCGTGTGTAGCGTGAGGACATCTCACGCGGAGTCACATTAGGGTCAGGAAGAGGGAATGACTCTTACAGTCTCCTCCTAATATGTAGTGTCAATGCCATGTCGGGGAGGGGTAGGAAACTGCTCCTGGCTACATTTATCCTGGCACTGCCAATTTGCACTCCATTTCCCTCCATCTCATGGTTCATCATGCCTTGCTAATTACTTAGCATGATGAAAAGGCATGAGTATAAACTTATTTTTTTTATGGATGTTTCAAATGTTCTCTGGTTGTGGATAAGATTACTCATGGTTGGCAATTGTCTGCAATCTAAAGTTTGATTCCTTTTATAAACTAAAAAAAACCATCACAAAACCATTTTTACAAAAAAACATTTCTTACACAGAATGTGACCTCTAGTGCTCCCAGCAGACACACTGGCTATCCTCAACTGTATGTACTCTACATAAATACTAGCTAAAACTTCTTATACTTAGAGCTCATGGAATAAAATGTTATTATGCATATTGTCTGCCCAAAGGATATCTGCCAAAGATTGAAAGCCTTTGGTAAGGAATCAAAAAGCGATATGCCCTTTCACTGTGTATTTTGTTTGCTGTGCTCTGTGTAGTGCATTAACAGAAAGCACCACATAGGTGGGACTAATGCTAGCACAGTTTGTTTAATATCACGGTCCTTTCACACAAGGCTGAGATTTTCTAAACGTAAGTGCTTTCTGTTAATATAATGGAGACATCGCTTTGAAATTATGTACATTATGTACTTGTCTACAATTCTACATGACTATGGTGGGTGAAGAGTGGCAAACACCCTAAGAAGACCACAGCAAGCAAAATAAAATACACTTACAGTAAAACAGACATGTTTTTGATTCTTAACCACGGCTCATTCATTCACATACGTCTGCTCTTTCAGACCTGCCTTTTGACGCATCAAGAAATTGGAATTACATGAGCTGAGCATTTCACCTATAGAAGTTTTTGATGTAGGGCAATGTATATGCACTACTATCGAGAGAAAATAACTGTGAAAATTGCTTCTCAAAATGTACAAGCTCCCTTAACACTTTTACACACTGATAACACCAAAGGCTTACAAATATTTTTGTTTATACAATGATGCAAAGGAGCAAATATGGTCCTTACAATCGCTGCTTACCTTGTAAACTTTTCTAAGGGTATCCTGTAAACTTAGACCTGTATTAAAAAAAACCAGTGAGATTTACTTAAAAAATGGAATGTCACTTTACAAAATTATACCTAAATTGAGTACTGAAAACCTATTATCATGCCCCAAAATGCCTTTAGTGGGAGCAAACTAGGAGTGGAACAGGAAAGTGGGTGAGCTTCTTAGCTGACATCGGCGGGCATTCCCGATGATGTCGGTGGACATTCCCGTTGACATCGGTGGGCGTTCTTGCTGACGTCTGGAGCGTCCCCACTGATATCACGGGAAACACCCCCATTTAAAGGGGAAATGGCCGGGGACCAGGGCGTATCAAGACCCAGCGACCCGGAGAATTCAGGTGTTGACCTGGAGAAGCGATGCTTCACCCGGAGATATCCAAGAGAAAGAAGCAATTGACCTGGAGACCTGGTGAAGCAGGGCTGGAGTGGCAGATTGGGTGAGCATCGAGCAATGTTGGGTAGCAGGTCACCAGGCAAATGCTAGATGGTCAGCCCGCACCTGTTCCTAGGTATGTTAATTATAATGTATGTATATTCGCCAGCTCTCGTGTGCCTCCATCAAAGGTATTGCAAGCGAATATCAAACTATTTTTCCTTAATTTGCCATCATTGTTGTCAAGGTTTCCTTCTTCATCCAAGAAATATCTAGAGAGCTCCATTTACTAAACAGCAAAACAACTTTTCTCACCTGGTATAAGTATGGTTTTCAGTGGTTGGACCTCCACCCCCTGAATTGGATACTCCAGTGGAGAATTAGCTTTTGCTATAATAAGTTTGTCCATTGGATGATGAGACCTAATAAAAAAAGGAAGAATAGTCATTTTAGAGGGTATGTTAAACTGTTCTGGCTGTTTAGTTCTAAATGTATATTAGCTGTAATGTATAATAACTGTAATAATGAGTTTTAATCATAACCAGTAACAGTAAAGCCTTTTTATAGAAATGAACTCTTGTGTTAAAAGGTACAGTGCTGTGGAAAGTATTTGTCCCTTCCTGATTAATTCTATTTTTCTTAATTGTCACATTTAAAAAAAAAATGCAGCTTTTAAATGATCATTTCATTTATTGGAGGTAAATAGTTGACCACCTTCTAAGATTGCTTTCTTTGCTTAAAAGTGTTGCTTTAATGCCTCAATGTTGAGCCATTTAGCAACACCGAAATCTGAAGCAGGGGCTCCGTGTGCCCCCTTCCTGAAGCGTCAAACCCCACCATACATAATATGGTGGTGGACGCCTAATTTAAAAGAGCTTGCCTCCTAAGGGGTCACAGGCGCAATTGTGAGAGATTTTGCCTCTCGCATGATGACCTTGCCCTAAAAAATAAACAAGTTTCCAAAAGGTGCGAAACGCGTCAAAGCATTGACCTTGCTCCTGCTGGATCCTTTGTAATGCTGTGATTTTGCTATTGTCCAAGGACATCAATAACATTTGTTTGATTTTATTTCACATCGCCCTTTTATTTCCCAATCCAGAGTCTTCATTTTGATTTTCCTATTGCTGCTGTTTGAGACTTGTTCTTTCTTTATTAATTTAGAATGAAAATGTTCTCTAATTCCTTTACTATGATAAGAACAAAATATATGGAAGCTGAGAACAATCACTGCTGGAATATATGGGCTGATTAAAGTCAACATACAACCTAACCACAGAAACTACCGATAAGGCTTTACCTTGGAAATACATATTTGCATCTCAGCCTTCAGATAACATTGCATACGGAATGCTTGCAAATTGTTAAAGGGACATACTCACCAAACCTTTCTATTGTTTTGTTATTGTCTTATGGTTGTAAGGAATATGTATGTAATACAGGGCTCAACAAATTCCAGGCGCACAGCCACTCTGAGCCCGCCCCCGAGCCTGAGATCATTTTAGGGGTTAATTCCCGTTTTGTAAGGGGCTCTGCTGCTGGTGGTCTGCCTGGAAGCCCAGGCAGGCCAGCAACAGCAAAAACGAGCCCCCACAAGCCCTTTGATGATTCCTGTAGGCATGGAAGCCTACAGCAGTCATCAGAGACTCCCCCTGCAATGGCTGCTCTATAGACCAGCAATTGCTTCCCAGCTGCCAGAGGCAGCTTCAGGGACAGGAGGAGAGGGTTCTTTGGTCTCCACATGAGTGTGGAGACCAGCCCCAACACCCCCTGCTGCCTGATCGCTCTATGAGAGCGACAGTGCAGCGTTAACCCCTTCAATTCCACAATTGTGTATAACACATTCGTGGCATTGCAGGGGTTAACATTTAAACATTATTAAAAAAAACAACAACAAAAAACAGCACTGACCTGAAAGTCCAGGGTGCTTCCAGGTCAAATGATGTGAGTTTAGTAAGAGGGCTGATCATGATTAGATCACGCCTAACCAAATGTTAGTTTGAAAAAAAATCCTGGCTCCTAACTTTTTTAGCTGGCGCCTAGATTCACAACAAATTTGTCAAGCCCTGATGTACTACATGCAGCAAAACATTGCATACAAAGTAACCTTATAATCTATTGCTGCGTACCCATGATCTTCTGCTATTTGTTCTTCTGCAGAAGGACCTCTTAGTCTCTCCTGAAGAAATCATTCAGTTTTTATACAGCGTTCTTCTTTTGAGTTACAGCATTAATCATAAGCATTTTTTTAAATTGATATTACTGCAGAAGGGCGTACCAGTGTAATTAAACAGCATGCCATTCCTATTATTCACCACTGTTACACATTGAGAGCACTTGAGAGGAGTTCACAGGAGATTGCAGCACTATAATATTAACCATTGAAGAGCCTGTGTACACTGTTTTTAGTATTTTGAACCGATTTTGACTCCCCCCTCATATATTACATGTAGGAAAAAATACAGATCTGGTGGTTGCTGTCATTTAGTTCTTTACCATATTAAAAGCAATTCCATGGAAGGGCAGGGCATTGAAGACATCGTTTGGCTAGGGCATTAAAAACCTAGGGCCAAGGAATGTTGATTAATATTGCGGTTAAATCACTTAGAATCTGTTTAGTTTGACATTCATTTATATATACATTTAGTGTGGTTAAAAACATATAACTGCCCCTTCACAAACATGAGGGAGACAGCATTAAGCAGTAACAATGCATGGTCTTCTGCATTGGGGTCCAGGAGAGAAAGCTTACTTGCCCCCGTCAAGGGGCAGCACACTTCAGAGGTTACGTATAGATAGTTGTACAAAAAAATCATGTGTGAATAATGACCAGAATCACTTTTTATACATACCGAGTAGTTCATGATGAGCTCAAAGACTCACCTTAAGTGTACAGTTTTTCATTAATATTATATGTTTTTGCTGTTGTGTGTCATTTCCAGCTTCAGTTAACTTCAGTTAATTTTCTAGCTTTCTCAGCCTCTTTACTAGTGACCTTACCCTAGATAATTCTGCTGTTAACTTTGTTCATTGTTCGCTAATCTGTGGTTTCAACTATGAATAAATATGAACGCTAAGCAAACGCTGATAATCAGCTCAACCCAGTACAGTCATTCCTGATAAAAGTGTTACCATTCTAGGGCTCTGCACATCTCATCCATTACATTCTCTTAAGATTTGACCCTCAATGCCACTCTGTCTAGAGATGTCTCCTTCAAATTCTACTCTGATTTAATAATCTCACCAACCCAACTGGTTGAAGACGAAATGGTTTTCAGAAGGACTGTTATGACTATTTGGTTACTACTTTGCGATATAGAAAATTAAAAGGGTTTAATATTTGGAAAGTATTATTTATAAAATCTCAAGGTATATACAGTATGTCACACCTCCAAATACACTAATTAGGAGGGTCAATCCACCTTTGACACCCAAGTTTCTGTTTCTTTTCCAGCACTGGGATGCAACTGTTTTAGGAGATTGTGCTCTTGGTGTATATGACACTGTATGTGTATTTCAGTACTTAGCAGAAATAAAACTAATATAATGTGTGTGATTCAATACACAGTGGTAGCAAGTCTCCACAATGTTACGGTACCTCATCTTAAATTTTTGGTATTCTTTCTCTCTTATCTTGTAGGTTTTATCTAGCAATGACGGATCCAAAGATGAAGTAAAGTTGACTGCAAAGGGTTTGCCAAAGAGTTCTTTCCTAAAAGGAATGTCCATAGTTGGTTCGACCTCACACTTGCAGCTGTTCTTTGGAAGAAGCCTGTAAAACAAATAAAATTGTCCTCAAAAGGGCCAGTCGGCTCACACAATGTTACATAATAGCAAGGTTGTAGTTAAAGACAGTAGGCAAGGTACGGATGTGATATGTGATTGACAGAGTTAGATGTGATGGAGTGAGTATGTTTAGTGTAAGTGTGTGTGTGTGATGGAGTGTGTAAGTTTGTGTTAGTGTGTGTAAATGTCAGTGTGTATGTTAATGTGAGTGTATATTTGTGAGTGTGCGTTAGAGTGTTTGTTAATGTTAGTATGTGTGCGTGCAAATGTGTATTTTATGTTGGGGGCGTGGGTCCAAAGGCACCACTGAGTTGTACCCCCCAGACATTGGGAGTATTGATGTTTTTTTTGCCCCTGACCCATATTGTACTTGTGTTATGGACGAATACCATACAATGTATTTTCTGTTAATCAAGCTAAAATAAGATATGCATCAGGAGCATAGCTCAAACGCTCTGAAAAATACCCCTCGTCTTCTAATCGGGGTCGTCTTCTAATCAGACCTCAAATAGAGGTCTGATTAGGAGACTAAGATCCAGATCCCCCGCACCGCTGCAGGGGACCTGGATCCTCCTGTCTCACCCCCCCCCCATCATACACACACTTACCGGTGCTTCCTGCTGTATTGCCGGGGCAGCGGGTTGACGTCTACGCGATCCGCGTAGACAACGTCCGCTGCAGCCGGAAGGAGGTGTGGCTAGCAGCGGGGGTTGTCTGCGTCCGTCGCGTAGACCTTCCCCGACTGTCAGAGATCAGAATTCTGATCTCTGACAGCCGGGGAAAGTATACCTCCTTCCGGCTGCAGCGACGTCAACCCGCTGCCCCGGCTGGAAGCACCGGTAAGAGAGGGATGAGAGAGAGGGAAGGGGGGTGAGAGAGGGGGAAGGGGGAGAGAGAGTGTGTGTGTTAGTTAAATGGGGGTATAGGGTGTGTGTGTGTGTTAAATGGGGGCATAGGGCATTTCTGGAGTGGCGATAAGGGGGCATTTAGTAGAGCACTCTGCCTCCTGAAATGCCTTATACCTCCCTATATGCCACTCTGCCCCATAATATGCCTTTTAACCCCCTAAATGCTAGAGTGGCATATAGGGGTATAAGGCATTTCTGGAGGCAGAGTGCTCTATACAATGCCTTTTAACTCCCTTAATGCCACTCTGCCTCCTGAAATGCCTTATACCTCCCTATATGCCACTCTGCCCCATAATATGCATTTTAACCCCCTAAATGCCAGAATGGGATATAGGGGTATAAGGCATTTCTGGAGGCAGAGTGGCACATAGGGGGTCAAAAGGCATACCATGGGGCACAGTGGCATATAGAGGGTTAAAAGGCATATCATGGGCCACAGTGCCATATTGGAGTGGCAAGCCTGGGGGCAGATGTGCGTAACTGGGGGACAGGTTGGAAAATACAAGAAATAAAAACAAAAAAAATATTTTTCTCAATCATAGCTTTTATTTAAAAAAATAGTTTACATGAATTAACATTTACTGGTAAAACTTTTTTCCTTTGGGGTCGTCTTATATTCAGGCTTTTTCTTTTTTTCCTCAGTTAATATTCAGATTTTGGGGGGTCGTCTTATAATCAGGGTCGTCTTATAATCGAGCAAATACGGTATATCTTAACTTCCTATTCTCAGGATCTGTATGATAATGTATTCCTATTTATCACTTCTACAAAAACCAGTGTTTAATAACAGAAACAAAACTACATACTGCAACTGTGTGCATTAGTCCTTTGTATAAGGGAAGGGATTGGCAACGTTTCAAGGACTTTCTAGGGATACATACTGTAAAATGTCATCTTTCCACTTCAATGGTATGTGAGCCAATTTCTCAGATGGCTGCAAAAGAGTGTTTTGAAGGATGTCCTCAGGGGCTCCTCTATTCCAGATTCCCACCACTTTGTCTGGCTTGTTCAGCATACGAATGAAGAGAAGGCAGAGGGACACCAGGGCAACTAAGACAACGCATTTCGTGGTGGTACGCATTCTAAAAAGAAAGGTACAGATAGCATGTTAATATGCACTGCAATAAATATTAGAACAGGTCTACATGCAGAAATGCATCTTTTTTAACATATGTTGTGCACACACACACAGACACACTAGGGCTTCGCCATCTTCCCACCATGAGAAACAGTAAGATGGAGTGTCTCTTGCCCTAATCAGTCATCCATAAGAACAAATTATTGTAGTGTGGCCACCATTATTTTCCAGCACTGACTTAACCTTGGGCATGGAGTTCACCAGAGCTTCACAGGTTGCCACTGGAGTCCTTTTCCACTCCTCCATGATGACATCACAGAGCTGGTGGTTATACAGGCTGTATACTCACTACATTTCTTCAGTGTTGTCACATGAAAATATATAATAAAATATTTACAAAAATCTGAGAGGTGTACCCACTTTTGTGAGATACTGTATAAAGCCACATATACATAATTCCCACCTCCTGCCCCTGCTTACCTCTCACCGCTCCTGCATCTTTCTCTCTGGCTGCTCGCTCACAGTATGCGAGCAGCCTCGGTTTCACCTGTGAAATGTTCCTGTCTCCCTGTGCTGGTTCAAAATAGTTTAGAAAGGGCCCTTCCGACTTGGATCTGTGCGGTCCAGGTCAGAAGGGCCCTATCTAAACTATTTTGAACCGGTACAAGAAGACTGGAAGAAAGGGTCGCGGGGGTCTCACCGGCCCCCTAGAGGCACAGGCCTATTTGTAGTTTCATCAGTACTATATAGGGAGAGGTCAGAAACTAAAAATGTATGTAAAAAGCACTTTTTCTATACGACAAAAGGCTTTTTTAGAAAAGCAATAGGCTGGTCAGTTTTTTTTAATTCTATGTTAGCAGGCAAATTTAGATTGCAGGCATAGTCTAACTGCTTGTGAGGTCCTCCTAGCAAGGTGGAGATCAGTTTGGAGGTAGACCTAGCTGTTAACTCCTTGATACTCATCAGCATTGAGTAACAGTTAATAGGTGAATTTATGTGAATGTGTGCCTTTAATATTTTATCCAGTTTTATCTTCACTTCTTAGTACATGTACGGGCTTTGTCATTAAGGGGTTAATATTCATTGACCCACATAGCAGACATAGATCACAGGTTGTACACCACAAAGGCCAGGCTGCAGATAGCATCCACAGGACTTGCCCAACACCCAGATTGCACAACTAGGAGTTGCCCCAGCACCCAGATTGCATCCACAGGACTTGCTCCGCACCCAGATTGCATCCACAGGACTTGCTCCGCACTCAGATTGCACACACAAACACACACACACACACACGACTTGTCATATGTATTTTCTTCCTCATCATCATCTTCATCACCTCTCCCTTCTATGTGTTTCTTTTATATCTCCGTTTTTTTACTATCTACCCCCCCCCCTTTTTCTCACCTTGCTAAAGTCCTGTGGTGGGAGCACAAGGCCTATAACAAAGCCAAACCAAAATGTACACTGCCATTTTTAGAGTTTCCACACAAAGTGCACAGGGACACTGACCTACCTGTATTGTACCTTTAAAATGAATCTTTAAAGAAGGGAAAAAATGGCAGAGCAGATGGTTTCAATGTCTTGATGGCAAGGGAATGAAAGGACAGTAGAGAACATTGTTACTGAAGTAGCCATCAGCAGTCCAGATTTTATCTATGATTAATCAGAAATACTACATCCGCTGTAACTGTTTCAGTTCACAAAAAGTAGCCATATAAACCCCATTTTGGAAAGGTAAAAAGTCACTGACATGGCCACCTGCACCCCCCCCTCGTGTGTTTAGCTTAAGAAGTTGACATACCAATAAAATAGTTTGAGTAATCATTTCTGTGATCAGTAAATCTGAACATACTGTCCCTAGCCACTTACTAACAGGACAACCATCTGATGGGATTGTGTAAAGGAACTGTCTCCTCGCACTGTTCACCAGCACTGGTGGAGGAAAGTGCTAGGGTGTGCTTACCTCTTGGTTAACAATTAAGTGACCTGGCAAGTGATAGGGGTGGCAAGATTTGTGTTATCAGCAGACGTCAGCCCCCAGAAGCCCCTGTATTATGGTATTTGGTAACTATGAGTGGTGGGTGAGTCAGCCAGTGGTGTGGCTGGTGCATTTAGCTAGATCAGGAAAGCATGATGACTGAACCGGTTTTGCTGTTTATTACAAAATAAGGTCAAATACTCCCTCCCACAAACACTGGAAAATGTGTAGCATTCTGTAAATTATACAAAATTCTTATCATGTTCTTGCTTATACTATAATAATGATATATAAATGTTGTGGCAATTTACAAATTACAGTAAAAAGACATCTTGCTTCTAACTACACGATCTCAAGCAGAATATGGCACTAAAGAGTCACAACAGGTTTAAGTAGTGTATCCTTTATTACAGAGAAACAATGTTACCGTTGTTATATTTATTAAAACCTCAAATTCTTTATTACACTAAAACAGGAATGGCCCTTCCAAACCAAACACGAAAAAAAATCCTTTCAATTATGTACCTCTGTACAAACATGGTCCGAGAACAATGCCTAATCTTCACTGATTTTAAAACAAATAATAGTGAGAGCACACAGACAAAATTCTCAACTAACTAGTAATATAAATATAACATCCATAATCTAAGACAATTATGTAACTGCTGCATATGTATTAAGACACGCATAATCTGATCCCGTGGCGTCTCGTAAAATATAAATATTCACAGGTCTAACATTCTTCTACACACTTTAATGTAGTCATTAAAAGAAACAATCTGAAAAAAACATAATTTCAATCTCTTGAGCGCCTAAAGGGTGTACAATGCATTCGTTTGGCATGTTGCAATTATATAACAATCAAAATGGTAAAATCAATACATTTGTGCAGAGAAAGCAACTGTTTGAGATAATATATCTTGTCTTGTTCCAAAAAAAAATCTATTTAAATCAAAAACTGATTACATCACCTTTTTTAGAGTAGAGTTTTCAATTCAGTTGAAGAACGTAAAATCCAAGACAGGCACCTTCCTTTGTTGTAGATTACACCAAAACCAACTCTTAAGCACTTGAAATCAGCCCCCTCCCATACTATGTCATAATACCCAAATGCGTCTAACAAGTATCTGCTTGAGTAGGGTGCATTACTTGCTTCAGTTTCAGCAGCAGACTAATTCCTTTCAGTTGGTTTTAGGTAAATGTAAATTTATATACATACATACATACATTACATGTGTATATATATATATATATATATATATATATATATATATATATATATATATATACACACACATTACATGTATATATATATATATATATATAGATAGAGAGAGAGAGAGAGAGAGAGAGAGAGAGAGATTTATATACCTGGTCTTCTGGTTCGTGGCTGATTTTCCACTTCCAATAATACCACTTATGGTTGACCACAAAATATCTAGCAGGGATGACATTTCTCGACCTGACTAACTGCATCTTATCACAGAACCTTGCAGTGAGCATCAGTGTGGTTTAATAAAAAGACCAAAACTAAGGTTTTCGATTTTCAATAGGCTGATTTTCCTAACATGTAAAGATATTTAGGTGAGTCTTTGATGGCCTGGACATCTTTAGATTGAGTGAGAAGAAAAGGAAAACATGTAATAAAGGGATATTAAGGGGTAATTAGAATAAAGAAAAATTAAATTGTTGTTATACATAAGGACGGTAAAGACCCTTCTGCATGCGGGAGCTATCGCCCCATTTCACTTATTAACTCCGACATCAAACTTTATGCTAAATTGCTATCAGCTCGTTTAAGTTCAGTCATCTCATCCCTGATACATCCAGACCAAGTTGGTTTTATCCCTAACAGAGAGGCTCCTGACAACATTCGGCGCACAATTGATCTGATTGAAGCAGCCAAGGCTACTACTCAGAGATCTATGCTATTGGCTTTAGACGCCGAGAAAGCCTTTGATAGAATTGACTGGTCATATATGTGGGAGGTGCTGAACCGGTTTGGCTTTCGTGGTAGCTTTCTGATCGGTGTTCGAGCGCTATACAGCTGTCCGACGGCGACGGTGGCCCTGATGGGTTGTGAGTCTTCGGCACTGGACATTAAAAATGGCACGCGTCAAGGTTGCCCCCTTTCCCCACTTCTGTTCGCCTTATGTTTGGAACCCCTTGCAGCAGCTATCAGAGCCAGTCCGGACATTCAGGGGATTGCTGTGCACAGAGTACATTACAAATTAAGCCTGTTTGCCGACGACATTCTGCTCACCTTGACAAACCCCCTAATCTCACTGCCTAACCATTTTTGCCTCTTGACAGATTTCTCCCTAATCTCTGGTTATAAAATAAATGATTCCAAGTGTGAGGCGTTGGATGTTAATCTGGAGCCACAAATCCAACAACTCATTGCGACTAATTTTAAATTCTCCTGGCAGCCTTCGTCTATAAAATACTTAGGCATACGTCTCACCAGGGACTTTACAACACTTTATCAAGCCAATTATCCGCCTCTCATGGGAACTTTGCGCTCGGAGTTGCGACAATGGGCCCGCTAGAATATATCGTGGCTAGGGCGCATATGTGCTGTCAAGATGAATTTATTGCCCAGGCTCTTGTATCTCTTTCGAGCACTACCCATACCAGTCAAGAAAGAGGAGATTGCGGCCTTTCAATCTACTGTCTTCAAGTATGTGTGGGCCACCAGAAGAGCGCACATTAAAAAGTCCACCATGTATAAACCAAAGCAATCAGGTGGTTTGGCTGTTCCAGACTTATTATACTACGTGGCGGCTAGAGTCTCTCAGTTAGAAGCCTGGTCTTACCCAACCAATACTCTTCCGTGGGTAGATATAGAGCAAACGTACTTCCCGCACCAGAACCTTCGCCAGATCCTGTGGCTGGATAGCCCGACGCTTCTCTGTCCTTCCTCCTCCGCTACCATATCAGCTGCACTCCTTCTCTGGCGGGCCTGGCGCTTCAAACTACGTCTAGCTGGTCCACTCTCTCCGCTCACGTCTTTGTTGTCCAACCCTCTGTTCCCTGAAGGCATGCATACGTCGATATTCCGGTGGTGGTCGGATGCTGGCTTAGTCACTCTCGGCGACCTGGTTCGGGGTGGACAGATGTTCTCTTTTGCTACACTCCGGGAATCCAAACATATACCTCCAAATGAAACGTTCCGCTATCTACAAGTACGCCATTTTATACGCTCTTTATTGGCTAGGGGCGAGATGTCTACTCTGACGATCTTTGAGCGCCGTTTAATGGCAAGAAAAAGGCTTAAGGGATCTATCTCGGCGCATTACTCCAGCTTTATTTCAGTTACGTCTGCTCATCCTCCCCTATATCGTTCCCAATGGCACACAGACCTACTCACTACTTACCCTGACAATGAATGGGATTCGGGGGGGATTACGTTACATAAAACCACGATTAACACACTGATTAAAGCAAGGGCCTATAAGGTGGTCGCCAGATGGTATACTTCACCCGTACAATTGTTGCATATGGTCAAGGATTCCAGTGATTGCTGTTTTCGAGGATGCGGAGAGCGGGGCATCTACCTTCACGCGTGGTGGACTTGCGGCTTAGTTCAGCCCCTTTGGTCCTCTTTTTCTGTTCAGTTGTCCAGAGCATCACACACCGACATTCGCTTATCCCCAGAAGTCGCTCTTCTTATGATGAACATCCCAGGCGGCACTTTATCCACACCAAATCAGCAACTTATTCACAGGATATGCGCGGCTGTCAAACAGGCTATTGCTAAAAGATGGAAGGGACCCCCTCCAACCCTCAGTGAAATCCAGTCTAACATATGGCACATCATTAATATGGAGAAGATTACTGCCAAATTGCATGATAGCATGCCAAAGTTCGAGGCTATATGGGAGCCTGTAACGTTCACCCTTTCGCTGTATGGACTTGGTTAAACTTTGTGCCGTTCATATTACGTTTCCAGCCACTAGTGGCCGCCCTTGCCATTCAGAACCTCTCAGACTAATTATCAGGTCCAGCTGCAGTGGCTTACCTGATCAAGTCAGCCTTTATAAACCTGCCCAGCCCTGCAGTCTGGGCCTTGACATTGAAGTTAGAGGACTACGTGTTCCAGTACCTGATTTGTTCCAGTACCTGATTTGTTCCAGTACCTGATTTGTTCCAGTACCTGATTTGTTCCAGTACCTGATTTGTTCCAGTACCTGATTTGTTCCAGTACCTGATTTGTTCCAGTACCTGATTTGTTCCAGTACCTGATTTGTTCCAGAACCTGCCGTGTTCCAGAACCTGCCGTGTTCCAGAACCTGCCGTGTTCCAGAACCTGCCGTGTTCCAGAACCTGCCGTGTTCCAGAACCTGCCGTGTTCCAGAACCTGCCGTGTTCCTGAGTTGTGGCCAGCGCCCCACTAAGTGGACTCCCAAGAGGAGTGCCATGCATCGCGACTCCCAGGATGACTGCCACTAGCGGACTACCCTGGTTGAGTGCCCTGCAAGTGGGCAACCTGCCGTGTGCCCTGCAAGTGGGCAATCTGCCGTGTTCCTGAGTTGCGGCCAGCGCCCCACTAGTGGACTCCCAAGAGGAGTGCCCTGCATCGCGACTCCCAGGATGACTGCCACTAGCGGGCTACCCTGGTTGAGTGCCCTGCAAGTGGGCAACCTGCCGTGTGCCCTGCAAGTGGGCAATCTGCCGTGTTCCTGAGTTGCGGCCAGCGCCCCACTAGTGGACTCCCAAGAGGAGTGCCCTGCATCGCGACTCCCAGGATGACTGCCACTAGTGGACTACCCTGGTTGAGTGCCCTGCAAGTGGGCAACCTGCCGTGTGCCCCGCAAGAGGGCTTCCTGCCGTGCTGTGTGCCCCGCAAGAGGGCTTCCTGCCGTGCTGTGTGCCCCGCAAGAGGGCTTCCTGCCGTGCTGTGTGCCCTGCAAGTGGGCTTCCTGCCGTGTGCCCTGCAAGTGGGCTTCCTGCCGTGTGCCCTGCAAGTGGGCTTCCTGCCGTGTGCCCTGCAAGTGGGCTTCCTGCCGTGTGCCCTGCAATTGGGCTTCCTGCCGTGTGCCCTGCAATTGGGCTTCCTGCCGTGTGCCCTGCAATTGGGCTTCCTGCCGTGTGCCCTGCAATTGGGCTTCCTGCCGTGTGCCCTGCAATTGGGCTTCCTGCCGTGTGCCCTGCAATTGGGCTTCCTGCCGTGTGCCCTGCAATGGGGCTTCCTGCCGTGTGCCCTGCAATGGGGCTTCCTGCCGTGTGCCCTGCAATGGGGCTTCCTGCCGTGTGCCCTGCAATTGGGCTTCCTGCCGTGTGCCCTGCAATTGGGCTTCCTGCCGTGTGCCCTGCAATTGGGCTTCCTGCCGTGTGCCCTGCAATTGGGCTTCCTGCCGTGTGCCCTGCAAATGGGCTTCCTGCCGTGTGCCCTGCAATTGGGCTTCCTGCCGAGAGTGCCCCATTCCGAGGGCTTCCAGCCAAGAGACATTCCTTGCTTCAGTTCTGCTTCCCCTATGAGGTTTGCCCCATCAGTGTGTTCTGTTTGTCTCAGTCTGTAGTCCAAAGGTATGTCTCTGTGTTATGTGTTTTGATTACATGTCTGGTTTGTTCCGTATCTATGTCATGCAGGGATTAGTGTTAGGACCCACCGTCATTGGAGTACTTTGGCGTAGTGGTGGGCTAAGCATACTATGGCCATAAGATGTGACGGAATCTCCAATAGTTATCTAATAGTCCTAGGCTAGTTTCTGTATAGTGTGTCCTGTCTTGTTCATGTATGTTGTATCCCCTGCACCTGGGCTCCTTATCTATCGGTGTCCTCGGTTCGTGACAGAGCCTTAGCTCTCTACGTACCCTGGTCCTAGGCCAGTTCATTCACTGCTCCACCTATAAACCGGCAAAGGAGGTCCTCCTCTTTTTCTTTTTCTCTCCTTTCTTTTCTTCACTCTTTTCTTTTCTCTTCTCTCCTTCTACCCCCTTTCCCTTCCCCCCTGCACGTGAAGTGTTTGCCAGTTGCTTGACTGCTTACCATACTCCCTTTCTTCGGGCGAACACAGCGCCCAATCGGGCTTTGATGTACATGACACTAATCACTGTTGTGCCCGTGTTGCAATTTCATGACAATGTTCGCAGTTTTGTTTTGTTTATACTGTGGTATGCATTCATGTCAATGTATCATGATATGTTTTATGCAACACTTTGGATATGGTGACTGTTGCTTTTTCTATGTCAAAATGCAAATAAAATACTTTAAACAAAAAAAGAATAAAGAAAAATTAAGGGAGTTATAAAAATGAGGATAAAGATCTAGTTCATACTTCGGCTTTTACAGAGAAAGGTTATAAGAAATCCATGTGTGTGTGTGTGTGTGTATATATTAGGGCTGAAACAACTAATCGATAATAATCGATTATGAAAATCGTTGGCAACGAATTTCATCATCGATTAATCTAATCGATTTTTATCGATTATAAAAAGAGGTTTTTTTTCAGAGCAAATGCTCTGAAAAACTCCTCTCCTTATAATAATCCGATCTCAGAGATCGGATTATAACACCGGAATCCAGATCCCCCGCAACGCTGCAGGAGACCTGGATTCCCCTCACTGTCGGCCGGTCTCTCACTTCCGTCTCTCTCCCCCCTCTGACTCCTCCCCCTCCCATACGTCACTCTGCCTCTCTCCCGGCTCCATTACTAACGAGGACTTTCACTGCAGCTTCATAGAAGCCACAGTGTAAGTGAAGTGCAGTAACGGAGGCTGTCTGTGCGATGCAGACACTCACAGGCTGACAGAGAATCATCCTCTCTGTCAGCTGGTGGGGGTCTGCATCGCACAGACAGCCTCAGTTACTGCACTTCACTTACACTGTGGCTTCTATGAAGCTACAGTGTAAGTGAACTGTCAGTAACGGAGCCGGGTAGAGAGGCAGAGCGGTGTATGGGAGGGGGGAGGAGTCAGAAGGGTGTATGGGAGCCACCCTCCCATACACCACTGTGGCTCCTCCCCCTCCCATACGCCTCTCTACCTGGCTCCGTTACTGACAGTAACGGAGGCTGTCTGTGCGATGCAGACCCCCACCAGCTGACAGAGAGGATGATTCTCTGTCAGCCTGTGAGTGTCTGCATCGCACAGACAGCCTCCGTTACTGCACTTCACTTACACTGTGGCTTCTATGAAGCTGCAGTGAAAGTCCTTGTCTAGTGAAGATCCATTGCTGACAGGAGGCAGAGTGGAGTATGGGAGGGGGAGGAGGCAGAGTGGAGTATAGGAGGGGGAGGAGACAGAGTTGTATGGGAGAGGGGAGGAGCCAGAGTGGTTTATGGGAGGGGGGAGGAGGCAGAGTGGAGTATGGGAGGGGGAGGAGCCAAAGTGATGTATGCGAGGGGGAGGAGGCAGAGTGGTGTATGGGAGGGGGAGGAGCCAGAGTGGTGTATGGGAGGGGGAGGAGCCAGCATGGTGTATGGGAGGGGGAGGAGCCAGAGTGGTGTATGGGAGGGGAGGAGCCAGAGTGGTGTATGGGGGGGAGGAGCCAGAGTGGTGTATGGGAGGGGGAGGAGCCAAAGTTGTGTATGGGTGAGTTATAGTGGTGTATGGGGGGTATTATGATTTTCAGGGCATATAGGGGGTATAAGGCATATCGATATTAGGCATATCAGGGGGTCATAAAACATCTGGGGGTAAAAGGTATATCAGGGGCTCAGTTGCATATCACTGGCATATAAGGAGTATAAGGCATATCAGGGGCACAGTGGCATATCAGGGGGCACAGTGGAATCTGGCATATAAGAGGTATAAGGCATATATGGGGGCAGAGTGGCAAGCTGGGGGTCTGATGTGCATAACCGGGGGCAGTTTGGTAAATAAAAAAACTTTAAACAAGGCTTTTTTTCTCATAGTTTTTATTAAATATGAAAAATAGTTAACATATGAATTAATATTTACTAATAACTTTGTATTAAAAACTAGTTTGAGAAGCACCGTGTTTGGGTTCTTGTAGCTTTTATTATTATGTCAGTAAAATAAGAAGGTGAATAGAGAGAGGCCATTGCAATAAAGAGATGAAAGTGTAAATTGTACGTTTTTATTACATTATTTTACATTTTAAAAAATTGCATTTTTTTATCCGATTAATCGATTAATTGTAAAAATAATCGGCCAACTAATCGATTATTAAAATAATCGTTAGTTGCAGCCCTAGTGTGTGTATATATATATATATATATATATATATATATATATATATATATATATATATATATATATATATATATATATATATATATATACATAAAAGTTGTGATTTATTTTTAAATTGGGTCAAGAAAGACAAATCACATATCTAACAGCCGACAATTGGTTTTCCTCCAGTTTCTCTCATTTGTATATGAAGGACTGTGTTTTTAATTTTTGTACCCTTTATGACCGAGGCTGTTCTGTGGTGTTTCTACTGTTTGTGTTTAGCTATAATCTCTCTCATCACACCTATCACACAAAACACCTCACTTAATAACACTCACTCCCCATCACTGGCCAATGTGGCTATTACTGTATATTAGGATCTGTAAAGCTTTGCTGTTTCCCGTGCATGAGAATGAAATGGCAGGGGGAAGTGGCTGTAGGTGGTTAGCCTGCTGTGATGTAATACATAGAGGAGAGGCTTTGGAGGAATGTCAGGACTCAGTTTCTAGGAAACTGGTATTTCAATAAACTTTCAATAGAGTGTGTCAGGACCCCGCTCCCGCCACTCGGAGGATTCAGGTGTTGGCCTGGAGAATCTTGAATCTCTTGCGGGTTGGAGCATCACAGTTTCACTATTCCAAAACAAAGAAGCAGAGGCTCAGCACTCAAATGATAAGGTGAGTTTATTTCACGCAGGCAACGTTTCGACGCACAGGTCTTTCTCAAGCCTGAGTTCTAGTGCTGATTTAGGCTTGAGAAAGACCTGTGCGTCAAAACGTTGCCTGCGTGAAATAAACCTTATCATTTGAGTGCTGAGCCTCTGCTTCTTTGTTTTGGATTTATTGAGGGACTTGGTGGTACCCTGGCTCGTGCACCATTTCACTGCTGAGTGCTGCATCCCAACCTTTCTTTTTGTGTATGCAGTTTCACTATTCTAAGACAACTGTCATGAGTAAGCCTGGCAGACCTGACAACCAGATCTGTGTTCCATCTTACGTCCTGACTATTGGTGTATGCTGGCAGGCCCTCCCTGGGCGATGTCTAGATAGAGAGGTGCTCCTGAGATGTTGGACATCACAGGAAGGTAATGTTTAAATTGTATTTTGTTTGGGCACATTAACATTTTTTACTAGATAGTGTGAGCAGAACCGCAGAGCTGCACAGATCTTCCTCCTGAACACTGTGTGAACAGACACAAGGAGATTGATGCAGGTTCCAGGACAGGTTTTACCGAGTGGGGTGCTCTCCAGGCCCGTAGAGGTTTCTTTCTTTTTTTTTTGTTTCCAGTTTCTCAATGCATCAGGATGCTCTTTGGGTTTAAAGATGTGCGTTTTATGTTGTAAGGTTTTTGTTGTATTTGTAAATCGTTGGGGCGCAAGTACATACAGGGATGTTGTACCGGGGATGTTGTCACCGGCTCAAATAATACAAATGTATAAAGCGAAGCCTACCAAACAGGTGTGAGCATGCTGTAACATGCATACAAAAAACAAAAACTGTTTTTGTAGCAGTATCTACATTTCATAGACCTTATTGATGTTAATTGCTTGCTTGTTATTTTTCATGAAAATGCAATATAAATTTTAAAAAAGTATGTAAAATGGTCTCCACTTCAGCACTGGATCTCTGCAGGAAAATAATATACTTTGCTGTCTTTAAAGCTACTCAAGGACACATCTTAGAGTTTTAAATCTACTTAAGCTGGTATAAAGATTAAAACCACATGACCTAAATCAGCACTAGAACTCATCTAAAAAAATAAATATGTGGCATATATACAGGGCCGGCCCGACGACGCGGGGTCCGACGACGTCGACGCCGCCGCGGGGTCCGCTGCCGCCTCCTCTGGACCTAGATTAAAACATCGGGTTTTTTTTAGTTTGAAGGGGCAGAGGAGGGGGTAGTTTGAAGGGGCAGAGGGGGGGTAGTGAGGGGGGGCGCCGGAGGAGTAGTTCGCACAGGGCGCCAGAACACCTAAGGCCGGCTCTGCATATATACATATAGGTTAGCTCACATTAGGCAAATTTAGATTCACAAGGAAAAAATGTTTGCGCTTTAAAAACTTTAATGATGACTAAAAGAAAAAAAGTATTGGTGGGAGACTCTCAGCGTGTAGTAAAGGAGGAAGAACGCAGACAGTCTGCACAGCACATGTACAGACCTGTTAGGTGGAATCTGGAATCTCATGAAATAAACATCGCATGCACCTGGTTTCCGGTTGCAATCTATGCTGACCATTTCATGATCATCTTGCGGAGAGAAATATCATTGCAGTTGCTGTGCACTAGTGCTCCCAAGAGGCTCAGTCATACCCATTTGAAAAAAAATGTACATTAATAAAGCTCAGATAGAGAATCAGTGGACACGCACACACACACACACACAAAGCAGTCAATCAGTGGCAGGAACGTTCTCTCATTGAAATCAAGGGGAGGACTTTCCACACATGCGCGCAGGTATATGAGGAGTGCAAACAGGGAAAAGAAAAAATGTCGGTGCGGTAAGCTAGACTCAGGCTCAAATAATACAAATGTATAATATGAGGCCTATCAAACAATGTGAGCATGCTGCAAATACAGTGTATTGGTTGTACAATGTATACAAAAAACAAAATACTGTCTGCGCTTCTTACCCTAATAAAGTTGGCAACAAATATATAAACATAATATAAATGAGACAGACAGTATTTTGTTTTTTGTATATGAGGAGTGCACTGCTGTGCACTCCCAAGAGGCTCAGTCAACCCCATTTGAACATCATGTACATTAATCCAGTAGATAATCATTGGATACACACAAACAACAAGCTTACTTCTGTCAGGTGGCAAGGGCAAGCCATTGTGCTACTAGTTCAGGATACCGTGACCCTGATAAGTGCCTGCCTCCCTGATTCTGCTGTTTCTGTGCTGTTCTGCGCCTGACACATACACTGTCTATATTTTGCTTTGTCAAACTAAGGAAGTGGACAGAACATCTGAAAACCCCTGTCTGCGTTGATAGAGACTGCTGATGCTGTATAACTACGTCATCTTGCCATGGTATATAGTCTAGAGTGACAGGTCCAGGGGAGTGGTAAAAATCTTTACGTTTAAATCTATTGCTTGTGTCTGAGATGGACCCCATTGAAACTGTTTTTGTTATGTGATTAACTCATACACAACAAATGTCCCTTTGTCCCATTCCATAGTAAGGAAGGCATACAGACAGACTAAAAGTTTTGGGTCCTAAAGAGGGATACTTAGGAGTTATCCTTTAACATACATGCAATAAAACCCAAATCTTATTTTATAGGCAAATAATGTCGCAATATGAGTGAGCAAAGGAGACCAAAAATGATTGAGTCATTTGTATAGATACATTTCTGTGCATTAATATGTACCTGTCAACATAATAAACAAAATAAAGTGTTCAGGAAACACGGTATATAGCAAGCAAATATCTCTCTGTATATGCAAATATAGAACACCTAGATCAATACAAAGGCAAAGGGTTTTCCTAACAAAACCACATTCAAACAACATTTGAAACTGCCAATCAAGACAGGTCTTTGACAAGGCTCTTTATGTGGATTTATGGCTTGTTGATAGCAACTGATTATATAATCTAGGCCCAGGACGTGATTTGTTTTTGCAAATTATCCACACTTTCTGTTGTTTCCATACACATTATTTTGACTTTTAGGGATGCTTAACATTGTGACACACTCATACCTACAAAACATTCCAAGCTTCTAGAAAACAGAAATACAAGAGGCATCCGTATGCCAATGTTTCCCCCATGATGCCTCTTTTATAGTTATCTGTGGCCTCCAGCCCTTATCAAATCTACTAGTCCAATCCAAGTGACCAGTACTGATCTTTTAACAGGTGTCTTTGTCAGGGTATGTTAGTGTGAGTGCCTGGGTATGTTAGTATGTGTGTGTCTGGGTATGTTAGTGAGTGTGTATATGTGAGTATTTTAGTGTGTGAACATGTGTCGTTGTTGTAGGATGTTAAGGTGAGTGTATATGGCTATTTTAGTATATGAACATGTGTATTTATCTAGGTATGTTAGTATGTGTGTGCTTGGGTATGTTTGTGAATGTGTGTGTGTAGGGGGGATTTTAATGTGTGAACATATGTCTGGTGATGTTAGTATTTGTATGGTAGTGTGTGTACACGTGTCTTTAGGTATTTTAGTATGTGTGTGACTTGTTGTGTTAGTTTGAGTGTCTGGGTATGTTTGTATCAGTAAACAGGGAAAAGAAAAAATGTCGGTGCGCTAAGCTAGTCACAGGCTCAAATAATACAAATGTGTAATACGAGGCCTACCAAACAGGTGTAAGCATGCTGCAAGAAACAGTGTATTGGCTGTACAAAGTATACAAGAAACAAAAACTGTCTGCGCTTCTTACCCTAATAAAGTTGGCAACAAATATATAAACATAATATAAATGAGAGGTTTTGGTTATATGTATTGGCCAAAGCATAATTAAGCTCACCCGCCACGTGGCGGGTGAGCTTAATTATGCTTTGGCCAATTCATATAACCAAAACCTCTCATTTATATTATGTTTATATGTTTGTATCAGTGTCTGGTTGTGAACATTAGTGTCAAGTGTTTGCAGGGGCGGGCTGGGCCGGGGGGCAGGGGGGCAATTGCCCCCCAGGCCGCCCTAAATCTGGGCCGGTGGGCCGGACGGACGACATTCAATGCGGCTGTGGCCGCAAAGTTAAAAACTAAGCGGCCGCGAGCAGGATTGAGTGCGGTCATCATGCGTACCTGGCGGGGGGGAGGGGGCCGTCCGCCCCGCCTGCCGCTCATCTCAGGGGTGCCACCATGCCGGCACGCCTTCAGAAACGATGCGCGCAGCAACTGTGGCTGTGCGCCGAGACTTGATGTCAAATCCCGGCGCACAACACTGAAGCCACGCCCACCGTATTCCGCGCTCAGTGCACAGGACAGGAAGAAGAAGAGGAGGAAAAGTGAGAGTGAAAGAAGAAAAGGTAGGAGAGAGTGGATTAGTAAGTGTGTGAGAGTGATGGGTGTTATGCTGAATGTAAGTGTGTGAGAGTGATGGGTGTTATGCTGAATGTAAGTGTGTGAGAGTGATGGGTGTTATGCTGAATGTAAGTGTGTGAGAATGATGGGTGTTATGCCTAATGTAAGTGTGTGAGAGTGATGGGTGTTATGCTGAATGTAAGTGTGTGAGAGTGATGGGTGTTATGCTGAATGTTTGTGAATGAGGGTTTCAGATAGCATGGATGTGTAAGTTTTGGGGGATAGCTTGGCATAGGGAGTCCGTAATCACATTCCTTTCATGCTCAGATTTCAGCATGTAGTGGCTGCCTAGGCATGATAGGAGTGTGATTGCTGTTCTAAATTATTTTTTGGTCCAACTTCGGTGTGTTAACACTTTTATTGGACAGAATAATTCAATGACAGTATTAATATATATATATATATATATATATATATAATTGCAAACAGCAGTCACACTCCTATCATGCTAAGTCAGCCAGCACATGCTAGAACCTGGGCATGATAGGATTGTGATTGTTGTTATATATATGTGTGTGTGTATATGTATATATATATATATGTTAATATTGTTGTTGATTTTTTTGTCTAATTTTGGTGTTACTTTTAATAAAGTATTTTAAAGTTTTTTTTTTTTTTTCAGTTTTCGCCAAGTGAATGCTGAATTTTTAGTTTCAGTCCAGAATTTTCATTTCGGTGCATCCCTACTATATACTATGCCAGTCACTAAAGTGTTAGGCCTACACCTCATCAATGTTTGGCTTAGTATATAGTGATAGGGGTTGTCAGTGTCTGGCTCAATGTATAGGCACACATTGACCGTGGTGCTGCGTAATCCCTAAGTATATAATGATAACAGTTATGCTGTACCCCTGTCAATGTTTGCCTAACCATAGAAACTATGCAGTTTTAAAGTGTGTGTGTGTGTGTGGGGGGGGGTGCCACATACAGGGTCTGCCACAGGTGCCAAATACTCTAGGTACGCCCCTGCATCATGCGGCTGTCAGACCCAACGGCCATGCCTCAGCTCCTCTTCCCACGTCTTAAAAGGGGTGTGATGAAGAGCTGAGGCATGCGGTGCATGCACGCCGGCCCCTTTAATTTCATTAGGCGCTGGTGGAGTGACTGCCGCACGACGGCCACTTTCAATGTCGCTCGCAGCCGCTTTGATGGTGCAATGGGCCAGTTGACTAGACTTGCCCCCCAGGCCTTAGGCTGCCAGCCCTCCCCTGAGTGTTTGTGTGTGATAGTGCTGAATGTCTGGGTGCCTGGGTTAGTGTAAGTGCCCCTCCCAAGGTCAGGCTCTGGATCCACCCTTGCTTGGGTCTCCTTAAATTACTGCATATTTGCATATAGTTCATTGATTTAATGATATTAAATGTGTTTCAGGTGATATCTCATACAGTATATGTACATGTGTTATTTAGCCTGCTTTTTTACAACCAATGTCAGCAACAGTGTTGCTCTTTAAAATCCTGGTGCTGCAACTTGGCCGGCAGAGACCACTGGTCTCCCTGCTCCAACAGCTAAAGGTCAGTACAAGTGACTTTATTGGTCGTTTGTACAGATTGGTTGATGCCAGACGAGCCCCCTGCTGGTGACCAATAGAGTCGCTTGTACAGACTTTTAAAATCCTGGTGTTGCCCCTTAACGGGCTTTGAGCAACTTTGCATGTTGGGTTCTGAACCCGCTCATTTACTATCTCGGCTATACTCTCTGCTGCAGGAGGCCTATGGGCACTCTAAGCCCTTTTATTTCAGTCTGTGGGAACGGGACTTACAAATCTCCTTGTCTGATGCTGATTGGGACAAGGTATTACAGCTCAGTCACAAAGGTGCCATTGCCAGTCTGGTACAGGAGTGTAACTACAAGCTCCTGTCCCGCTGGTACAAAGTTCCGGCTGAATTACATCGTTTTCTCCCCCAAATTTCCCCCCTTTGTTGGAGGTGCGGGGCCGAGGACGGCACCTATAGGCACATATGGTGGGACTGCGCTGATATCCGTCCCTTTTGGCAGGCTGTTGTGAAGGTCATTCAGGATGTTATCGATCCCGACTGTGTGGCCTCTCCCCAGGGTCTCCTCTTACACCACACACACTCCTCCTTCACCTCCTATAAAAAATCATTGACCATACACCTGATTCAAGCGGCGAAGGCCGTTATCCCCCGGTTCTGGAAAACCCGCGCCCCCCCCCACTGTCTGCTTGGGTAGCGAGGGTTAACTTTCTGTCTCACATGGAGGACTTGGTGGCCTCTGCTCAGGGCCGTGAATATGCCAATGGGCTCAAATGGCTCCCATGGTCGACTTTCGTCTCCTCTCCTCGCGTAGTGGACCTTTATCTTTCGCACTAATTATGGTCGCCTCACGGTGTGGCTGGTGGGTCGATACTACTTTCGGGACTCTCCTAGTCTTCCGCTTTCGGGCCCTTGGGTCTGCGCTAATATACATTTTGTTTTCGGATGTGTTATCTCCCTGGAGCATGGTTATGTTTTTTCTTTTTTGTTTGTTCTTTTCCACTCACTGTTTATCTTGGAATAACGACATTGTAACATGTGTATTGCTATAATGTTTATTTTGATACTTTTCTGCTCGCTGCATTGCTGCTGGGTCGTACTGCGGTTACGGATAACGCTGGCTCGGTCATTGTATCTCTGCCTATCGCGGTTTTTGATGTATTTTCGGACGCTATGTGACCCGCATTTATATGCTCCTTTGAAACTATGTACTCATGTTGCTTTTGACCTACTTTGTACCGATATACTTGATATGTCCACTGTCATTTTATCGTCTGCTTTGTCAATAAACGGTGTTGTTATTAAAATCCTGGTGTTGCAACTTGGCTGGCAGAGACCACTGGTCTCCCTGCTCCAACAGTTAAAGGTCCGTACAAGCGAGTTTATTGGTTGATGCCAGAGGAGGCCCCTGCAGGGGACCAATAGAGTCGTTCGCACGGCCCCTGACAGCGAACCTACGGATTTTCGCTTCCATCAACCCATGAAATGCTGTGTAGATAAGGTAGGTTCGATGGGGAAGGGACCAGGGAGATTAATAAACGAAGACGAAGATTCTTTGTGTTGTGCGTCTCCTCGTCTTCGTCTACCTTTTGCCGCCGTCATGTTCGTATGTTCGGTATTCGGGCTGAACAACGAAAACGCACACTTCGTGTCCGTTTTCATGTTCGCCCGAATACGAATGCACAATTCTAATTATTATTGGCTCCACTTCCGTAGTTAAACATACAGAGATCAAAAATATGATGTTTACCTCATTCTGAAATGGGATCAGGACAGCATACAGTTGGTCGAGGCACACAGACCTAAAATAATCACAAAGACAACTCAGTTACCTTAGGGTGTCCGCTCTCCCCCCTTAAAAAAATAAAATAAAATAAAAATACACACACACACATATACAGTGAAGGAAAAAATTACAGTATTTGAACCGCTGTTGATTCTGTACATTTGCCTACTGAAAAATACATGATCAGTCTATAATTTTAATGGTAGGTTTATTTGAACACTGAGAGACAGAATAACTACAAAAATAAAATCCAGAATAACAGATTTCAAAAAGAGTTTAAATTAATTAGCATTTTACTTAGTGAAATAGGTATTTGATCCCCTATCAATCAGCCAGATGTCTGGCTCCCAGATGTCTTTTATACAGGTGACGAGCTGAGATTAGGAGCACTCTCTTAAAGGGGGAATACAACCAATAGGAAACGAGAATGACATCATCGCGAGCGGCCCAAGTGAATAGCGTTGTTGCGCACGTCATTCTACTGATGTACCACGTCAGCGTGCACAGTAACCCTCCTCACCTGTTGTTTCTGTAATTGTTACATTCAGGGCCGGCCGAAGACTTAACGCCGCCTGGGGCGAAGTTTAAAACGCCGCCCCCCCCGCCGACGCCGGGGGGGCATTTTAAACTTCGCCGACGCCATAACCCCCCCCCGGTACTTACCTTTAAACAGTCCTGCGGCGAGTCTCCCTGCTCTGCCACGGTGCCGGCTTGTAATGCTGAGCGCCGGAAATTGACGTCACGTCCGGCGCTCTGCATTACAAGCCGGCACCGGGACCGAACAGGGAGACTCGCCGCAGAGGAGAGAGAGAGAGGGGCGCCGAGCGGGTAAGCGAAAACCACTCGGTGCCCCTCTCTCTCTCTCTCCCGCTTCAAAAAACAAAAAAAAAGTGCTTGGGGCGGCAAAGTGCCGCCCCTTCTAAAGTGCCGCCTGGGGCAATTGCCCCAGTCTGCCCCATTATAGGGCCGGCCCTGGTTACATTGTATACTACTTATTATGTCCTGTCTACCCATTGTACAGCACTACGGATTATGATGGCGCTATATAAAATATCAAATAATAATCTTCATGATTAACCCCTTAATGACAAGACCGTTTCTTACCCGTAGTACATTGTGGGACAATGGCTCTTTTAACATTTTTCAGTGTTGCGGTTTAGCTGTGATTTTCTTTTTTCTCATTTCGTGCACCCACACACATTATATATTGGTTTTTTTTTTCAGGACAAACAGGGCTTTCTTTAGATACCATTATTTTTATCATACTATATAATTTACTATAAAATAATGATAAAATATGGTGATTTTTTTTGTTAAAAAATGACTTTTTCTCACTTTTTTTAAAATAAACTTTTACTCATCTGCAATAACTAATGAAAAAATCTGTTAAATAGATTCTACTATTTGTCCTGAGTTCAGAAATACCCATTGTTTTTATGTTTTTTTTTTCTTGCTTTTTTTCTGCACGTTATATGTTTGTCAAAACCATTTTTCCCCAAAGCTGGTCATTCTGCCCCATGTGCTACTTCGGGTATCTTTGAAGCCGGCCAATGAAATGTACCCCTTCAAACCATATATTATTAAAAACTAGACACCCCAAGGTATTTCAAATGCTGGTATTTTAACCATTTCCATGCACTAATTCTACCATCAGCCTTTGTCAAACTTTATGGTAGTATACAAATTTTTGTACCCCAGGTATAAATTCACCGCTCCTGGTATATGTTACTGTCAACACCCCAATATGTGTTCCGCAACATCTCCTGAGCGCAGTGATACCCCACATGCATGGGTTTGTTAGGTTGTTCAGGGACTAAAAGGCCCTTTTTGAGAGGTGTGCATTTTTTGCCATTTAGACATCTGGTCAGTCTGTGCCCACGTCTCATACTTGGGACATCTTTGAAGCCGGCCAATTCAATTTACCACATCAAATCATACATTTTTTTAGGACTAGGCACCCTATGAGCATTTATAATCCCAATATTTTAACCCTTTCCATGTGAGAATTTTTCTGAAGCTATGGCGTGAATTATAAAAAATGTATTTTTGTTCATCTTTTTTGGTGACATTGGGGAATTTTTACGTTACCATATTTTTTTAAAAAAATGTTTTTTAACTTATCTCACTGATTAGTGAGCTGGGCTCCATTGATCTGCAGGAAGAGCTCAAGAGTTCTCGAGAGGGTCTGGATAGACCCTCTGTGAACTCATTCAGTTCTCTGTTGTTGACGCCATCTTGTGAATGGCGGCAACGTCATTTGCATGATTGTACTTGTGGTTGCTCTTCGGAGCAATCACAAGGCTATCAGGGTAGGGGGGTTGTGTTGCTACATGCCTCGATATCAAGGCACATCAGCAACACCGTTTATGCTTAGGAAGCGATTCCCATCGCTTCCTAAGCTGTTTTAGCCTGCCGACATTTTTCTTGCGGATCCACGGTCAGCCTCACTTGTGAGGCTTCCGTGGATGCTGCAAAGCCCCAGATCTCTGCGTTTCCGCGGCGATGCAACATGTAAGGGCATTGTCGTTATCACGTTGCACCGCAAGCCCGTACATGCACAGGCTTTGTCGTTAAGGGGTTAATGCAAAAGGGTTACATTTAAGAAAATAACTTGCGCCCTCAGGGATCTTACATTACAAAACACTTTGGTTGTTTTTCTACAGGAACCAGAGTTCCGGGATGGGAGGGCTCCTGGACTCTCAGATGCCATTTTTCCCTTGGGCTTCTTTGCAAACTCAGACGGTTCCAAATCTCAAGGATTTGCAATCATCTTCTTCCAAAATGTGCCCTTTGCCTTTCATGTCAAGGCGCAATGGAAATACCCTCTGATCACAGTTGCAATCTACTTGCACAGTAAAATAGGTTAATCATATTGAAATGACTAATTGTATAAGTATATGAGATAGGAATGCACCACCCCAGAAATATAAGGGTTTTTTTTATTTCTCCCTTCATTCGTAATAAACTCATTTACTATATCATTAAACATTGTGGCTTAAATTCATAAAGCTTCCGCACTAGCATTTCACACAAATGATATAGTAAATAAATACACCAATGTATATCATAAACCAAACCCAAAGTGCTTTGAATACATACAAATACACATGATAAACAATACATATACCAAAATCACATCATATAAGAAGCTCAAATAAAATGTTTTTCGCATGAAGTTGTAAGGGACATAAGAATACTAAATAATAAAACCATACTAAAATAAAGACACGCACACTGAAATTTGGATGAATCAGGCCGTGGCTTTTATTTAGTTTCACCAATTTTTTTTATTTAGTATTTAGTTTCACCAATATAACAAAACCATATACCGTAACCGTAAGCCCAGAGCACCATATAAACCTTTAAACCTTGCCAACCGCCCTGAAAGCCAGCCAGCATATCAATAATTACAGTTCACCCATAGGGCAACTTTACCCCGATAAAAGCCACGACAATAAAGAAAACATAAGGGTGGGTGGGAGGTCGCATCTTCATCAGCTCTTCCATGCTGACTCTTCGGTTCACCACTTCGCTACCGCTCACCAGACTCTACGGTCAGTGCAGTAATCGCTCAGTGGATCGCCAGGTAAGTGATAAAGCCCCTCAGAACGCACCTATTTATAGGTGCAATTCCCGTCCTTTAGCGCGGCGCGAGGCACCCGCGCAGACACTAAAAGGCAGCACGAGCCACTCAAAAAGAGCGGCAATGCGCTAGCGCAGGCGCAAATGAAAATAAAGTTATATAACCTATTTTTTTTTTTTTTTACATAACCACTAACCTGACCTTTCTGTGACCTATCTGCCTAACCTGCCCAATACTGTATAAACCCTACCTTGTCCCCACAACCTCATGTCAGCCTGCCCTATTTGTTCAGGCTTTATCATAACAATCAATACCAAGCACCAAAGTCCTTATAATGATCTGAACACAAACTATATGTAACAATCAATATTCATTAAAAATGATTTCTTACTCGACGTGATTGATGTCTGCACAACATTTTGCACGCAAAAGGTTTTACCCTGGCGCTTGTTATTTTTGTGTTGTTGCGAAGTGATATTGACATACCTGGGAACTCTCCGGGTGAAACAACGCTTCTCTGGGTCAACACCCGAATCCTAAAACTTACACTGACAGGCCTTCCTCGTTGATGGCTGGAGAGAACTACAACCTTGCCAGAAACACTTTACTTTTCACCCAACTGGCCTATTTCTTCATACCACCCGCTTAAAATAACTGGTACAATTACTTAGATTGACCACATCCTCTCATTGCCGTTGCAATGACAATATTTAGAGGATCAAGGAATCACTCCTTATTTGAACACTTCTCATAACTGATGAAAACACTGCACTCATACTTTGAGGACAACACACCGACAGACATTTCCCTGAAAGTTACATTAATGATGTATAGTATAGTTTTTGGTGAGGAGGCACTCGAATGGCCTACACAGAGCCCTGACATTAACCCCACAGACAACTTTGGGATGAACTGGAATGGAGATTGCGAGCCAGGCAGTCTTGTGCAAAATCAGTGCCTGACCTCACAAATGCTCTACTGGATGGGCAAGAAACACTCCAAAATTTTGTGGAAATCCTCCCCAGAAGAGTGGAAGCTGTTATAGCTGCAAAAGGGTGACCGACTACATATTAATGGTTTTGGAATGGGACGTCAAACAAGCTACTACAGGTGTGATGGTCAGGTGTCCACATACTTCTACCCACATAGTATATAAACACAGTATATTTCCATTTAATACAAATCACCCAAAATATAATTATTTACTAGATTTGGAAACCATCTCATACACATAGGATTTTCAACTTTGGAAATATCAGGGCAAATATTGCAAGGTACTCATGACCTTTTCCAAGCTGTAAATATTCAAATTTGGAATACTAGCACTTAAACATGAATAGGTGAGACAGAAACCAAAACTGCTCAGCAATGGTATGTGTTTCTGGAAAATCAACCATCTAGGTTCATTTTGTCACTTTTCATGCACCGTTTCACCACCGGTTTCTTCCAAACTTTGAGACAAACAAAATACACATTTTTCATAGACTGTTTGCAAAATTGGTGTGGAGTGGATTTCTTACACAAGATATGCGAAACCGCTAAAAAGATTATATATAAAAAAACATATAAATAAAAAAGTTTTGTTTTTTTTTAGATTGTGTTCTTGCTTCCTTCGTCATTCTCTTTAAAGTTGCAATAATAAAAAACATGCACAAAAAAGTAGAACCGGCTAACATACCATCTTTGTAAAGATCAAGGGGTTATTATAAAAGTCTAATTTATTTATAGTTTACAAAATTTCTTTTAACTTTGTAACATTATAACACCTTTTCTGTCTCTCTACTTCACAGTCATTGTGTTTGACCTAGAGGCAAAGACAATGCTTATACGAATTATCTTGGTCACGTGAAATTGATTTCTGTGATTTCTATGATTATTGATATTGTTAATTTTCACTACCCCCTCCCCTATTGTAATGACAGTAAGAAGTCTGCTGGCACTCTATACCTAAATGTAACATAAATAAATGAAAAAGGTGATAAGGCACTAAGTGGAATAAGTGTAGATAATTGAATGCAGCTCACTAAGTCAAGTAGATAAACCGCTATCTATGTTTAAATGATACAAGCAGCACAAAAAACACAATTTTTAAGAGTAATACATCGCTTCTTGGCCTTTTGGTTAAGATCAAGTGAATACCTGTGAGACAGGAAAAGCTTGGTCATCTGGCCTTAAGGCTGGGAGTTGCGTCCAAGAGTTTGAGGTTGTTTTAGTGTCCCCTGTCATGAATCCGCTGGGGCACTGGGCACTTTGAGTGGTGTGCGGGGGGCACATTATTTTTTCTCACTGTGCATGGGTCGGTAGGCGCACTATTCACCTGGATCCCTTTTTGATGCTGGCTTTTAACGCCTATACAACAAAGTCCATAAATGTACGTGCTCACAATGTATTGTGCTTAATGGGTTAAAGTACAACCCGTTGTCCTTAAGGGGTTATTTTTCCCAGCCTTAAAATTGCCCTTTCCTATGGCTAGTGGTGGAGGGGGATTTTTTTTAATTTACCAGCCATTCGGCTTGGGCCTATGGTCAACACTGGTACTTATCGCACCTGCACCTTTCAGTTTTTTTGGTTTTCAGTGCATGTGTGCTTTTTGGTTTCATTAGTGAGCTAAACACCATTGGGTCGCCAAAGGTCACAGTAGACTTTTTCCGGTTTGGCTGGGGGGAGTGGATTACGCCTTCTGGCCTCCTATCCCCCTTGAAGACTCCCGTTAATGAGCTTGAAGACTCCTTCAAGATCCAGCCCACCCAAGACTTATGCCTGGGTAAGAAGGGGCTGCATATGCCTTTGGGGGAGTGCAGCCCGAGAAGAGTAAGGTTGGGGACTCGGCTGCACTGTGGACCTATTACTGTTTGGAGCACTGACCACCCTTTTTCACTGGCACTGTAGTAGACTGACGAAGAGCATGAATCCTCGGGCTCTCCATTTAAAATAAATAAATAAATGAAAACACCACTCTGGTGTTCACAGCTCTATGTATTGAGAATCTTGTTGTGGCAACTTGTGGCTTTTCCAATTAAAGGCAATATGGCTGAGCTCTGGATTACATCAGGTGGCAGGCGCTGTATCCATACAAAGTAACAAAAAGCAGACCACTGTGTGTATTGTTAAAACATCTCCAGTTTAATCAATGAAAAACTGAGGCTTACTTTTATAATGTGAGTGTAGCAATACAACATACAGCGTTTGTTTAGGCACAGACACTGCCTCTCGGACTTCCTCTTGCTTTAGATGCTGGGTCCTGCAGTCAACATTGGTGCCAGTCCTTAGGAGGAGGCAAGTATATAGAAACCAAAGGGGGGCACGTGAGATGCGTTTCACCACACAGGCCTAACTCAAGTGCATGCCCCCCTTCTCTAGCGTTTATCTTTTATAGGGTTAAGCATCTCCATTCACGATCCCTCCACCCGTTTGTAATTCTATTCACTTGTAGATAGTTATTGTTCATTGGGAGTGTCTTGTATTGCATTTATCCATAACCAACATAAAGCTTAAGAACAAAGGAAGATGTGTATATACAGAGTCTTATTCAATGATAAATGAATACAATAATTTCTATGAACATAAAATTATATAATTTTATTTTAATCCCTATAAAAAAATATATTACATGAAATACTATATGTATATATATATATATATATATATATATATATATACACTCAAATAAAAAAATACAAAAAGTAATTTATAAACATTTATTAGCTACAAATGTGAATATATAAAATGTTTATATATATATATAAAAAATAACATTTTACATATATTGTCCTGAGATTGAAATCAAGTCATAATATTTTGTATTTTTATACAAATTATTGTCTTAAGGACTGCGGTTAAAGAAAGAAGACGTCTGAGAGGGAGTGTCTGTGCCTAAACAAACGATGTATATGAGTTGCATCGATACACCCACACATTTTTAACATTTTTTTTTTACATATCTGTCTAAATGACAATTGTGTTTTTTGCACTCCTTGTTTCTATATTTCCTGGTTCTCTCTTCCTTGTTCCTTGTTCTCTCTTGCACACTTTAGTGGTAAAAACAAATAATAATAATAATAAATACAAACTGTTTTTCAAACACACTCTACAATGTTGCTTAGGGTTTCTTTCCCAGGATATGTAGAGCTGGGAAAAAAAATGATTTGTTCCCGGGTACAACAATGTCCCACATGCATAGGTTTGGCAGGTTTGGGGAAGCTTATTTTATTTTTTGTTAGGTGAGGGATACAGGATGGTATGAATGTTTGTGTTTTGTTTTTTTATGCTTTTTATTTTATTTTATACAGTTTTAAAATACATTTTTTTTATATTTTTTGTATTTTCATATTTTTTCCACTGCTCTCTAGGAAAGAGCAGTTAAGCATAATTTTAGATCCTATATGAGGGCTTTTGAGACCCCAGGGATATCTTTTGAAATATGGAAAACCCTTTCGATGAAATGACCCTCAAGATTGTAAGCTTGCGAGCAGGGCTCTCTCCACCTAATGTATCGGTTTGTCTTAGTCTGTCAATTCTTGTCTTGTCATACCCCTTGAATATATGTATTGTATTAAGCGCTGCGTAAATTGTTGGCGCTATATAAATAAAAGATAATAATAATAATGACAGTCTCCTTGTGCCGTCAATGTAGACAGAGTTCATACTACTGTGTTTCTCCCTCTCCTTCTACTCCTGTGACAGACTGTTACAGGGCCTGCAGCTTTTCCCTGTCTCTGATGACACTGTTACCAGGAGGCACGACTGCGTAACCCTGCTCTCCTGATCACACTATGAAGTGTGATCATCAGCAGGGAAACCTGCTAGGAGACCTGATCTTGTTAGAGTGAGGGAATCCCACATTGACATCAGGATCTCCAAAACAGCATCTCTTTTGGGGTTTCTCTGTCTGCAGAGGTTAGTACCTAACAAAAGTAGTCCAAGGAAGGAAAATCGGTGACAAGGTCATGAGCAGCCAAGGCTCATTGATGCACGTGGTGGCAAAGGCTGATCCGTGTGTGGTCAAATTCAACAGACAAGATACTGTACCTCAAATTGCTGAAAAGGTAATGCTGGTTCTTTTAGAAAAGTGACAGAGCACACAGTGCATCACAGTTTTTGTTTGTGTATGGGGCTGCATATCCGCAGACCAGTCAGGGTGCCCATGCTGACCCCTGTCTGCTGACGAAAGCGCCTTCAATGGTCGGGTGCGACGCTTACTTTGGAGAACACATGGCACCAGGATGCATCCATGGAGGCCCCACCTCGCAACTTACGGGACTTACAGGACCACCTTCAGAGGTCTAGTGGAGTCCATGCCTCAACGGGTCAGGGCTGTTTTGGTGGCAAAAGGGGGACCTACACAATATTAGCAGGTGGTCATAATGTTATGGCTGATCAGTGTATATGTTTAAACAATCTGCACCTGTAGACACCTACCAATAAAGGGTAACTAAATTCCCCCAAATGACACGCCTGTTTTTAATATCAAAACTTTTTAACAAAGGTACATTGTATACTATGCCAAATTTGTTAAACTGTAGGAGAATACTAATGTATTGTTATCTGCCCACATAAAAGTAACAATATTACATGGTGTCCTTGTCATCGTACTGCCCCCATAACACCGCAAATTCCATTTTTGAAAAGAACAAAAGAAGAATTGTATAACACTGCAAACACTTCATATGGAAATGAAGAAGCAGAACAATGAAATACACATGCATTCTTACAGGCGAAATCATTTCTTCTTATTAAGTACTCACAAATTGCTTTAATATGCATTATTTGTTGGACACTAGGCTATCAAATTAAATACATAACGACACACAGTTTATTTCAAAATGGTCTATAATTAGAGCTTAAAGGGCTTCAGGGTCGATCCATGGAACAGTATCCCAGAAGAAGTGGTAGAGGTTAATGCAGAGTGAGAATTTAAAAATTGAATATAGATATGCCCATCTTTATTATAAGACAAGACCCAAGGCCAAGTGAGTTTAGAGCTATTTACAACAAAAAAATGGGCAGGCTATCTGTTGTCAAATTCTTTAAAAAAAAGATTCATGAAATTAGATGTGTAAACCGTTCTAAGACTTGGCAGGTTTTCAACACCCAGGCACCCGGGAACAGAGGCACCTTGTGGTGTGACATAAGACACATTACATGACCCTATGGTGAGCGCAACCTGCACGGAAGGGAGAGCTCCACTAGAGAGATAAGAGGGAGGGAGAGCAAGCATGCTACACTGCTAATGGATGAGGGAAAGACATGGAGAATGGAGAGGAACAGAGAGTGACAGAAAAGCAAGAGAAGGCGAGAGAGAGGAGGGGAGGAAGAGGAGGAGAGGGTAAGAGAAGGAGAGGGTGAGTGTATGAGTGTATAATGTTAGAGTGTGTCTATAAGTGTATGGTGTTAGAATATGGGAATATGTGTGAGCATATAGTGTTAACTGTGTTTGAACATACTGTATAATGTTAGGATGTTTGTTAGTGTATGTTTGCATGAGTGTGTGTTTCAGCGTATGGTGCCAATGGTGAGCCTAGTGATCGCTGGGAGAGTATGTATGTAAGTATGTATGTGTAAGTATATTGTATTAGTGTGAGCATGTGTGCTATTTACTGAGTAGGGTAAAGAAATACTCTACCCAGGAACCACTAACCCTAGGCCCACCCTTGCTGTTAAGGATAGTCTTGCAAGAATTGTTGAATGACTTGTCTTTCCGGTACAGAACAAAGGCCCAAATACCTATGATTCCAAAAAGCTTACAGGCCTGTAATTGCTAAAGTACAAGGGTTAGTTTATACCCTCAACATTTCTGGCTCCCAAATCGGGACACCTTTGTTGCAGAGAATAGTTATTTGCGGACAGTGGCATGGTTCGAGGAAGGTCCAAGCATTTACATCTTTGCAACATAATAAAGCAGAACACTTGGGTATGACATTATGGTGTCATGTTGGAAGATTTAATTGAGCACCCCAAATAGATATCACAGATTGGTTGGCCTGACAGGGGAGATGCTTTGGTCTTTCGAGCTGACCAATGATCCCCACTGAAAGCAATATCAGGATGTCAGATAAGTAATGTTTTCATAAGCACCACAATAAGAACATTAAATAGTTATTGTCTAGGATCATTGTGAATATGGTTACTTACAGGACAATTCCTAATTGTATAATTTATGTTTAATTGACATCACACACAGGCTGATTTGAGCCATCCACAGATCCTGACTGGTATTGTCCCTAGCCAAACATTGCTAAAAATTGCTGAGTGCTGAGAAGCTTTTTCTTAAACTTAATATGAATGCAGTTTAATTTCTCATTTTTATCACACACTATTGGCCATACCTGGAAACTCTCTATTTATTTCCAGAGACTCCGGATACAAACCTCCTGAAATTATGTTGTTTTGATGTGTTGGGAAGGAGCAGGACTTTACCAAAACTTCTTAACACACTGTAACTTGTTGACAGCATTTTTTTGTTTGGTTTTTAATGTTCAGTTTTTTTCTAAGACAAAATCTACAAATCACAATATATGGCATAATATGAAGCAGTGTAGAACACAATCGTTAAGAGCATAACCAAGTGTATACAGGCACAAAGTGTACATTCAATAATAAGATGTACATCTGTAAGTGGCGCAGAATAGCACAAACATTCAGGCATGGATGCAAGACAGAAGTACATAGAAGCAGCAATCACCATGACAAAAAGTAAAATGTGAAATAGTTACAGGGGCACAGAGATCGTGGAGTCACCATAGGAATGACAACTGGCGATGGCGGGAAGGTGAAAATGTTGCAATTGCAGGGGGAAAGAGTTACAACGAAATTCAGGAGTTGAAGAGGCCAAGAGAGGGGGTGGATATTAGTCCTCCTCAATAATGGAATAGTCTTTTAGCAAGCCAAGGATGTACCTCCAGTAGTCTTGGACAGTGAACTGTTCCCTCAGGATCAGGTGGGTCATTGTGGACCACAAAACATGTTGTATTCCAGATGTACGGGATAAATATGTCCATCTTATGCGCACAAATGAGGTGCTCAGCAAAGTTGGTATATCAGCATAACTGGGAATTTTATGGCTACCCGGAGGCCCCCTTGCGGAATGCAGGCAGGAAGTTCCGCTGTCGTCAATTGTAACCTTAATCTTATTATTTATTAATTATGTTTTAATAAATAGCTATTTGGTACAGTAATATGCTTATATACACAATACTCAAGGAATGTATTCCGAGGGTCAGAGCTGGTGTTAGAGCCAGACGTACCCAGCAGGAATCTAGGGAGCCTGTATCAGAGGGACGTTTAGTCTACGGTTGCCACCAGGGCAAGCCTGGAATCAGAAGACAGGTTTCACTGAAAGTATTAACATACACAGCATATCACGCTGCTTATGGAGTATACCAGAAACAGCATCACTGTCAACTAAAGACTATGATCATCATGTGCGAAATTATAATTAAAATGCTAGCCCTCTCTTGTAGACACAGGTAATTACCATATTTGCTCAATTATAAGACGACCCTCCCAAAATTTGAATATTAATTTAGGGAAAAAAGAAAAAGCCTGAATATAAGACTACCTATAAGAAAAACATTTTACTAGTAATATTTTTTCATATTTCATAAAAACTATGATTGAGAAAAGAGCTGTGTTGTGAGACACTCACATACCCTGAATGCTGTGAGTTCCCAAAAAAATAAAATAAAAAAATGAACAGCTATTATTTAATAAAATTTGAAACAGAATTTGGTGGCAGATAAAAATAATTTGGCCCATCTAGTCTGCCCATTTTTCCTGATGTAGAAACTCAGACCTTAATCAGTCATTGTTCTTAGATTTAGGACAGCTTATCCTTACCTCATGTATGTTTAAATTTAAAGTAAAAAAAAGGTAAATGGTTGATTTTCTACAACAAAATATCCCATGTCACCTCTTTCCCAACTTTCCATTCCCTACTTGTGTTTCCACATTATTTCAATGATCCAGATGCCCCATGAATGTTGAGGTCTGGCTCAGTGCTTCTAGCAAGTCAGTGATGTTCTTCAATTATTATTCCTGAAGATCTTTTCTTTAAAGGAATCATGTGAGCTACATAATGTAATTCTGCTGAAAATGTGCAATTTGTTTATCCTCCATCTTCAAATCATACACCTTTACCCTGACCACTAGATAAATAGAAATGGTTTAGAGACGGCTATCTTATTTTCGCTTCCCCATCTATCTCCCAAGATGTACATCTTCTTCCATTTGTTAGATTTGCCCAATTTCCATGTGGTAAATCGTCCTGTTAAGTGATCGAGCTCCGCAGTGCACTGGTGCTTGATGGACTGGTTCTAATGGACATATTGACGTTATGGAAATTAGTTCCTGGTAAGCTCAGCCTCTATAGCATGCTATACCCAGAACACAACCTTCAGAGATATAAGGTTTGACCTAGGGCAGTGCCCAACCTACAGATAGTAGGACAAGATCAAGCTTCTATAGAAGACTTCAACCCTACAGCATGGGTCTGCTAATGCCACCTGTTATCAATCGGTGCTTTCATTTTCTTTGACCTCACAAGAAACAGATCTCTGCTTATTATAAACCCCTCAACCTAGCAATGCCACCAGTAACACCGCTAAAACCAGAACTACAGTGTTGTAAGCAAACAAAATAATGACCCCTTATTGTAAAACTGACCACAGATTCTAATTATATGTATGCCATTTTTTAATATAGTAAAGCAGCCCCACAGAATTAATATAGGTGGCCTGCGCCAGGAACTTCACATTCTAATCCTGTTGAGACAATATTTTTTGTTTCTTGTGGGACAGATTACCTCATGTAGACTCATAGACAACATGTGAAGGCAGGTTCAGGTTATTGTCTTCATTTCTTTTCACAAGGGTAAGGATGAGCAAACAGCCTCATATGCAAAGTATCCCATTGAAGCTTGGATGTCTGCTGACTTTATGCTATGTACAGTCAACACATTTGTCTGGATTGCTGACATCACTAGCAGGGCTTTCCTTAATTATACATTTGAGGTACTGTGTAAATTTTATCCAACAGTTCTGATATCAGTATTAGCCATCTTGTTTATGCCTATGGGTCCAAAGCAAACTCTTTACATCTATTGCAACCTCATAATCCTAGATGGTGGGGCAGATCTTGAGAATGTCAGTCCCACGGTTTATCAATTCCCACTATCCTTCTACATGCATCCAACACAATGTGACACCATATAAAGATTTGAAAGATCAGAGGTAAGATTCCATAAATGGTTTGCTCCCAATCACTCAAGGTAAAACATATTCATTTAATACATATAACCTAATGCATATGACGCAATTGTCATTCTCGTTATGGAATCCTCAAAATCAGGTCACCACATTACATCAATGGCCTTTTAAACGCAAGCACAGGGTTTCCATCACTTCGATCGCCCCTGTAATGCTTTGGTGAGACCCTATAGCAGTAGCGTAGCCTCTGACCATCAGGCCAGCGTGCCACACTGATGCTATGTCTCGCCTTGGATAAGATCAGCAATGAATTAGTTAACATTCTGAACAAAAGCACCCGATCCCAATACAAATGTCGACATTCTATGAGCATATCTCACGCACACAAAAAGATAGACTCTGATCCCCATCCATACAGCTGTTACATGTAACGTACATCAAGCTACGGATTGGATACAATAAGCAGAGCTTACCTTGTTTTCTTAACGAGAGAGATGGGCATTGAAGAACACAATTGTCCGCATACCACTCTTTATAGCATCTGCCTCGATGTCCCCTTTCGCTCGGCGTTGCACACCCTCTAAATCTGTTCAGCGAATGACATTTGCTAACTAGCGCCCCTTGTGGCGACAAATGCGCGGTGCGGCATATATCTAGTGCTGCATGGAAAAGCTGCATGCATTTTTTCCCCATAAGACAAAGTGACCGTCACTGATGCAAATGCCGTGGGGCAGCCAATAAAAGCCTGACGCAAGCTGTTTACAAGTGCCTTATTCACCTATGTGATAACAACAACATGTGCTTTTCTGGAATTAGACATGTTATTGCAATAACATCACAGATGTTAAAAGTGTAAAAGAACAGTTCTGGTTTTAACCGAATCCCATTGTTTTTCTTTTCATATGCTATATCCTGCAATACATTCTTGCATCAGTATGCAGTCAGTATCCTTTTCTAAACCTGAAATTATGTTGGCATATGGAAGTTTATCATTGTGTTTGTCTCCAGTAGGACACTAAATTCTTACAACGCTGGGACAGCCCTGCCCCACCCTTAAAGACTGGGTTCTACGGGTGGAATTTGTTTTGGGGTCTGATATTCGCCCTTTATTGGACTAACGGCATAGACATGTTCCCCCTGGGTTGTGCGGCTGGGTAGCTGGGCTTTCATCCCTTCTTTCATTCTTCCTCTCTTTCATTCTCTCCGTTTTCTATCTCTTTCATTCCTTTTTTTTTTTTTTTTTCCTTCCCTCCTCCTCCTCCTCCCACTGGGCTCGCAGTTCTGTACTATGACACGTTTCGCTGTGCTGCCCGCGTGTGCCTGCTCCAGTTCATCTATGGTCATGATGTTTCTCGTTTCGTTATCACACTACTGTCTGGGGCTTTTCGACTGGCGCCCGAGGCTGCTGTCATGACTTCCCCCCTCTCTAATTTGGTTGCTTTGTTGTTCCCTGTTTGTTTACCTCCCTCGTCTCTCCGAGTGGGCTCACAGCGAATTTCTCTGAGAGTGTTGTGTACTTTACCATGTCTCACTGTGTACCTTGCTCATGATTGCTCGTGCCCTACTGCTCAACTGTCATGATGTTTCTCATTTTGTTACCACAATGCTGTCTGGTGCCTCTTCGCTGGAACCTTGTGTTGCTGTTCTGACTCCCCCCGCCTCCCTAATTTTTCCTTCTGTACCCTCCATCCACCAAAAACGATTTAAAATAAAGAAAATCTGATTTACCCTAAATTCTTAGAACTCATGGATCCACTATGTACAATGGCCCACAGACTCATCTGCGTCCTTACGTGCTGAACTGCGCTACAATGTGATAACACTGACGAAGCACAGTCTAACCAGTGTGTAATTAAATTCCATTATATAGAGCAGTTCTTAAAAAAATATATTTGTAAGGTGCAGCCACCAGCTTTGTCTTGTGTGGCCACCAACCTGGACTATGCATGTATGATAGGGTGTGGCCAGATGTCCTTTGTTTCCTGAGGACAGTCCCCGGATTGAGGACACTGCTCCCAGACAAATTATTTCCCCAGATCAAAAGATTCTAAGAAGTATTTTTTTCATCTCATGGAAAGAATGTGATAAATAACATAAATTATACGACCACTTTGTAACCACATACCAAATACACTGCATATTTGAAGAAAATATGCTTATAAAATATAATTTTTTTTACCATTTGCCAATTAAAAGAAAAAAATGTCCCTGGGTGTAATTTAAAAAATCTGGTCACCTTAATGTATGATGGATAATACACATGTATGTGGGTGCACGTCTGTGGGTGCCTGTTTGATTTCTGTCTATATATGTAGTATCAGAGACAGTATGTCTACATATATTTATGCGAAGCCAACAGAATATGGCTGTAGCTGCATTGGCGGCCTTATAAGAAATAAAACTTTCAGAGTGCAATTTTTCTAGTTCTTGAGAAGAGAAAATAAGAAATTTGAAAAAACAAAATTCCATAGGAAAACAACCATTACATTTTCTTCTCACTTATTTTTATGCTGCATATAAATTATTGTCAATATGTGCTGTATATAGATAGATAGATAGATAGATAGATAGATAGATAGATAGATAGATATCATATGCATTATTGTCAACATAAGATATTCTTAGATAGCCACTGTAAGGATAATGATGTGCTACCTAACAGACACACACATTAATATTTGATTTAGCGCCACAATGAGGGACGTTCCAACAAATTTCCTAGGCAATTATGATAATGGACAGTTTTGCTGCTGTTGTTGTGAAGCATACACTAAATATTAATATATATATATATATAAAAGACTGCTCTGGCAACATAAGGGTTAATTGCAGCAGCTGCAAGAGGTGCTTTTTTCCATTATGTGGCATCTCCCTGAGATGACAGAGCCTTTGTATGTGGATTGTAATTAGTGCACGTGGCTTTTTTTGTGTTTAATCCTAATGGGAATAAAAGGAGCAGATGTTCCTAATGGCCATCAATCCGGTTTGTTAGGAACATTCCCTAGTCTGCTTCTATAAGCTTCCAAATAAAATCACACATATAATATTTATAATATTCATATATTTATACAACGCAAACATACTACGCAGCGCTGTAATAAGGTTGAGTTTAACTACCGGATTGACCAATTTAATATTTTTTTCTTCTGTCCATTGTTATATGCATAAGAGCCATTTTTATTATTTTAAATGCTGTCCATATTGTGTAAGGCAAATCCGTATATAGTGTATTATGTAGCATAGCACATGAAGAATTAAGGGCATAGATCTGACATTTAACAACAGATTCTATTAAAAAAACAACGAGTTGGGAAAATACGTGTTTATTTGGTTAAATTAATGTGATGACCTCATTGATTATTGTATTAATGTATGTTCTCTTACTAGGTAAACTAACAGCCTGTCTCCTTATCTCCTCATGATTACTTATATTATTAAATTCCTTCATAATACCTCCCAAAACAGAAAATGACAATATTATAGACATGCACAAAATGACATGAAATATATAAGAAGATTTAGGACAATTTGGGGTTTCAAAGCTACTTATCATACCTAGAATTTGTTGGTACTTATTTCAGGATACATCTTACTATTCAATTTATAAAGAGAAGATAAATATAAAATATAAATAAATATATAATTTATTAATGTACTTATTAATTTATAAAATATATATTTTAATATATAATATATATATTATATTTGAAGCTTCGGTTTTTAATGGGCTTATCAGACCATTCCCGGTGTTTCAAGTGCCAATTGCCTGAGGCCGATCTTCTTCATGGCCTTTGGTCCTGTAGCTCTATTGCCTCATTTTGGAATGCATTACAATTGTACATTACAGACACCCTGGGCATTCGTTTTGCAATCTCTGTAGATTGGGCAATTTTTGGTGTACTTCCTGACCATGTTCCTCCCACTGTAGCGAGAGCTAAATTTCTCTTGCTCATTCTCTCAGCAGTGGCAAAACGGGCTATATTGTCACAATGGATTGCTCCCCAGCCGCCGACGCTACCTTTGGTCCTGTCGCGGTTGCGCTTTTTGTTTCAAGTGGATTGGCTTGAAGCCGTTCTTCATAAAGAGAGCAAAGTTAAATTTTTGTTTAATCGTTGGTCCCCGTATATTGCGACACTAGATGGCGATACCAGGCTGTCGTTATTTCAAACATTTACTACTACTGGGTGGTTTTGCCTTCAGGTCTTGAAAGGTACTCGCCCCATACCAGGGTTTTGATCTCATTGACGGACGGGTTTGTACATGTGTGTAACATGTTTGTTTTTGTTCTTTACACCTTATGGTTGATTCCATGATTGTCATCTGCCTAACTTTATTTTCGGTCACTCGGATTATTGTTTGCACTGTATGTGATACTGATACGGAGAGCTCACAAGGGGCGGATTTTGGGATGGAAGTGTTTAAAAGGACCTGCTAGATAGGGGCTTCCTAATTTGAGATTATTATTCACTCAGCAAATTATCTCACCCACCCTCCCCGGATTTATGTTATCACTTGAGGTCAGGTGTTAGCCTTGAGCGCTTGCCTTTGAGAGATGGAGCTTGGGGCGTCAGATGAGCCCATATGGAGTGGGGGCAATCTAGATCTGTGGTTGATTGGATCAAGTACTTTGGACAAAATTCCCACAGTTGTAGAATTCTGGTGGGCAGTGCTGACCCATCAGTTGGGGTTTGGTTATGGCCGATGGTATTTGGCAAGATACTACTAAAGAGAAAGTCCACGGTAGGACCCCATTCTTCAATTAGGTTCTTGTTACTCTTCAAATGTAACAGGATTAAAACCGTAAAGGATAAGGCCATCTTTTAGGAATCATCTGCTTTCACCTGGGCAAGTGTTTTGATGACTGTCTGCCTACAGGCTGAGATTGTGAGTTTATATACCTGTCTAATGAGACCACCGAGACTCATTAGTTTCTTTAACTTGTAAGACATTCATTGACTGCCTTTATTTTAGATTGATTGTGCTGCTGAGTATTTTTTAAGTAAATGGGATCCAGTCAGTATGACATGAACTGTGTCCTCCTTTCTTGAAATAGTCCTGTCTGATCAAAGATCTGACCTACAGCCTACACTACTTAGGGCTTGACTTCCAAACTGAACTGGGCCAAGCGTTTAGCCCATACTTAACTTGCGCCCACACTAGCCATGTCATAGTTTGCTTAGAAATGCAGTCCATGTTTGTCTAGCAAAAAGATGGAAAGGATCTCTATTCCTTGCCACTTTGCACATGGGGTAATTATAGGTCTGTGAATTTGTTGTGCTGATCAAAAATGTTTCTAAAGGGGTGGCCATCTGCTACAGGAATATGATCCATGTTGTTATTAAACGTCAACGCAGTGCGGCAGGGACATGTGACTATACCTCCTGTGATTGGGCAATTCTTTCTGCACGCTGACAATGTGATCTGGCTGTAGTTTGTTACCATGGTATCTAGCAGCAACACTAAGTTGTTGGTTGCACGAGAAGATCCCTGCTTACGGAGAATGCCTTGGATGACACCCTGATAGCTTCTCAAGGTTTTGGACAAATTCTCTTCTTGACCCAGCTTACAGACAACCATAGCACATAGATACTCTGCGACTGTAGCTAGATGCTGATGCACATAATTCACTGATGTGAATGTGTAGTCCCTTTTTTATTTACTGGTAATTTAAATAATAGGATAAGTCAACACAGAGGAAAACATGTTCTCTTAACACTTATAATTTCTGTGCTCCACAAATGTAATTAATGGCTCTGGAGCACTGTGATACCAACCCATTGCATATGGACCTGCATCAGGTATTGTAGCAATTGATTTGCAAAAAATACAAATTCTGGTTCCAGTTTGGTTTCCTTTGTCCCGGAGTGCACAGAACCCCCACTGTCTCATATAACATAAACAAAAAACAAAAGGTTGCCCAATAAAAGGATTATGTTATGTGTCCCATTGTTTCTTCAGATATAAACTATATCAGTGGTGGGAAGGACCAGTTGGACATTTACTGTATAACATCATTTGCGGGTCATACAAGATTATTAACTTAATGAGTCCCACATTGTATATTTATCCCACAGACAGCCCACCCTTTAGTATTGCTTTGTGTGATCCCCCAGCATTGTGAATTAATGCCCCATTGCCCCCTACAACCTTGCATATTGCCCCCAGCCATCCCCACATTGAGTATTTATGCCACCCAGCCAGCCCCCTCCTTTAGTATCATGTCAGTCCTGGTACCCAGATTGCATCCACAGGACCTGCCTAGCACTCATACTGGAAGCATAGGATGGCATCTTTGCCACTGTGCCAGCCTTGCCTCAAACAGCCTCCCTGTGCCATGCCCCCCACTTACACATCACACACATATTCATTCATTCACAAATAGTAGTTCTCATTCACAGATACTCATTCACAAATATTCCTTCATTCAGATATGCATTCATTTGCTCATTCAGATACTCATTAATTCCCTCATTCACACATACTCATTCACAAATATTCCCTCATTCAGATATCCATTCATTCACTCAATCACACATACTCATTCACACGTCCTCTTTCACCCCCTTACCTGAACTGCAGATCTTTCTGTGCTGCTCGCAGACTTTCGCAGGGGCCCGTTGCATCACTCTGTGTTACTCACTTCTGTTTTATTGCTCAGGGGAAGCAGGAATGCATCAGGGTCAAGTGACGTAACCTAATGTGACGTGACTCTGCTGGGTTCCAGCATCCCCTTTGCGGTACAAGAAACGTTGCTTGCACAGTGTAAGATAGAAAGTATATACTCCAAAGGTATCTGCTTGTGTAGCAGGATCTGTTCTCCTTCATACAGGATCCGAACCTCACTAGGAGAAATGTTAATATCCTTCTGGAGATGGGGTCCTCGGAACTGTACACAATACTAGAGATCTGTGGCAGAACCACCTATCTTTATAGCACTAATGGTATACAACCCAGTGCCTGCTTACCTTTTAGTCTCCAGACCTAATTAGTTCGCTGACTTGAACGCTATATTCTGCATTGGGATTTTTTACTGGGACAGTGTCAAATGCCTTACTGAAATCTAGAGAGACACAGAGCCGTCTTTAACATGGGGCAAAAGGGGCAGCAGGAATCACAACTGAGATGGGGCAAGGATGACACAAAAAGGCTGTTTGGGGCAAAGATGGCACAGTCTTGCTCTTTGGTGACAAAGATGGCAATTCCTATGAATTAAATCTGGGTGCTAGGCAGGTTTTATGTGTGCAATCCGGGTGTCAGGGCTGGCCTTTGGGTTTGTGACCTGTGATCTATGTCTGCAATGTAGGGTTGCATGCATTATTTATTTGATCTATACCTTCAATGCTGAGTTTGCTTGGGATTGTTCTGTTGATCTATACCTGCAAGGCTGGGTTTGTGTGATATTCAGTTGCACTATACTTATTATACTATACTATATACTATACTTAATATTTATTATTTACGATTTTGGCAAAATCCCCAGAAATACCGAATACGTTCTTCGTTTATTGACAATACAAGTCATAATAACATCCAGGTACAATGTGATTATACAGTAAATGGATACAAGCAACCAGGTATGCAGGTGTAGTTACAGTGGTGTTTCCATGTAATACTTAACAAAACCTGCAAATACAGGGTTTGTATGTCTTATTCGGTTGATCTACTGTATACCTGCAATGCTGTGTTTCCATGTTTTCTTTATTTGATCTATACCTTAGACGCACACCATTCATTTGCTATAAAATCTGTATATTATGTGTGCTCCTCCCCTGGTCCGCAAATGTGGAGTGAGGACGTTTCATGCAGGGTGCACATTAGGGTCAGATGGAGGGAAGACTCTGCCGGTCTTCTCATAATCTGTAGAGTCTGTGTGGCAAGTACTTTTATTTTGTTATGGGTTTTTTTTGGTGTTGGAGTGGAGGGCGAGATTGTACACCAGGGAGTATGGGACAGGGAGGTCGAAGAAAATGCTTGCACATGGGCCTGGATAGACTATATGTACTGCCCCTCCTCGAAATATTATTTCGTTACCCAGTCAAACAAAATAAATCACGTTAGTTTCAAAGTAAGCCTAGTAAGCAATTCCTCTTGATACAGTTTCTTCCTGATAAAAAAGTTTCCAGGTGGGTCTCTCCAGACACTTCTGAAAACTCTGCAAGTTGAATGGAAGTACTGCATTCAACCATAAAGTCAATGGAGCCCAGCTTTCTAATCACAATGTGAGTTAAATATCAAAAATAATAATTAAAATAAATAAAAATAGTTAAAATAAATAAATAAATAAATAAATAATTATGCGGTGATGTCAGCATCCAGTTCAAAAAAATATAAAAAAAGTATATTTTTAATAGCAAGTGCCAAAATTATCATTGTATCAAAACAATCCTGGCATGGAAAGAGTTAAAATACCACCACTTCAAATACCCATGAGATGTCTAGTTTAAAAATTTGTATGGTTTGATGGGGTAAATTGAATTGGGCACAGATGGACCAGATGCCAAAATGAAAAGAAAAATATGTGCACTCCCCAAATGTGGCTTGTTAGCCCCTAAAAAACCTGATAAACCTATGCATGTGTGGTATCACTGTACTCAGGGGATGTTGCTGAGCTGAATACATATTGGGGTGTTGTTTGTCAGTGACATGTACCAAGGGCTGAAAATTCATGCAATGATGTGTGTGGAAAAAAATCAACAAAGAATTACTACCAAAAACCTTGATAAAGGCTGGTGGTAGAATTGGTGTGTGGAAAGGGTTAAAATATCACCATTTGAAATACACTGGGACATCTAGTTTTCAAAAATATATGGATTGATCAGAGGAAATTAATTGGCCAGGTTCAAAGATATACCAAATAGGACATGGGAGGCAGGATTACCACATGGTAAAATTCGAAATTGAAAAAATGTGCACTTCTTAAATATAGTCTTTTAGCCCCAAACAGCCCGAGAAACCCATGCATGGGTGCTATCACTTGTTGGAGATGTTGCTGACCACATATTGGGGTGTTGTTTGGCAGGGAGGTCTAGTTTTTTAAAAATATATGGTTTGATCAGAGGAAATTGAAGATGTCTTAATTAGGGCATGGGGACAGGATTACCAGATTTGAAAAAAGTGGTTTTGAACTAGCAATATGCTACTTGTAGTTATTGCCATATTGGGTATTTTTAAACTCAGGACAAATAGTAGAATCAGTTTAACAGTTTATTAGCTTTTGTAGATGAGTAAAAGATTTTTCAAATAAGTGAGAAAAGGTGCTTTTTCAATTTTTCAAGATTTAAAAAAAAAATTAAATAGGCAATTCAATTATATGATCAAAAAATGGTATCTGGAGAGTCCTTTTGGTTCTGAAAAAAAAAACAGAGAGTCCTTTTGGTTCTGAAAAAAAAAACAATATATAACTTGTGTAGGTACGATAAATAAGAGAAAAAAATTACAGCTAAACGTGAGCACCGTAAAAATGTTGAAACATCCTCTGTCCTTAAGGGGTTAATAAATTAATTTAAAAGCTATGAAAAAACAGTTCTCAACCAAATTAATTCATGTATTCATTTCTTACACGAATATTTGGGGTTATTAATAGTTTATGACCTAAACATATTCCAGTGCAGTAAACAAATTGCTTCTTATGCGTTCTCCAAAAAACCACTGGTTTTCAAATAATTAAATTTCCAACTATTGCAAAACATATGCTAATCATTAAGTAATTCAATGTACTCTGAATACAGGCATTGTTACTCATTCAATGGGAGTTTTATATGCCACTGTCAAACCATCAGGGAGGAGGATTTTTCTTCGTTTTATCAGAAGATGACACATGAAAAGAATTAAGACATTAAGGCTTAGACGCCTGGTCATACGTTACTGATCATAAATACTACCAGGCTAACTTGTGGCTTACCTCTCATTCTTGAGTGGGCAAAGGGAAGTTGACAGAAGAGTTTGCAATAGGGTTCTGGTTTCAACTGGTTGAGTTCACCAAGTGGGCTTTGCTGGCCCTGTATAATGTATAACTAAATCAGTGAGGGCATTCATTCACAAGGGGGCACAAGCTGGGGGCATCACATAAATCAATACTAAAGGAGGAGGATGTCTATGGGATAAATATACCGTATTTGCTCGATTATAAGACGACCCCGATTATAAGACGACCCCCCAAAATCAAAATATTAATTTAGGAAAAAAACAAAAAGCCTGAATATAAGACGACCCTATAGGAAAAAAGTTTTACCAGTAAATATTAATTCATGTAAATTATTTTTTCATGTTTAATAAAAGCTATGATTGAGAAAAATATATTTTTTAAATTTCCTTTTATTTGCCAACCTGCCTCCCCCCAGTTATGCCACTCTGCCCCCAGAAATGCTTTATACCCCCCTATTTGCCACTCTGCCCCATGATATGCCTTATACCCCTATATGCCACTCTGGCATATAGGGGGTTAAAAGGCATATCATGGGGCTGAGTGGCATATAGGGGGTTAAAATGCATTTCTGGAGGTATATAGGCATATCATGGGGCTGAGTGGCATATAGGGGGTTAAAATGCATTTCTGGAGGTCCAGAAATGCATTTTAACCTCCTATATGCCACTCAGCCCCATGATATGCCTTTTAACCCAGCATGTACTGGCTGCCTTGGCTTGATAGGAGTGTGATTGCTGTTAGCAGTTTGATATAGATATATATATATATATATATATATATATATATCTATATCAAACTGCTAACAGCAATCACACTCCTATCAAGCCAAGGCAGCCAGTACATGCTGGAACCTGGGGATGATAGTAGTGGGATTACAGCCTCCCTATGCCATGCTACAACCCCCACCCCCCTTACACATCCATGCTATCACACACAAACACATTTAAATACTCATTCATTCCATTAATCACACATACTTCACACATTAAACACACATTAATCACACATACTTACCCAAAAACCCTCCCCCACCCCCTTACCTGAACTGCAGATCTCTCACTCGAAGACTTCTGCAGGGGACCGGCTGTAGAGCAACTTCTCTGGCCCCGCCCCCAGAGGAGGGAGGGGGAGATAGAGCTCTGTGAGGACGCTGCAAGCTTCCTGTCCTCCTGCTTCTAACAGAAGAGACGCTGCTCGCGACCGGTAAGCAGCATGAACCCAGCAGACATTTTTTGGGGGGTCTGAGAAGACGACCCCGATTATAAGACGAGGGGTATTTTTCAGAGCATTTGCTCTGGAAAAAACCTCGTCTTATAATCGAGCAAATACGGTACAATGTAGGGCTAGCTGGAAATACAGAAGGGTGTGGGGCATTAGGGTGACTATATTGGCCATGTTTTCCAGGACACATATAACCTTTACATATTGCTAACCAGTCCCAAAAAATGCTGCCCTGCAGTATGGGGATGCACAGACTCATGGAAGGAACCAACTAGTCAGATATACAACTTCCGCTGCAGCAGGAAGGAGGTGTGGCTAGCAGCGGGGAACTCTGGGAACTCTGATCTCTGACAGTCGGGGAAGGTCTGCGGGATGGACACAGACAACCCCCTCTGCTAGCCACGCCTCCTTCCGGCTGCAGCGTAAAAGTGCGTGGGATCTACACGCTGCCCCGGCTACATGACAGGGAAGTCAGAAGCACCGGTAAGTTTGGGGGGGGGCCCGGGGAGTGTTAAATGGGGGACATAAGGCATTTCTGGAGGCAGAGTGCTCTGTGAAATGCCTTTTAACCCCTTTAATGCCACTCTGCCTCCAGAAATGCCTTTTTAACCCTCTATACGCCACTCTGCCTCCTGAATGCCTTAAACCTCCCTAAATGCCACTCTTCCCCATAATATGCATTTTAACCCTCTAAATGCCAGAGTGGCATCTAGGGGTATAAGGCATTTCTGGAGGCAGAGTGGCACATAGGGGGTCAAAAGGCATATCATGAGGCACAGTGGCATATAGGGTTAAAAGGCATATCATGGGGCACAGTTCCATTTAAAGGGTTAAAAGGCATATCATGGGGCACAGTCGCATATAGGGGGTATAAGGCATTTCTGGGGCAGATGTGCATAACTGAGGGGCAGGTTGGAGAATAGAAGGAAATAAAACCAAAATATTTTTCTCAATCATAGCTTTTATTTTAAAAAAAATAGTTTAGATGAATTAACATTTACTGGTAAAACTTTTTTCCTATAGGGTCGTCTTATATTCAGGCTTTTTCTTTTTTTCCTAAATTAATATTCAGATTTGGGGGGGGGGTCGTCTTATAATCAGGGTCATCTTATAATCGAGCAAATACGGTACTTTTTTTTTATTGTTGTAGCTTAGCCCGTCCAGTTGTGGGTGTCAGTGTGGCAGAGTCTGTCCTGGTGTGTGTGTGTGTCTGGAGTCCGTGTGGCAGCGCCTGTTCTGGCGTGTTCGGGTGTCGGTGTGGCAGAGACTGTCCTGGTGTGTGTGTTTAGGTGTCAGTGTGGCAGAGCCTGTCCTGGTGTATGTGTTTTGGTGTCGGTGTGGCAGAACCTGTCCTGGTGTGTGTGTTTGGGTGTCCATTTGACAGAGCCTGTCCTGGTGTGTGTCTGGTTTCTGTGTGGCAGAGCCTGTCATGGCGCGTGTGTTCGGGTGTCGGATGGCGTGTGTGTTCGGGTGTTGATGTGGCAGAGCCTGTCCTGGTGTGTGTGTTTGGGCATCGGTGTGCAGAACCTGTCCTGGTGTGTGTGTTTGGGTGTCAGAGCCTGTCCTGGTGTGTGTGTTTGGGTGTTGGTGTGGCAGAGACTGTCCTGGTGTGTGTGTTTGGATGTCGGTGTGGCAGAGCTTGTCCTGGTGTGTGTGTGTTTGTTTGGGTGTCGGTGTGGCAGAGCCTGTCCTGGTGTGTGTGTTTGGGTGTCGGTGTGGTAGAGCCTATCCTGCTGTGTGTGTGTGTTTGGGTGTCTGTAAGGCAGAGCCTGTCCTGGTGTGTGTATTTGGTCATCTGTTTCCTGGCACTTTAATTTCTGTAGGAGTAAATTGAACAAATTTAATATTTAGTTACCCAGAGATAAAACGCCCTCCTGAATTTGTAGTTACTTCAGAGGACAAAACTTTGAAGGCCCAGAAATCAGTGAGAGGAAAAGTAAAGGTTTTGTGTTATTTACTCTATTTCAATCTGCATATTTTATTGAAAAGGATTAGTTGCATTAAATTGTGGGTTCAGGCATCCCGTGTATGATGACTTTTTTTGTGTGCTTATTACTCCCAGTTCCATCACATTTCATCAATATGCGTTAGAAAATAAGGAGAAGATGGGCATGGATGGTGGGCTGATTCGGTGGCGCAACAGGCCACTCGACTAGACTTGCCCCCCAGGCCTTTGGCTGTCAGCCCTCCCCTGATAAAGGATGTATTTGTGTGGATCCATTAAACCAACATATGGTAAAAATGGCAAAACGCACGACATGTAGGGTACTAAAAATGCACATATTGTCTGTAACTACCACCCCTTAAAACCTGCCACTGTATTGGTCATTTCTAGTTTGTATTATAGTTACATAGGCTTAAAAAGGACATGCATCTATCAAGTTCAGCCTCTCCCACATCTTTTATTTGCTGTTGATCCAAAATAAGGCAAAAAATCCAGTTTGTTGCTCTTTCCAAAAAAAATTATATCCCTGAATATTTAGTTTTTGCAAGTATTCATCCAGTTGCTGTTTAAGCATCTGTACAGACTCTGATAAAACTACCTCAGCAGGCAGAGAATTCCATATCCTTATTGTTCTTTGTAATTTTTGCTAATAACACTGTTCTTCCCAATTAATTCCTGAATATTATCCCTTAATAACCCTTCTTGAATATAGGAACCCCATCTGCCTTCCTCCAATCTTCTGGTACAATTCCTGAAAGAAAAGAATCCTGGAAGGACATTTCCACACTTAGCTCCTTAAGTACTCGTGGGTGAATACCGCCATACCCCCGGAGCTTTGCTTACATTAACTTTCTTTAGTTGCTGCAGAACCTTGTCCTGAGTCATCCAATCACAATTGGTTTGCAAGTTTTTTTGCAGTAAGCATTTTCTCATCTATTGCCATAGGTTCCACCTTCATATATACTTATTATATATAAGTTATTTCTGCTTTTTCCTGGTTCTCATTAACTAACATGCCTATCTCTGTTTTCAGTATATTTACACTTTCATTTTTTGGTTTTTTTTTAGAATTTACTTACTTAAAGAATGTATAGTCTACGGGCATTTCTCTTCCCATTATAGTCTATGGGCATTTCTCATTCCCATTATAATCTATAGACATTTCTCATTCTCATTGTGGTCTATGGTCATTACTCATTCCTATTATAATCTATGGGCATTTCTCATTCCCATTATAGTCTATGAGCATTTATTATTCCCATTATAGCCTATGGACATTTATTTCTCCCATTATAGTTTATGGGCATTTATCATTTCCATTACCACCTATGGGCATTCCTCATTCCCATTATAGTCTATAGGCATCTCTCATTTTCATTATAATCTATAGGCATTTCTCATTCTCATTATAATCTATGGGCATTTCTCACTCCCATTATTCTATATTAGTTTGATTGGCGCGGATTATTTCACCCGCTGATGCGCTCCTGTATTTTTGTGTTTTAATCTAATTCACATTACATAACACAGCGAGCCCAGCACCGGAACTCCCGCAGCCGTAACTCTGCAAAATGTCACAGCGCCCTACTAGAATAACCTTCCGCTACGTCTATTATTTAAAGCTTCGCCTGATTGGTCTTCGGTACGGCTGATTCTGACCAATTGATGCCAACCCAAGAGACAGCCAAAACAAGCCCACGCCGGACATTTTCCAACCAATCGAGAATGACAGGGTGGTGTGAGTGATGGAAAGTTTACCCAATCAGACGAGAACATTCCCTGAGGTTCGCTCTATGGATTGGTTAAGGGGTGGAGCAACAGCTAAGGAAGCTGGCTGTGGGCGGTGATCAATGAAGAGCAGCTACCTGGACCAATGGTCGCATTGGCTGTCACCTCATTAGCCAATGGCTTGGCGGCTGATGAAAGGATCGTGTTCTAGAGTTTACACAGGAAGGTGCATGTTATTGTACCAAGGAGAGTGAAGATGGCGGTGTATGTTCGCTGCGGGCTTCTTTTTATAGTGTCATGTTTCCTCTGCGGTGTCGCCTCGGGTTCATTGGGCTTCCTCAACCTCGAGGAGCTGACGGAGATGAAATACGGTATCGAGATCCTCTCAGAACCGGTGATCAAAGGGCAGGTAATAAAGAGTGGAAGTGGCGCCTTACTGGAGCAGCTGTTAACATAGTGTACTTGTGCTATACCTTCAAAACCTGCACCTCTATCTTAACATATTAGGTATTTATAATAGGATCCCCGTGGCCGACAAAAGAGCCTTGCTTAAATACCAGAGCAGGTGTATGAGCATGAGTGTATTGTTTTATATAGGGCCATCATATTCTGTAGCGCTGTACAATGGTAAAAACAGACATGACAGGTAATATACAGCATAACAATTCGACTTACAGAAACAGCTGAAGAGGGCCCTGCCATATATATATATATATATATATTAGTGTGTGTGAGGATTTGAAGTGGTAAAAACAATTCAGTGGATCTGGTGCAAAGTCTGAATTGTGTTATCTCTATAGCAAATATTCCGCTAGTGTCACTGAACGGTATGAAAAAAAGTTTGTGATTTATTACGCTTTATTGAGTCAGTCCAGCCTTGTTGGTGGTAATCACTGGGATGGACCTTTTGTGGCAGCCCACCTCACAAATACTTACTGTGATAAATGTGTTCATCCAAGGCGCCATGACATCACGTTTCCTCTACTTTTCTGTACGTTCGGATGCGTGCGCGATACACTACTTGCTGGGTTGTGATTATCCCACGCAGCGCGCTTTGGATTATGATGAAGCTTTATATAACTAAAAGACTGTAATAATATATTATTGCCTCTGCATAATATATGTACTCTTTGCAATTCTATTATGCGATGTACTGTGAGATTTGTTAAAAAACAAAAACAAAAAAAAACATTATTTTGACAAGACAATAACGTCTGGAGATTCCCACGGATTATTTTCGACCTTGTGCTCTTGATGTTGAACTCGTAGCTTTTGGAGATAGCACGGTACTGTTTTTCTTATGGGACGTTTTACTTTTTTTTTTTTTTTTTTTTTATTAAATTGGGTTTTTCTGTACGTGAAGCAGCTCAGGGGGTTACCAAAACGTTTCCTTAGGTATTTTGAAAGCTTAAATAGAAGTTGGAGCCGGCAGCGAGTAATATTTGGATGGGTTTCTCCAACAAGAAGGGCTGAGCTTGGCCCGGTATGGACCCTTGTATTATACAGTGAAGTCAGTGGCGTAGAGAACTGCATTAAGCTTTCCTATATCTTGCTGACAAATCTAGTCAGTGTATTCTAAGTAAATGAGATAATAAACAAATAGGAGATGCCTCATTGTTAACAAGTTTTTTTTCAGTTTGTGTAAACCGCTCTAGTACGGCTGTTTGGAAATAACAGGATTCGGCGAGATAAAATTACAGCCGCTGCATAATATCGTAACTTACATGTAAATATATTTACCACGTCCTCTTCTGAATGTTTCATTTCCCTTTTTGCCCCTTCACTAAACACGTGTGCATGCTGAGCCCTTAGCGGGCCAAAGACTTGTGTGCCAAAGGGTGATTGGTAGCTTGGGCAATGTGCTATCCAAGCAAAAAAAATATAATTTTATTTGTTTTTCTTCTGTTTGAAACGCAGAGCAAATCAGACAACATAGTCACCATCTCCTCCAAGTACAAGCAAAATTATGAGTGCAAGCTTCCAGCTATTGCTGTCAAGTTTCATCAAGACAAAGATGAAGAACAGCAGACGTATTCAGGGCTTGGGATATCTGATCTGCTTAAGCCCATGGAAGCAGCTCCGTGTCTCATCAAGGTATTTCCAAAATTGGAATGGACTCTGTGTGGTTTGTATTATTACACAGTGTGTTGTATGATTTAGTACATGATAAACCCCCCCCCCAAGACTGCGAGATTTGAACCAACTATTGTAGCGACACTTCTGAAATTTATGTCACATGCAGAAGCTTAAATTTATCATGTAAAATGTTAAAGATTTTTTTTCTTTTTTAACCTGTTTTACAGACTAAAGATTGGTGGACGTATGAGTTCTGTTACGGAAAACATATACATCAGTACCATGTTGAAGGTATGCTTGTGTATGGATGATGCAGCGTTGTGCCTAAAGCTTCCAATGAGTTCACTGAGTGGGTGCATAAAACAGAATATAGAATCCAGGGCATCCGTTCACGTAAAATTCTATCTGGACAGCTCTTTGGAAATAAATGATGACCTAACCTCTCAGAACACACTGCATTGCTTAGTGGTACCAGCCATTAGTGTAAATTTGAAGTAGAATGTGTAAATAAACATAATTAAGATTAATATTAATGTTTTCTACACCATTTTGTTTGGGTTTTGCTGATCATCTTGCGACTGATTCATAACTACTGGGTTTTTTCATTTCTTCCTAGAATCTGAGGTGAAGGGGGACATATTGTACCTCGGGAATTACCAGTCTGAGTTTGACTGGAACAATGAAACTGCAAAGGTATGTCACTTTGCTTCTCCGTTATTGCTGCTAACATGTAAAACCCTAATGTACTTCTATTTGATCAGTACAAAATAAAAGAGTTTCACTACAGTATGTAAGTATATAGACCAGGGGTGTCCAAACTGCGGCCCTCCAGCTGCTGCAGGACTACATCTCCCATACTCCTCAGCCAGCCCCTTAGCTGAAAGAGCATTATGGGAGATGTAGTCCTGCAGCAGCTGGAGGGCCACAGTTTGGACACCCCTGATATAGACACTCTCAAGGTTGGACCCACTAAAGTTTCACCATTTGAAAACCTATGGCATATTTCAGCCTTCAGCTACAATGAAAACCCATTTGCAGGATCTTGTACTTGGGTGGTCGCTGGACTTGTGCATTCGGATTCGTACAAACGTACAGAATTTTGGTACTTTTGTCCATTCGTATGCAGTCTTAAAAAGGAGGCCAGACTCCCCCATGAGTTTTCCAAAAACCAAGCAAAAAGCTCGGATTCCGCATTCACCATTTCCGCATCTTCTTCATCTTCTATCTCCTCCCTTCTCTCTTAAATCTGCTATCTTCGTCCGCATCTCCGCAGACATAACCCAGCCATCATTTTGCCCTTACTTGAACTCGGGGCAAAACGGTTGTGCTTGTGGTGACGTCCTCTCCCCACATTGGAGGATCCGAGTTCCCGTCGGGTTATGTCCTTAGAGATGCGGACCACAAGAAGATAAAAAATAGAAGATGTGGAAGGGGTCGGCAGAGAAGGTAAGGAAACCTTGAGAGAGTTGAACGAGAGTGTGGGCACCAGGCAACGAATTGGGCCAAAACGAAGAATGTGTCTGAATCATTTTCGCCCATTTGCAGGTGTCTAGTGGGCACTCTAGTTTTATAAACATTTAATTGCCATACAAAGAACTGCCTGCAGACATAATGAGTTGTATGAAATTAAAACCATTAACATTACCTATGCCAAACACACCATAAAGGGAGCAGTCTGCATTATCAGATGTGTGTTCCCCCCTTTCCAACCCCAGTGAAAAATGGCACTTTGTTGTCTCGAAAGGTGAAACAAAGATTTACATAACTTTTTCTGTTTATTTTGTAAACTCTGGTAACCTTGGATTTCTTGATTTACGTGGTTATGTAATATTGTTTACACAAAATAATCATCCCAAACAGACAACATACCTCTGCCTTTTCTTATTAAATAAAGAGAACCTCTTAGTCTTCATGTTTGTTAAACCTTTTTTTTTTTTTTTTTTTTGTAGGCTTCAAAGCATCATCGACTGAAACGTTATCACAGCCAGATGTATGTCAATGGCTCCAAATGTGATTTGAATGGAAAGTCCAGGGAAACAGAAGTCAGGGTAAGAAAGATGACATTGTCAGCCAATAGACCCAGCATATTTACATGTTTATAATACATGTTTTTGTGGATGTTATTGTTTCATGAAGCATATGGAGTTGTCCATTTTGTGTCTATTTACATGGAAAATGGTGACCGAGATGAAAGGCTGACACTAAATTAATTTAGCGTATTGGCATCAAACATGCAAAATCAAAAAAAGCACACTAAATATATAAATACAAAATTTTGGGATCCTGTTTCAATTACAGATGTAAAACTTTTTTTTTTTAACTTCACTTTACTTAGAATGCAAGCTCTTTTGGTTTTATTGTGTCTGTGTATCTGTTTCACATCCCATGTCCTTCACTTGTACTGCAATGTCATTTGCAGATTTCTATATACTACACCTAGTGGTGATAGATGAACATTAAATGCATGCATTACTTAATATAAGTGTTATGTACTATGGAGAGATTTCCTTTTTTTCCCCTCTAGACCAGGGGTAGGCAACCTTCGGCACTCCTGATGTTGTGGACTACATCTCACATAATGCTCTTACAGTCATAATGCTGGCAAAGCATCAAGGGAAATGTAGTTCACAACATCTGCTGAAGGTTGCCTACCTCTGCTCTAAACCATTAAAAACATTGTCCCTTTAAGTTCTTGTGTGTTGATGCTGTGCTGTCTGCTTACTGATATGGGCCAAAGCAAAGCCCCATTTTTTCTTTTTGTTTCCTGCGAGTAATTAGTTATGGTGGCTGGATGAATTTTGGGATTGGTTGGAATCCAGATTTAAGGGTACATAAATGGTTGGTTGAAGCTATGTTTATTACTGATACTATTCCTTTGTTTGTATTTGGAAATTAAACATTTTATTATATAATATGCAGAACATTGTCATTTTGTCTACCTGCAGTTTATGTGTGAAGAAGGCTCCGGAGATTACATTGCACGTGTTGATGAGCCTCAGTCTTGTACATACGTCCTGACTGTGCACACCACTCGCATCTGCCATCATCCCTTCTTACGTCCGCCTTCCACTGGCATGCCACAGTCCATAAGATGCCATCCAGCCCTCAGTCCAGAGCAATATGTTGAATATGTGAAGGCACAAGTGTGTAAGTGAAACTTGGTGAAGTAAACTGGTAGATATCCTGTCAAAAAGTAATACAATTGTTATTGGCATCAAAGCATTGTATTTATTAGGAATTCCTTTATCAGAATGGTGTCTCGAGGGCACACCAAAATGTGAGACATCCAAATAAGTGTTTCCCTACCATCCCAGGTGACACTAAGGATAGACTCCTCCTCCGTACCTGATAGGGCAGGGCTCAAAACTTTAAAAAGGGCCCTCCCTCCTACTAACACCAGTTTTCTTTCCTGCCCTACCAGGTAGGAGGACTCGTCTACCTTTTATTATTTTCTTCGGCTCTAGGTTGAGCTGTTTTTCCCCGGGCTAAGCCCCCATTCCTGGGGGATACCTTGCACCTTAGCCGGTTGGCTGGTGCTGCGTTGCTCAGCGCTTGTCCCGGTTCCTGGACACTGCTGCGGTGCCGTCGTCCCGGCGGTGATCGTGGCCGCGGTGCGCCGTCGTCCCGGCGGTGATCGTGGCCGCGGTGGCGCCGTCGTCCCGGCGGTGATCGCCGTTGTTCTGGCGGTGATCGCGGCTGCACCGCCGTCGTCTCAGCGGTTAGCACGGCAGTTCCGCCGGTCGTGTTGCGGAGTTGCCAGCATGTTTGCCGGGACCTCCTATGGCCGGGGACGCCTGCCGGTCTGAAGATTCAGCGGCTAGACGCCGGTCTGAAGATTCAGCGGCTAGACGCCGCTGTTGCGGCTTACTGGCTTTAGCCATTATGGCGTCTATAGACTTCCGGTTCAGGCTTCTGCACTTCCGGTTGTGCGTTCCAAGCCTCGTTTTGGTCACAATTAAAATTTTTGGTGCCAAACTCTCTGCTGTTGCAGATTACAGCCTAATTTCAGCTCCTTTTCACTATATATATAGAAGGTAAGTGATTTGGCTGCTATGTGTGTTCCTGCTGTTTTCTTTTGGTCAGGTGCTGTTGCATCTTTCATTATGTCGGCCCCTGATAATTCTGAGCCGCCCTCTGTTGAGGACAAGCCTAAGAAAGCTGCTATGAAGTCTAAGCATGCCCAATGCTCCGGGTGTCACAAGGCTTTGCAGGATTCAAGAAAGAAACTCTGCTCCGCTTGCCTGAGATCTGTAGCGGATTCTGAGCCGTCTGGGGGTAGGGAGTTTTTGACCTGGCTTAAAGAGGAGATGCAGTCTACCTTCTCTGCCTTCCATCAGACTGTTCCTGCCTATCATCACCTTCCAGTGGTACAAGACCCCGCTCTCCTGGGACGTCAGCCTTTGTACTCAGACTCTGAGTTTGACTATCCTGAGGTAGAGGAAGGTTCCTCAGAGGAAGGAGAGATCCGGGAGGAAAGTTCTTTTTTGTTCCCGGTGGAAGAAATTGAGACCTTAATTTCTGCTTTGAGGTCAGCTATGCATTTGGAGGAGGTCTCCACCCAAAAAGATGACGCTTTCTTTGGTGCCAGCTTCTCCAAACAGTCTGCCTCGTTTCCTGTTCATTCTGCGCTTTCTGACATTATCAAGCAGGAATGGAACCACCCGGAAAGGAGGGTTAACCTGTCCAGGCGGGTTAAACGCATGTTTCCCTTTGATGACAACTTTGCTGAGTTTTGTGCTACCCCGCTGGTGGATACTGCTGTTATGAAGGTCTCCAGGAAGACTACTCTGCCTCTGGAGGATGGCTCTCATTTTTCTGACCAGATGGAAAAGAAAGCCGAAGCTGCAGTTAAGAAATCTTTCGAGGCCTCAGCTGCTGTCTTTAAGCCGGGAATTGCTTCTGCCTCAGTTTCCAGAGCTGTCAAGATTTGGCTCTCCCAGATCGAAGAGGATATTGCTGCCAAAACCTCCAGGGAGACTATCCTCAAAAACGTTGCTGCCGTGAAATTGGCCGTGGATTTTCTCTGTGATGCCTCCATTGAAAACATCAGAATGACGGCCAGGGCTTCAGCGCTTTCGGTTGCGGCTAGAAGAGCCTTGTGGCTCAAAGCCTGGGCGGCGGATAATGCCTCTAAAAACAGGCTTCTTAATATCCCTTTTAAGGGTAAGACTTTATTTGGGGAAGAGCTGGAGTCCCTTTTGGAGAAAACCACAGGGGACAAGCATTGGATGCCTCAACGTAAGCCTCCTTCGAAAAGACGGCAGTCCTTTCGGCCTTTCTTCCCGGGACATTCTAGAGGCCATAGTTCTAGATTCAACCCCTCGTCCAGAGAACAGAACTTCCGAGGCAGATTCCCTCGTGGAAGGGGGAGATTTGACAGGATTGCCTTTCCCAAAGCGTTTCAAGACCCCAAGAACGCTGCATGACGCCTCCTCCATTCTGGTGGGAGGAAGGCTCCGTTTTTTTCACCGACAGTTGGTTCTCACTCACCCGAGACCCTTGGGTGAGAGCCATTGTATCACACGGTTATCAACTTCAATTCCGGACCAGACCTTCACACCGTTTTTTGATCTCCCACCTTCCTCCAGACCAGGCAAGGCGGTCGGTCCTGTTATCCACCATCCAGCAGTTGTCAGACCTCAGAGTCCTGGTTCCTGTCCCCTGGCCAGAACGTGGCCAAGGGGTTTATTCTCCGTTTTTTCTGGTCCCCAAGAGACCGGGTGGTCTTCGCCTAATCATAGACTTGCGTTTTTTGAACAGCCACCTCCAATTCATCAGGTTCAAGAGGGAAACCGTAAGATCCACCCTCGACACCTTATGCCTCAACGACTTCATGGCCTCATTAGACCTAAAAGATGCATATTTCCACGTTCCCATCCATCCATCTCATCAACGTTTCCGGAGAGTGGCGATTCCTCGGGGTTCAACTATCCAGCATTTTCAGTCAAAAAGCCCTTCCATTCGGATTGTCAGCAGCACCAAGAGTCTTCACGATTGGCAGTCGTGGCGGCCCATCTCCGTGTCCAGGGAATCTCAGTCATTCCTTATCTGGACTATTGGCTAATCCATGCCCGGTCGGCACAGATTCTTCGGGTTCATCTTTCCACGGTGGTCAACACATTACAAGATCTCGGCTGGATTCTGAACTGGGACAAATCCTGCACTGTTCCCTCTCAACATCTAGTGTTCCTGGGTCTTCATCTGGATTCCTGCTCCGGGAAAGCTTTCCTTCCGACTGCCAGAATAGAGGGGATTCGATTCCTAGTACGCAGGATTCGCTCTGCACGCCGCAGCTCCTTACGGTTATGTATGTCCCTGCTGGGCAAGATGGTCTCCGCAAAGTATGCAGTGCCCTGGGCCCTGGCCCACATGAGAATACATCAGGGATTTGTCCTCAACCATCTAGAAGACAACCCATTGGCTCTGGACAGGCGTGTCTGTCTTCCTCCGCAGGTCAGAGCTTCCCTCTCCTGGTGGCTCCATCAGAACGTCCCTGCCGCAGGAAGAAGATGGTCTCTTGTCTCCAAGGTACTTCTCACCACCGACGCCAGCATCAAGGGATGGGGAGCTACGTATCAAGACCTGTTTGTGCAGGGTCTCTGGTCTCCAGCGGCAAAACTTCTTCCCTCGAACTGTCTGGAGTTGCTTGCAGTAGAAAAAGCTTTGCATCACTGGGGGCATCTGCTCGCCGGCAAGGACATTTTGCTTCGTTCCGACAATCAGACAGTGGTGGCCTATATCAACAGACAAGCGGGCACAAGAAGTCCTTGGCTTCTCCGTATATCGCTCAGGATTTCTTTTTGGGCAGAGTCCCATCACATGACTCTGTCCGCTGTTCACCTCAGAGGAACTTTGAATTCTCAAGCAGATTTCCTGAGCGGAACTCCTGTGCTAAGCGGCGAGTGGGCTCTGCATCCGATGGCCTTCAATCTAATTGTCCAACGGTGGGGCTTGCCCAAGATCGACCCGATGGCATCCAGAGACAATGCTCAGATTCCCGTCTTCTTTTCCCTCAGGCCTCGGGATCGTCCCTTGGCAATAGATGCCTTCTCACAGGAATGGAATTTCCGTCTCGCATACGTTTGCCCTAATCTCCAGGGTCCTGCAGAAGATCAAGAAGGACCACGCCTCCGTGATCCTGATAGCACCGGACTGGCCGAAGCGAGTCTGGTATTCCGACTTGATTGCTCTAGGTCTCTCTACCCCTCTGAAGCTCCCAGCTTGGAAAGACCTTCTACATCAAGGTCCGTTCCTACACCCAAACCCTGCCGTGACGGCCTGTAGATTGAACGCGGACTGCTGAGAGCGCAAGGTTTTTCTTATCATGTGGCTGAGACTCTTCTGCAGAGTAGAAAGAAGGTTACCTCTCTGCGATATATTAAGATCTGGAAGAGATTTCACAGTTGGTGTTGTTCCAAGGGGATTTTGCTAACTTCCTGTTCCTCTGCCTCTATTCTGGACTTCCTCCAGGAAGGCTTCGACTATGGACTTCAGCCTTCTACGATCCGGGTGCAGATTTCTGCCATCAGTGCTCTCCTCGGGTTCGAGCTTATATCTCTGCCTGTGATCAGACGTTTTGCCAAGGCCATCGTCCGGATTCGTCCTCGTTCGGTCACCAGGATGGTTCCGTGGGACCTGACTCTTGTCCTTCGAAGACTCACATTACCTCCTTTTGAGCCTCTTCAGTCGCTTTCTCTGTATCTATTATCGCTGAAGACGGCCTTCTTAGTAGCCATTACTTCCGCTCGTCGGATTTGTGAACTCCAGGCTTTGTCTATGATGGAAACGTTTCTCCGTTTTTTCCCGGGTAAGGTGGTTCTCTCTCTGCCGCCAGAGTTCGCACCCAAGGTCCAGTCGGCTTTCCACAAGAACCAGGAGATCGTGTTGCCTACCTTTTTTCCTGCTCCTGGCTCGGCTGAAGAGGAAGTTCTTCACACTTTGGATCTGAAGAGATGCCTCACCATCTATTTGGAACGGACTCTACCCTTGCGTAAGTCCTCTCGTTTGTTCGTGGCCTCGTCAGGGCCCAACAGGGGCATCAGCATCTCCAAGTCTTCCATCGCGAAGTGGATTGTTGCAACCATCAACTTGGCGTATTCTGCAGCCGGCCAACCTGCTCCTGTGGGGATCCGTGCCCACTCTACTAGGGCAGTCTCCACTTCCTGGGCCGAAAGATGTTGTCTTTCGCCCGACCTGATCTGCAAGGCGGCTACTTGGCGGACTCTCCACGCTTTTGTGCGGCATTACCGTCTCGACCAGATGACTCAGGAGGACTCTCTTTTCGGTCGGAAGGTCCTTGAGGCTGTTTTGTCTCCTTAGTTTCCCACCCTTCTTCTTTGGTAATTCTATCCTTAGTGTCACCTGGGATGGCAGGGAAACAGGAAGTTCTACTTACCGAGAGCTTCTTTTCCCTGTCAATCCCTGGTGACACGTTTTTTTTTCCCTCCCTTCTTTTCAATAAATTTTGTTGCATCAGATTGCTTTGCCTGTGTGGTCTTTGGTATTTACTGGTGTTAGTAGGAGGGAGGGCCCTTTTTAAAGTTTTGAGTCCTGCCCTATAAGGTACGGAGGAGGAGTCTATCCTTAGTGTCACCAGGGATTGACGGGGAAAAGAAGCTCTCGGTAAGTAGAACTTCCTGTTTCAGTCCTCCAGTTAGCGAGCCACCGCTCCCCTTATTGTCGCAGTAATTATCAATGTGAGTGTGTTGGCTATAGTGTATGCATTCCCTTTTTGAGGGGCAGCCTCATGTTGGATGGTGTCACATTCCAGGATTGTATTAAACTTTACAGGGTTTTTTTTCCGAAACTGCTAGTGATGGAACAAACAGTTAGGGGTTAGAAGAAGCAAGAGGCCAGCTCTGTCCTCCCATACTGAACTGCTTACTAACCAACATCTGAAAACCGTCCCAATTTATGATTGGGGTATGATCTATATCTGTACGGTTTTCAAGCTCTTACTTAACTGGAAAGAAATAGGCTTACAAACACGTCGTGTTTCTGAGTGAGACAAATAAAACACGCCCAGTACACGAGTCCAGTTTTTGTGCAGTAATCAAAAGTTGCCACAAGATGTCCTCCTTTAGTCAGCTACAGGATTAATCTTTTGGAAGCCAGTCTTACGGGACAAAACCGCACCCGTATGACTTTTTTATTTTATTTATTTTTTTGGATTGATATACAGATATTAGACAAGCTGCTTGCATGTGTTGGCTTACTAAAACACGTTATTTATTTTAAATGCTACTCAGCTGAACAGGATTCCAATGTCTCCCTTTACTGGGCCAGTGTAGATTTGTTTTGGTCCATTGCTAAACAAGTAATATGGTATCAAGAACTCCCCTCTCCCTTCTTTAATTTTGATTTGCAGGGCCCACTAAGCCTTCTTTGCATTACCTATTTACTGGAGGCTGGCCCGTGTAAAGTCAGGAAGTTAACGCTTTCAACGTGCTGGTGCTCTGGTCCATTCTATACTTCGCGCATCCCCCCCCCACTTTAAAATGTAAAAACACATGCTCTTGCTCTGTCTCCCTATCTGTCTTTCATGCCCCTGTCTCCTTTCCTGCAGCTCTTCTTCTCTTGCCTCTTCTGCCTTCTTTCTTTTATCCACTTCTCTGCAGTATCTACTCTGGTGATCAGACCTACCCAAATACTTCTGCAAAAGGGCACAGCCTTTCCCCTGATTGGAGGAAAAGGGAAGGAACTGCTGCTTGGCTCCGCCCTTTTGCAGAAGTACCCCGGGAGGCCTGGTCGACACAGATGATACAGGGGAGAAGCGAACAAAGAAGTCAGAAGAGGCTAGAGAAGAAGTAGAACTGCGGGACATGAGAAGTGATTGGTGGAAAAGGTAGGGGAATAGAGAGAGAGATATATGTAATTTCCGGGAGACTTGGGACCTCTCTGCGTTGCAAACCCAACATACCCCCAACAAATGCCACTGGAGTACACACTGGAGTCTTTAATACGGAATAACTCACATAAATAGTTTATTACCTTTGTATGTGTGGATACATACCTGTTTTGTGCCGTCTAATCTTGATTTGCTAAACTTCTTACAGCTGACACAAAGCGGATAGTAGAGGAACTATCAGAGGAGCTCAAAACGCTTGACCTTAAAGCAAATAAAATTACCTCTTCTTCAAACCAAGGCTTGAAGAGAAATGAAGTTGAAGAATCTATATCTACAAGTCCAGAACAGCAAAGTGAAGAAGATGGTATGTAATAAGGGTAAATATTTAACACCCACTAATTTCACCAGCTTTTTTCAGCATGCCAGGCTTTGGAATACAAAATGTACTAACATTGTTTTATAATTTCTTAAATAATAAAAGTAAACCTTACTGGCTCTTTAAAAATATATTTCTGCTTCAGCAACATTTTGCATTTTGTCCTGTCGGTTTTTGTACCATTTATCATTTTTGTTGGGGCCAAAAGATCTAACCTTTAGTTGTATAACAAAAGCATGGGGCATTGATAGGTTGAAAAGTTTTGTTGCCATAGTAACAGGAGTAACTTTTTAAATGTTTGGGTTTGCTTGCTTTGGTTTTTTTTGCTCTGTTTTGAAGCTGGTACCTTTTTGATGAAAGAAATGTCAGTTTGTTTAACTTGCTAGAACAGAAAACGTTGTCTAGCGAGCACAACACATTAAGCACATGTTTTGAGTTAAGGGGGAAGTGTAAAGAATAAATGAATAAGTCTGCATCACAGGCCTTGTAGTTTCACCCGCATGGATATATATATATTTATATTTATTTTATTTTTTTTAGTACCTATAGCATCTGTAGAAGAACAAGGCTTGGAGGATGATGCAGCTTTCGTCCAGGAGGACCCGGAAGCAGACTTCTGGAATAAGATACTTGGACAGCAGAATGAAGAAGGGCAGGCGACAGAGGCAGATGACACGGTAAAATAACATCTTCTCTAGAGCATGTTATCATTGTAAATGTGAAGGAACTTACTGTGGTTTACCTTGAGACTTCAGTTCCCCTGTTTTTCCAAAGGGGATCAGTGGTCTGTTCCCCCTCTGACACATACTATTCACTAAACCATCTGTAACATGTAAACTATGCAACTTTTATATTGGTTGGCACTTAAAACAATCCCTACACAAGCTTCTTCTGCAAGACTGAGTTGCGTAATGCATAGCTGAACCAGTGAGATTTCTCAAGGTATTGCATTGATTTAAGACAGGCGCGTCCAAAGTCCGGCCCGAGGGCCAATTGCGGCCCGCGTTCCGGACTGATAAGGCCCCACAGATAAGTTGCTCAAATATAGATCTGTTTCTTTTATATTAAAGGCAGAGTGATTTAACACCTGTTTAGATTTGTCATCCAAGTCACAAAACGAAAAGCATGCCGTTTTCAATAAGCTTTGCATAAAATAGTTATTTTGCATTTAATTTTAATGGTTCATAGTGTCAGGCAAAACGGTCGGCCCTCGCACATGTTCGCTTCATGAAATCTGGCACTCTTCGAAAAAAGTTTGGACGTGCCTGATCTAAGATGTCTATAGGATGGGTTGATCTGTATTCCACACTGCGCCTAGAATTTACACAGTGGTTGGCACACTAGTTAACTAGTTGTAAATATAAAGTCAGATGGGCAAGCCACTGGTTATATGTGTTTAGTGTGGATTTGTGTGTGTAGAAAAAAGGGTTGGATGTATATTGGAAGTGTGGTAAGTTGCTTATGAGTCGATGCCACAGTGGAACTGCACGTGTTTGGAAGCTTTCCGTGTTTTGGATTGTTCAGGATCCTGCTTCGAGAACTTGAAGTTGTTAAAAGTATGGGTAAGGTTGAGTGTTGCAGCAGTAGACATCAACACCTTGTACACAGCTGGTAATACATAATCACAAAAGTCTTTAGTAGCTCTCATTAACCCTTTCAATCCCAAGGGTTTTTGGTGCCTCAAGTCCCAGAGCAATCTTGCCATTTTTGCGGTATGTCGGTTCAGCGATTATTCTCTTTTCCTGTGAATAGTGTACCAATGTAAATGTATTGTTTTTTCAAGGAGAGATAGAGCTTTCTTTTGATACCATAGTTAGATGATTAGCTGAAAATTTAGGATTAGAAATTTAGTAAAAACTAGCGAAAACTAGAAAAAAAATCTAATTTTTTTTATAAATTTTCCCTCTGGATCCTCACAAAATTAGGTAAAGTGATGGAAAATCCCCTCCAAGTTTATCAATTCAGGTGCCCTGATTTCAGAAATACCTGATTTATATAGATTTTCCATACTTTCCCAGCACTTATGGGGAACATACTATAAGGTGTACATTATTTGTAGAATTGTTATGCTTATGGCTTAACGGGTTTGGGGGTTATGAACGGGGGTAGGAGGGTTATATTGTTTGGATGTTGTGTTAGGGCAATGGGATGTAAGGGACTGTGCCTCCTGGAAGGGAATGCCTGATCGGCATTTAATGCCCGATCGTGACGGAAGCTGTTACGTGAGATCGGACACCAGAAAGCCAGCAATGCTGGCTTCTGCTGTCAGAGGGGACTCCAGGCTGTCAAACGACAGCCTGATCTCCCGTGTCACAGAAGGACAGGACGTACCGGTACGTCCATGGGGGATTCTTGGGATGCGTCTTTTGGACGTACCGGTACGTCCATAGGGGACTGAAGGGGCTAACAGCCGGTTCAATGGATGTACATATACACAAGAGTCTTTGCGGGACCCACACCGCTGCTTGGGGATGCATGGATCTACATTTTGCAATAACTACCTACAAGTTAGAGGCTATATATTTCACTGATAATAATTTTTTTCTGTAGTTATTGAATTGATTTGTTGTATGATTTAGTTTCCTCTAGTATAGCCTGTCTGACTCTAAGGGGTGGTTTCATTTGTTGGTTTTATCTACATAATGCCCTGATACCTTGATGAAGGGCCAAACCCAGCCAGAAAAGCTGAGTTGGCCCTTTTATAGTATGGTTACATTTTATGTAAATAAAGATTTAACTTCTGCATTATGCAGGGTCCTATCCAAGTATAGCCCTCTTCGTTCCTCTCATGGCTTGCATTTCTCCTCACTCCCGTATTAAGGATTTTACCCGTGCATACAACCTTTTGTAAGCGTGCAAGGGCAGGACTGTCTTCTCCTTTTGTACCAATTTATTGTTGTGTGTGATTAACAGCGCTATGGAATCTGCTGGCACCAAGTACATTAAATGTAATGCAATCTGTTTTTGTTTTTTTTTCTTTTTCATATAGGAAGCATTCCCCAGTTTAAATAAGCCACCGGATGCACCTGCAGGTTAGTGATTTTTTTTTTTATTTATTTTTTTTTATTTCTCCCATGTTCTTTTGTAAATTGAATTTATTCCAAGTTTATTGATATAATTTCCAGGCAGTTTATAGATACACACACACACACACACACACACAATCAATGCTTGTCTGTTACTGCTGAAAGTTGGGAGAGTAGGATGATCTTGACCCCCCCACCCCTTCCATTTGCTTTAATCCATAATGTTGATTTACAGTAAAAAATTTCAGTAAGTATGATAACCGGCCTATTCATTTTGAAAGATGGTTAAAATACAGTTGCCTATATGTGGTTACCAATTCTAGAACCAGATACAGACTGTGTATTTTCTCTCTGCACATTGATTTGATGCTACATTGGTTGTCTGCAAAATGTACGCTTCATAGTGTTAGTCTATAATAGATACATCGGTTCAAGCAGGATGAAAACTAAATGACAGAAAATTATTATTTTTAGATTTGTCAAAGAAGCTTCGCTATAGAGTAATACGGAATCCGGAAGACCTGATGAAATTCATCACGGAACTAAAACAGACTCCTAAAAAGGTAGGCCGTGGTTATTGGCAGTACTGTACCGTCCCATTTCTGTGCTTTTAAGCAAGGGCCGCAAATGTGTCGAGTTCGTTCTGAGTGTACCTTAAAGATGGTATATCAAAGTCCACATGTATAGCAACTATCCAGGAGTCCGTGTGCCCTATAGCGTATTTATACACACACACCACACACATTTACCATTTACTGCAACTCTCTGTTGTGGGCAAGGAAGGACACAACCATCTCGCAAAGTCAAACATTTTTGATATTCATATTGAATATTTCATTGTCTTTTGCACCATTTTTACTTTCAATGGCAGACGGAGAAGAAAACTGATGGAAATGACAGAAGTTTACAGGGTGCACACAGTGAAGAAGACTCGGGCTCTTTAGCAGATAGACAAACGGAAGAAGAGGAAGATGAACAGATAATAATGCAAGAGTTTGAGAAGGAACTGGAAAATATTCTGCTGCCCAAATCGGATGTGTCTCAGATAAAGGACAATGTGAAAACTGAGATGGAGAAGGAATTTGATAACATTATAAATGAGGTACGTTTTCCACATGTGTGAAGTTTTCTTCCCAATATTAATACATCATGAGATTTTTTTTTTATTTAGGCTATATATGCTTAAAAGAAATGGATATTCAGGTGGTGGGGATTACTATCTCCAACATGTACAATTCTCTACACTGGATAAATGTATCATTGTGTTTTACACATTGGAATAAAACCCTGCCTTACGTCTATACTATGGGGCCGTGCATCTTAAATTCCTATTCTGAGGATCTGTGGGATTATGCCCCTCTATTGTGTTATCCCTGCCCTGTTAAAGGGGCTGTCCAGCCACCCTGTGCACTTTAAAGCATATGATCGGCGTGTGGCTCTGTTCTGCAAGTGCATGGGCATTCGTCAGAAATCCGAAGCATTTGTCAGTTTCTTGTCCCCCAGCTAAGTGCCCTATGGGAGATGCATTTGTCTGACTGCATGTGACCCAGTGCTGGTTCTGCTTAATGATGCATGCAGAGGTCTGTGTGGACTACAGTGCGCATGTTTAAAGTCTTCCCATTGATTTTTAATTGGTTGCTTAAGCTGTCAGTCACAGGACATACTCCCATTGGAAGTCACCAGAATTAGGAATCTGCACACACTCCCCACAGGAACTCAGGTGCTTAGCTGTGCCAGGAAGGGCCAGCTCCCCAGTAAATCAAAATAGAAAAAGGCTCCAGGCACTCAAGGGTTCCATCAGGCAGATTTATTGAAAGAGAAGAACAACAACGTTTCGACCTCACGATGAGGTCTTTATCAAGACTTGGTTGGAAACACTTTAGTGCTACTGACCGTTGAAGCAGCCAATCAGTGGCAAGAGATTATGGAGGAATAAAGGAAATTTTGCATCACAGTTGTAGTTTCTGTGTTGGGAAAGGTGATTTTCTTTTTTTCTGTTTTCTTAGACTTCAGAGTACTTTAACATGCATTGTTCTATAGTAGGGGTGTCTTGTACCTTAGTTTACTGACATTTGCTTTAGGTTTATGTTTCACTCCACCTTTTGTTTAATTGTGCTTGTAGAGCAATTACATCTTCCTGAATTTTAAATTATACTTCCTCCAGAGTTAAATATTTTGCATCGTCATCAAGATGTAGTTATGTACAAAGAATGATTTCCCTGTGGGTAAAATGTTATTTTAAAAAAATTGCATCACACAGTTGCTGCAGGTTTTGTTGGCTGCACATCCATGATTGAATCTCCTGTCCCAACACATCCCAAAGGTGCTCTATTGGATTGAGATCTGGTGTCTGTGGAGGCCATTATTATGTTCAAGAAAACCGCTTGGTTGTAACAAATGGCTGAGTTACTGTTGCCTTTCTGTCATCTCAAACCAGTCTGCCCATTCTCCTCTGACCTCTACAAAGCATTTTCGTCCACACATCTGCCGCTCACTGGATATTTTTTTTTTTTCGGACCATTCCTTGTAAACCTTAGAGATGGTTGTGCGTGAAAATCCCAGTAGATCAGCATCTGGCACCAACAACCATGCCACGTTCAAAGTTGCTTAAATCCCCTTTCTTCCCCATTCTGGTGCTTGGTTTGAACAGCATGTTGTCTTGAGCATGCCTAGATGCATTGAGTTTCTGCCATGTGATTGGCTGATTAGCTATTTCTGTTAACAAGCAATTGAACAGGTGTACCTAATAAAGTGGCCTGTGTGTGTATGTGTAATATATATTAGATTTGTCACATGATGGGTACTTTTGCATTGACAGTTTAGGTGTCAATTTAGCAGATCACAAAATGTGACAGTAATACTGTAGTAATTGAAACTGAGGAGTATAAATGCAACCTGTTAAGCAGGTTATGTTTCATCATATAAACAGGGAGAAGTCATTTTAAGGCATAACTTGTTTGCATAGATTGCTCACAGGTATAGTACTGAACAATCATTTAGTGGCTCAAGGAGGTATTCTAAAAGAAAGAACAGGTCCTGCTTAAACTGATGTAATTGGCATGTTTAGACTGTGTAAATGGTCAGGAAAAAAGCGTGCTGAGAATGCGCATGTGGTGGTGTTTTATATGAAATCCCTTTTTTTAGTAGGACTCTACTGGTCTTTTAACTAACTTTGTCATACCTAAATGATGCTGTTCTGTATGACCCATTAAAAAACTTGCATATCTGTGGAAGGACACTTACATAGACCCTGGTATCAAAGTACCAAAAAAGTGGATGGATGTTTTTCTTCTTCTTATGCAGTGTCTCTTTTCATGGTAAGCCAGGCCATTAATGGGCACAGCGCTCGCTTAGAAAGTGAACAAGAAGTTTGTTGAAACGCAACCTATTTTATAGGGCTGCAACTAACGATTATTTTAATAATCGATTAGTTGGCCGATTATTTTTTCGATTAATCGATTAATCGGATAAAAAAAAACAATATGCAAATTTTTCGTTTATTTAAAAGAATTTAATGAACTGGATGTTAAAAAACAACTTAAAATTTACATTAACATTCTTATTTTGTTATGATGTAATAAAAAACAATATTTTCAAAGTACAAGAACCCAAACACAATATTTATGAAACAAAATAACCCCAAACATTCTGAAAAGAGGTGGACTATTACTGTTCAAGAAACTTTGCCCCAGCACTTTGCACTTTGCACCCAGCACTTTGCACCCAGCCCTGGCACTTTGCACCCAGCACTTTGCCCCAGCACTTTGCCCCAGCCCTGGCACTTTGCATCCAGCACTTTGCACCCAGCATTCAGCACTTTGCACCAGCACTTTGCACCCAGCCCTGGCACTTTGCACCCAGCACTTTGTACCCAGCACTCAGCACCCAGCACTTTGCCCCAGCCCTGGCACTTTGCATCCAGCACTTTGCACCCAGCACTTTGCACCAGCACTTTGCACTTTGCACCCAGCACTTTGTACCCAGCACTCAGCACTTTGCGCCCAGCACTTTGCCCCAGCCCTGGCACTTTGCACCCAGCACTTTGCACCCAGCCCTGGCACTTTGCACCCAGCCCTGGCACTTTGCACCCAGCACTTTGCACTGTGCCCCTGCACCCAGTCTCCAACTCTGCCCTGCACCCAGCCCTGCCCCCACATTCTGCCCTGCCCCCACACTCACACTCTGCCCTGCACCCACTCTGCCCTGCACCCACACTCACACCCTGCCCTGCATCCCCACCCCCACTCTGCCCTGCACCCAGTCTCCCACTCTGCTCTGCACCCACACTCACACCCTGCATCCCCACCCCCACTCTGCCCTGCACCCAGTCTCCTGCCCTGCACCCCCCACCCCCACTCTGCCCTGCACCCCCACCCCCACTCTGCCCTGCACCCCCACCCCCACTCTGCCCTGCACCCACACTCACACCCTGCCCTGCATCCCCTGAAACCCCACTCCCACCCCGCCGTGGACCCCCACCCCCGCGAATCGCTCTGTGCGAATGGAGCCGCTCTGTGCGAATGGAGCCACTCGCACAGAGCGAACCGCTCTGTGCGAATGGAGCCGATCGCACAGAGCGAACCGCTCTGTGCGAATGGAGCCACTCGCACAGAGCGAACCGCTCTGTGCGAATGGAGCCACTCGCACAGAGCGAACCGCTCTGTGCGAATGGAGCCACTCGCACAGAGCGAACCGCTCTGTGCGAATGGAGCCACTCGCACAGAGCGAACCGCTCTGTGCGAATGGAGCCACTCGCACAGAGCGAACCGCTCTGTGCGAATGGAGCCACTCGCACAGAGCGAACCGCTCTGTGCGAATGGAGCCACTCGCACAGAGCGAACCGCTCTGTGCGAGTGGCTCTGTGCGATCTGTGCACATAGACATGAAGAATACTTACCTCCGGAACACGTCACATCCGTCACGTAGCTAAAAGAAGGCGGAGACTGCAGAGCGTGTAGCAGAAGCGGGGAACGCTCGCGGAGGTAAGTAAAAGGAGCCGAGTGCTCCAACAACGAATCGATCACTCGATTAATCGATAACGGAAATCGTCGGCAACGATTTCCGTTATCGATTATTATCGATTTTATCGATTCGTTGTTTCAGCTCTACTATTTTAGTGATGTACTGAAAACTAAAATCTGGGCTTGAAAATCATGAACTTTTATTTTACAATTACAGGGATAGCCAACAGGTGGCACTCTAGCTTTTGTGGGACTAAAACTCCAGTGATGCTCATCATCTTAATGTTTTTGTTGGCTAGCTGAACATCGTCGAAGTTTGTTTCGCACCCGATGAGCAAACAATTGGCAAAAGGGCCTTGACAATAAGCATAATTCTTACCTTCTCTTTTTTTTTCTTAATATTGTCTTTTTTTTTTTTTTTTCTTGTAGGCAAAAGAAGAGCTTGAGACTGAAGGTCTGAAGGGAGAATTTGATCGTAAGCAGGCATCTACGTCTCTGGCTACAACACTGAACAAACTAATAGACAAACTGGATAATGCTGTAAACGGCAAAGAAGATGAGACGGAGTCTTTAGAGAATGGTGATGTCCTCAGCCAAAGCAGCACCGAATCTGCGGTACAAGCACCTAGTGGTATGTATAATGCATTTCCCTCAACAAGACTTACCCCCAATAACTATGTATTTTATGTGGGACGTATGTGTGTTCCGATTCACAATTATTAAAAATAATCATGGCACTCAGTTTTTATGGTAATAGGACTTTTTATTTGTAAGTTCTTTGGATCTCTGTAAGGCATCTGCTCATTTCAGACTGTGTACTTGAGCTAGTGTGCTAAAAACCAATACAAGATATATATATATATCTATCCACTATATGACCAAAAGTTTGTGGATACCTAACCATCCCACTATATGAACTTGTTGGACATACCATTCCATAACAGTGAGATTACCATGTAGTTGTGCCCCCTTTGCAGCTATAACAGCTTCCACTCTTCTGGGAAGGTTTTTTCACAAGATCTTGGAGTGTATGTTTGGGAATTTTTGCCTGTTCATCTAGTAGAGCGTTTGTGAGGTCAGGCACTTATGTTGGACAAGATGGCTTGGCTCGCAATCAGAGTTTCTATTTAATCCAAAGGTGTTTTGAGGTTGAGGTCAGGTCTTGAATGACCACAAACCATGTTTTTATAGACCTTGCTTTGTGCATGGGGCACAGTCATGCTAGAACAGGAAAAAGGTCTTCCCCAGATTGGTGCCACAAAGTTGGAACCGTACAATTGTCTAAAATGTCTTTTGTACGCTGTAGTATTAACTTCACCATTCGCTGGAACTAAGGGGCCCAACCCCTGAAAAACAGCCTCAGACCGTTATCCCTCCTCTGCCAAACTTTACAGCAGGCACGATGCGTTCCTGTAGGTAGCGTTCTCCCAGCACCTGCTGAACCCAGATGAATCCATCAGACTTCTGTGTTTAATCAGAGAACGTTTCCACTGGACTCCAGAGCAGTGGGCTTTACGCTACTCCGACAACACTTGGCATTGTATTTTGTTTTGTTATACGCACATCAGCACTTTTTGAGTGCTTCGTGGCTGGGCCCTTCTGTGCTACTCATAGACTCCGTTTTCACAGTAATAGTGGCCTGGCGCAGGGCATCATGTGGCAAAGATGGCATTCTATGACCACATTTAAATTCACGGAACTCCTCCGGGTGACCCATTCTACTACCAATGTTTGTCTATGGAGATGGCTGCCTATGTGCTTGATTTTATACACCTGTTGGCAATAAGTATGGCTGAAACACCTAAACTTAATAATTGAGAGGGGTCCACATAGGTCATATAGTGTGTGTAAATATATATTAAGCAATCAAATGTATTAATGGAAAGATCTTGGCTTCCCCTAAATAACTATACATCAATATGTTAATGATTTTTATTAAGAGACTTTGACAGGTTCTTAGTATAATTGTGTTGCCTAGCAAGAACAAATTAGGAGAGAAAGAAACAGCCCAGAGAAAAGACCTTGGGGGTGCTAGCCGATTACACTTTCTAACAGTGCCCCTTCTTAAGCAAAACCAAGCAAGTTTATTATCCTGTATTGAAAGGTAAATGATGAAAAAAGAATATTGCTTCTATTGTTAAGACAATACTCTGTACATGCAGTACAAAAATTAGTGGAACTGGAAGATCTGAAACTGGCAACAAATGTAATGAAGATCTTGGCTTTAAAATTGGGCTTGTTTACCTTGGAGAAAAAGCACCTAGGTGGGGATGTGGTTATCATAAACCAGTATATCCGGGAACAACAGCAGTGTTATGCACTAGCATGCACATGCATCTAGGGTTAACTATTTAACTGAAATATTACATTACGCCACACTGTTTATTGTAAAGGGAGAGTGGAAATTCATGTCATAAAACAAAAACATGTAAAGTGGGCCAGTAATATTAACACACGGTAAGTCTTGCAGGAGAAGCGAGCCCTGCTTGTGTGAGCTGATAATCTTTTAGGAGGTTGATGGGGAATGAGACAGGCTGCTTGAAGGTGGGGAGAACAGATTTTATATTGAATATAATTAGGTTTTGTGAGTTTGAAGGTTGATAAGTGGAGGAGTCTGAGCAGGTAATTGAGGAAATTTTAGGTCTGTTCTCTAAACTGCAAGTAGTTGGCTTTTCATGCAATGGTTACTACTGCCAACTCAAATGTACACTCACAACTTGAATGCAGCAGAACTCTGAGATTGTTCGAACCATACAGTTGTTTGGGAGTTGTAAATGTATGTTACCAAAAAATCATGATAATAAAAAAAAAAGTCATCCTTTGTTGCAATTGGCTTGGTTTTAATTATTTATATATTTTTTGTATGCGTTTGGAGTCTAAATCAGGTAATGCTTGTTTTGTATGTCCGTGAGGAATAGAGTATCAATGCACTTTTTATCCCCTTGTCCTAAACAGACACTCAACTTCATAATTATTTAACAATGACTCCTTTCCATATTGGGTAGTGGAGGGATCCAGAAGTACAGTATTCTTCTACAGTGAAAAAGATCTTGGCTGCAGGGTTAATTTTTTACTATTACCTTTTCGTATTAGATGATCATACTGATGGTCGTGTTAAAGTCAGGGTCACTAAGATACGTCGAGGCAGCCCTGAGCAGAATGAAAGGAAGGTGAGAGAGATGAGCCACGAAAACTCACAGCTGAAACAAATTGAGAATGTTATTAAAGACCTGCTTGAAAAGGAAGGGCTGAAGGCAGAAGGTATGCCCCACGTAAAAGATACTCTCCACTATCCACACGGTTGCGTATCGTTTTCTTTGTTCCGGGAGTGCTTTTCTTCCTTCCTCCCTTTTTGTATTTCTCTGCCAAAGCATTTGAACAGCTGTTTAAAGCAAGGACATGTTATTCTCACCAAGCTTCACCACTATTAATGAAATGGCTTTGCTAATGTGTGGAGGCTGTCTGATGTAACTTGCTTTTCTCTGGGCTGGTGCTTTCTTAAGGTGTTAATGTACTTGGGGCTTTTGCACTTACTTTCGGGCCTGTTTTCACAGAATGCTTCCCGTGTGCTAAATACTTGCCTTCACAGGTGCCATATTATTGCGCTGTTTCCTTTCCGAATACTAACAATTTTTAGTTTTCTTCTGTCCGATCCTGAAACACACAATGATTTGATTTTTCCTTCAAATGTTTTTTTTTTCTGAATATCTGGAGTCTACCTCAAACTTTGGTTATAACATGATGCAGCAACGAGGGAATAAAACCTAGATGCAAAATATTAAGATTTTGTGATATCCTTTAGTGTTAATGCACTAAGATCGAGTACACATACCAGAAGTTGGTTATTTGTACCATTTACTACTAAAGATTCTTATTACCTCTATGCAATATTAACCCCTTAATGACAAAGCCTGTACATGTACGGGCTCAAAATGCATTGTTTACTATGGGTTTTGGGACCGCCCATTGTCCTTAAGGGGTTAATTAACTTCTCCAGCATTAAATCTCCAGATTTAATCACATGAAAACAGGCATGGTTTACAAGCTTTTTAAGTTTCCATGGGAACAAACTTTACTTTCTTTTGTATTCATGTAAATACTAAATATTCCCAGGCTGGCCTTTTATTCCAAGGGTTCAATAAAAGTGTGTATTATATCTGTCCATAAAGTTTTTCTAGCCGAGTCTGATAAATGGGTAAGAACTCATTTGTTAATCACACCTAGAAGGGACATGAAATGCACTTTTAAAACTTTTACAACTGATGAAGGGCAAAGCAAACCAAATTCAGTCAGTTTACAGGGTGTGAGTTGCCTTTAATAAGCAGGCATTCAAAGAAAGACCTTATTAAAGATTGTGGCAATCATTTATTGGTGAGCAGTATAGAATTCCCGGCAATGCATATGTGGGGTGTGCTGAGACCTAAAAACCTAATGAGCACTTTAGAGTGGGACATAGACTTGGTTCTGCAACATTTGACATATGTGGTGTCCTGGAAATTCTTCCATCTTGCAATTCAGTTGTCAAATGTCTCTGTAGGTAGAGGGCTGCGTTTGTTCCTGCAGGCCTAATTCCAACAGGGTAGCGTTCTGTTCCTGGGTAGAAAGCATTTATTTCTGCTTGAACAGTAGACACTTGGATAAGGCTTACTCACCCTTGCTTGACATTGCCTTCTGAGAACTGTTCAGTCTCTCTAAATATTATGTAACAGATATTAAGCGGGCAGACTAGAAGAGCCAGATTTCTCTTAAACCCTATTGAGTTTTACCTTTTGCAGCACACGTTTATACTATACTTGGATCTTATGTTCGTGATGGTATTATGCCTAAACCATTCAGCATCCCAATAGCAAAGGTATCACGAAGGTCAGTTGAGTATTCCCTTGTAGAACCTGGCTTTTAGAATGTCAAATCCTTGAATTAAAAGGCTGCAGTTATCCAAATTCATTTTCTGGTTTAAGATTATGTAAGTATTTTAGCTGAACACAAATCTGTTTTTCATTTACATTTAGAAACCTCTTACTTTTATTCTTGAGAGATTTCTTTGTAGTCACCCGCATCTTATGCTTCTCTGGATAAACATCCTGATGATGGATGTTTTCACTCCTGCTCACAATCTTATAAGATGCCCTACTTTTCTTTTATTGTATTTTTATGTTTTACAGGTAAAATAGAAATAAAAATACTCACAACGGGTGGATTTGGAGATGATGACAATGCACACTTGCTTTCAGAAGAGGATACCAAAACCTTGAAAGATATTGTCTTCAATATACTGGTATGTCATAACAAAGTAGAACTGTTGGCTCAGAGGTTCTCGAAGGGACACTGTAATGCAGACCCCCTCCCCTACAAACTTATGTTCTATGTAGGAGATGTAAGTCAGTATTACTGCTACTTATTTGACAGTAATTCTTACATTATTATGGAATCATTTGTGGCAAGTCTTAGTATTTTTGGAACAGTAAAAGAAACTATGAATACACGGGTAACTGACAAGGTCACGTAGACGGAGGAAAAGGCAAGAATTTGGATCGGTATACAGATATTGCCCATTGTGTGCTTCATTTTGCATTTCTCTATTCCCACATCCCCCTCCAACTTCAAATAATGGATGGTGAGGAGCACCCTTCGCAGACAAACGGCAAATGGTACCTCTCCCTGCCAACAAAAGGGAGACATCCACAGCATGGATAATATAATACCAGGGTCACACTCGCACCACAATGGCTGTTTTATGTGCAAATCATCCAACGTGGTATGCCTTATGTGTATGAAATGCCCACGATTTAATTCCTGCAGACATATGATCAACCAGAAGAAATAGATACATCTTTAGGAGAGCATTTCTGCCAACCTGGGCACAGCATACATGATGTGAAGCTCTTAGTACTGATGGGATTGTTACGCACCCAGTGGGAGAGAAAAATATGGGAGATATATATAAATCAAACTGATATGCTGGTTTAATGCCTTACTCACTGGCCTCAATGGGGATTACAAATTTATCTCCCGAAATAACCTTACAAATTAACAATCCTGTCACATGAAACAACAACTACTAACTTATTCCTGCTAACACCTTCATGGATCTGGCTTGTCTCAAATAGCTTTATGTCCCTTCTAACCAGGGAGTAAACCCATCAAAGATGCTCTGACTGATCTGCATCTATCTGTTAGATCTTTCTTAGACCGGCTAATTTACTGCTGAGGAAATTCTCCATTACCTGTTTGTTTTACCTTTTTTGTAAATCTATGAACTGTGCTCTTGTATTTAAGAAAATTCTGTTTTACCTTCATTAATGCCTGAGAAGGGGACCTAACAACTTGGTCTTGAAAACTTTCAATTAAACGCTGTATCGGTTTAACTTCTCAATTTTTCATATTTCTCAATTAAATTCTCTTCAGGTTCAAGGCACAGAAGAGGCACATAAAGAACAGAAGCGGCAGCAGCAGCTGGAAGACAACTACCGGTTTGTGTGGACCCAAGATCAAGATGATTCAAAAAGCACCAGTGCAGCAACAGACTCAGATGATGTGGAATTTTAACTTAAACATTGAACTCGGCGACCAGAGGAAGACCGAAAAACATTGGACTGTATAGTGGACTACGGCTTCATCACAAACTTAATGGCAAGGTGCAACATTCTATAGGTCGTGGATTACGGTCTTGTAGAAGACCTGTGATAAAGCCAGCACCAGAATTTACCCGCTGGACATTACAAAACATAATAAGATGGACCTTTATTTTAAATGCGGTTTCCTTTTAAGTGTTTGGTGCTAAAGTGAAAAGACTTTGAATTGTTTTTCCCAAAATAAAATTAAAGGCTTAAACTGGTTTTTATGCTCTTTCACTTCGGTCAAGAACTACAAAGCTCCGTTGCTGAATGTTAATGGATTTCTAGACCAAATTCTAAGACCATGAATGTAATTGTGTTGCCTTTTTCTTCATTTTCAGATTTATTTTAAATGGAACAAATATTATTTCCAAGTGATGGACAGGACAGTTATGTATTGCTCTTCTATATTGTAAAAAAAAAAATTGTATAGCTCAGGAAGTATTGAATAAGTAAAAAAAAAAAAAAAGTATAGGAATTGTATTTGAAGTTTTTGTAGCAGAAAATGCTACCTTTTAAAACATTTTCATGGTAGCTCTCATTAAAGAGGTTTCTTTTTAAAACCTGAAGAATCAACAGGTTGACGTGAGTAGAGGTAACGGCTCATAATGTTGATGGTATGAATAACAATTTAAAAACATCTCGCTGCAGGCTTAGCAAAATCTGCATAAATTGTGGCTTTTAAAATAAGCAAATATATAGACACACATGTCAGGTTAAAGTATTTCTATCCAATTGGATAGTGCAAAAGGGAAACATTTGGAATGTGTGTGATAAGATAATTCCTAATTTTGTTTTATGAAAAAGATACGTATCGTAATGCAGGGTGGTGAGAAAAGGTGTTAAATCACTATGTAAAGTTTGTACAGCTGAATAAAACTCCCACTACACAGCATATTACGTACGTAAAATAAATACACGCAACATTTAGCACAGCTAATATTTGCCAAGACTTTATTAAATTCCCCACAAAGTATGATGCAGGCAAGTGATCTGCAAACGTAGATGTTATGATTAATCAGGGGTCATTGGGTTTGGTCAGATTGCAACAAGGAAAGCCTTACTGAATGTATTTGATATGTACAAAGGTCCTTTGCCTTTCCCCAATGAACATAGCCAGGGAGCTTAAGGCCGGCGAGCATATCACTGTAGTATCTCTAGTGAATGCGTAAAACAAAGAAGATAGGAACAATACGTGATATCAATGTTATAGTGTTCCCATAATGGTTACTAACATCTCTTTCCAGGAACAACCCTTCTTTAGTTTGTGGAAAGTGATTAAGATACTGCCAACACTTTTTTTTTTTGTTAATGTATATTTAATTCCATGCCCTGCAATGCAAATACTGCAATGCAAATAAGTAAAATGCATACATTCATAAAAAATGGGGGGCTTCTCTGAAACCCCCCATTTTTCCACAAGCGTACAACCTTTCCTCCAAACGCTCTCAGCCATCATCCTAATCAAGACATCTGAATGGCCAACAACCTCTACAGATCATCCAGACCCTATCAACTCATCCCCATCCAAGCAGTCCTCTCCTATTGTTTCACTTTGGCCCCCCTCAACCGCCGACTAGATTGTAAGCTCACAAGAGCCGGACCCTCTTGTCCTTTGGACCAGTTTGTTATTGTGTCTGGTTTTAAATGTTTTCACTGATTGCCACAGTGCCAAGGAATCCACTGACACTATATAAATCTGATTTATGGGACCAACGGTTACAACCACTAGAATCTGTATCAAGAATTGTTTGTATGTGTTGCTTGTTCTTCTTTCATATAATTCAATTAACCCCTTCCGTACCGGGACGTACCTGGTACTTCCTGGTTAACAGTCACCGGTAGACCGGGACGTACCAGGTACGTCTCCTCCAAAAAACGCCCCCACATCACCACAATCGCGGTGATCGCGGGGGCGCTGCTGCTGCCGTCTGCCCAGGAGTCCTGGGCAGACAGCACAGCCTGTCTAAGCCCGCCCCCAAGCCTACGATCACTCCCACGGAGTGATTCTCTAGGCAGAAACAGCGATTGCAGAAAAATCTGCAATCGCTGTTTCAGCTGCCACAGGCAGCTTCAGGGAAGGGGTGGGGGTGTTGAATGGGTCCCCACACAAGTGTGGGGGCCTGATCCAACACCCCCCTGCTGCCTGATCGCTCCATGAGAGCATCAGTGCAGCGTTAACCCCTTCAATGCCGCGATCGCTGCATTCAATGCCGCGATCGCGGCATTGAAGGGGTTAATTCCCGTTTTTTAGGGGGTTCTGCTACTGGTGGTCTGCCTGGAAGCCCAGGCAGACCTCCAGCAGCAAAAACGAACCCCCAGAAGTCCTCTGATCAGCCCTGTAGGGCTGATCAGAGAGACTCCTCTCCCACAATCTCCAGTCCACTGGAGATTGTGTCCCAGCTGCCAGAGGCAGCTTCAGGGACAGGGAGACAGGGCTCTTTGGTCTCCACATTAGTGTGGAGACCAGCCCCCCCATAGTTAACCCCTACCCCCCCTCTTCCTCAATTAACCCCTTCAATGCTGCGATTGTTTATGACCCCCATCGCAGCATTGCAGGGGTTAATATTAGTCCCCACAAGCTTGTGGGGACTAAATATCAATCAATGCTGTGCTTCAATGGAGCATCAGCATTGAAAGAGTTTAAAAAAAAAAATTAAAAAATAATTTTTTTAAAAAAAATACTAATAAAATAATAAATAAAAAAAATAATAAAAAAATAATAAAAATAATAATAAAAAAAATACCAGCACTGACCTGAAAGTCCAGGGTGCTTCCAGGTCAAATGCTGGGCTGATCAGATCGCTCCTGGCCAATAGGAGTGATCGGATCATTATGGCAGCCCACGGATGACCCTGCTCTACAAAGAGAGAGGGGTCATCTAGGGTAATTATGAAAAACACAAATTATTAATAAATGAAATAATCATAATTATTACCTGATCACTTGTCGGTGACATTTTAAGTCGCTGATTATTGATCGGTCTCCCTGATTGATGTCAGCGGCCTAAACCTGTCACTTACAAGCAATCTGATAAAAAAAATATTTAAAAAAATGTAAATGCACATGTTCCAGTTTTGCCCTCATAGCTTCCTCAAAAAATGCATGAACCATGCATGTGAGGTCTTGTTGGAATCAGGGGATCTTGGTGAACAAAATGTGGTGTTTTCTTCCACTGTTGCACTTATGGTGTGCAAGAAATTCAGTGCAACATTGAAATGTATGCGTTAAAAACGCAATAAAATAATTTCCCTGTGAAGTTTGGCAGAAACGAGTGAAGAAATGGCTAGCTGAAAACTGTCAAAACTACCCTAGTTGAACACCTTGACTTGTCTACTGTTCATAAATATATACTTTTATGGGGTAATTTACAGCGGGGGGCTTCCAAAATGTCCCAAATGGGATATGGGCCCAGGAAACCAATTTCTGAAAATTCCAAATGTGAAAACGAAAATGCGCATGTTCCAGTTTTGCCCTCATAGCTTCCTCAAAAAATGCATGAACCATGCATGTGAGGCCTTGTTGGAACCGGGGGATGTTGGTGAACACAATTTGGTGTTTTTTTCTGCAGTTGCACAAATTCTATACAAAATATAATATAAAATCTAAAGCAACATTGCAACATATGCAAAAAAACCCAAAAAAATATAAAAATACCTCAAAATTTGGCAGCAACTGGCGATAAAATCCCTGTTTGAAAAGTGTCAAAATGACCCTAGTTGTACACCTTGACTTATCTACTTTTCATAAACATATAATTTTGGGGGGATAATCAGTATCTGTGACAACTATTGCAGTTATTAGACTACCATGCCAAATTTGCAAAAAATTACATTTCAAAAACACGATGCATGCCTAGCAATATTTGCCCTATACTGGTCAAAATAGATGAAAATCCTGGCCATGTTGGGTGGTTTCCAAATCAGGACAACTCAATGAATATATTTGGGATAATTTTTTCCCATTGGTTCAATGTGTGTACAATTTGTATGTATACAAAACTGTAAAAAAATGCGTTTTTTTCATTTTTTCACCACTTTTTCCAGTTTATTTCAAACAAAACAATGTACTACCCAGCTTAATATGGTTTCAAATGAAAGCCCTACTTGTCCTAAAAAAAACAATATATGATTTGTGTGGGTGCACCAATTAATAAGAGAGAAATTACAGTTGAAGAAAGACATGGCAAAAACACAAAAACGGCTCCGGTCCTTTAGCGACACGTTAGTATCAAAATCCCGGTCCTGAAGGGGTTAATAGCTTGAATTAAAAACACATACCTCCAAGTACTTTCATTGATATAAGAGGAAGGCTTGTTGATGGGATGTGGTTTGGGGTAGGTAGGTGACAGGGCTTTACCAAGTTCAAGGTGACTGTGACCTGTCTGTGGTTTACTGTTTTTATCTGCTGTGGTGTTCTTAAAAAGTTCTCCATTGAAAGGTATTGCCGTCGAGCAGATGTTTTGGGTCTACCTGCCCCTTTTTTAATGCAACAGCCCCCCACAATCTAAATGAACGTACTTGATGAGTAGAAAGAAACCTCAAATGTTGCTCTCCAACTTTCACAACATTATAAGATCGCATTCGGCTACACATACTCACATACAACAAAATGGCAGCATTGCTGTTTACTTCTAGCAACAACAACTGCGTTCTACTGGGTGTCAAAATGGAAACAACTTCTCCATTCCTACAGTGAAAAATGTAGAATATAATATATTATTATATATTATAGAATTATATCATTTAAATATTATTTTATGCTATTACAATTCAACCTACCAAGGTACATAACAAATAAACTACATTAATAATGAAGGAAGCATAATAACCCTTAATAATACCACATAAAAGTAATTTTTTATCTACACCTTCAAATGAGACTTTTCCGTATCTATCCTGAGGTGAATATTGTATCTACTGTACTGGACAAATGAAAATAATTTACCATTACATACTTCACAATATTTTAAATGAAACAAGGACACTTGTTTTAGGGAATGTTTTTATAAGTAGGGTAAGATAGGGTGAGGATGCTTTCGTGTGAGTGTGTGTAGATGTAAGTGTGTGTATTCTTGCGTGTGTGTTAAGCGTGTGCTCCTAAATGTGTATGTGGTATTGCATATAACCACCACGCATTGTGAAAGGCAAAAACCAGCGAGATTTTCATGCAAGGAAGGCTGGGTTGAGGCGTCCATACACAATGCGGTATTAATTTGGTGATATAACTTCCAAACAATCTCCCCACACCAGCCTTTCGTCCACTAGATGCTCAACAGGGCCATATATAATGCATTGTAATATCGGGGAGCTGAAATGTTCAACTCTTCTGTAAACTTCTGTTTTTTATGAATATAACCCAAATGCTGTCCCATGCTATATTTCCCTATATATATATGCTATATTTCCTCATCGTCCCTATAGGGTTACCTGGGTTTGCCAGACCTGGAACGGCTCTAGTTACTGGTTACTTGTTTTGTCGCACACATGCAGAAAAAGAGTTAATGCCCAAGACAAAATCTTTTGGAAAATGAAATGCTAATTTTATTTTATTTTCCATTGCCCTCAGTGGCCCTTTCGTTTTTTTTTCCATACTCCACACACGAGTTTTGCGGTTCTTCATACGATACAAACTTATGTAAGAAACTCAGTTCCTGGAATAGTTTGGTAAACACGACAGGTTGTTAAATAATTATGTCAACAATTCATTTTTTATGCATTTTGCCATGTATGAGAGTGACCGTTTTTTTTAGCATCATACTACCACGTTGACACTCAAGAGTCAGACAGTGCATTAAAGGGCAACCGATAGCAAAAGGGCAACTATGGATGGGCCCCTGAGGACCTCTGGGCCCTAAGCAGCTACTCCTTTCACCCTGTGGTAATAAAATATCCTTGCTTGCATTGTTTGTACAGGCAAGACTTGCGGGTATAACAGAGGTGTGTGGTAATGGCTAGATAATTACTATGGCTAGATGTAATTTTTCTCCTAAAAGTCAAAATTATAATTAAAGGGACCGGATATTATTACAAATCATTCTCCAGATGCATTCACCGCTAAGATGGACATGCTGTAGAGAAGTATGAGAAAGGATTTTGATAATTTCTCTCACCCTGTCTCAGGTATCCTGCACATCACTAACCAAGCGTTTGTTTCACTTGAACGTTGTTATCTCTTCTAAAAGCCATATGAAAACTACAAGTTGGAACATTGTTTGAGAGGTAACGACATCCACTAGGTCTCTGCACATGCCAGGATCCGGTGGAGCTAGTGGAACTTCTACTGAATGGGCTAAAATCCCATCATATGAAAAGGTGTTAGGCCGATCAGCTCATTTGGGAGGTTTAGCAGAATTTAAATGGAAAATGGTGTGAAAAAATGACATGACTAATTTTTTTTTAATGTTTGTGAGAAGCCTTGGGTTGCCCTAAACTGACTTGGCTAGAACATGTCTACACCCTCTGTAATACCAATGTTTGATAAAACTTCTTCTCTACTGGTTCCCCACTGGTAACACTGGAACCATATGTAGAACCTTAAAGGACCTGGTGTACATTGACATAATCTGGTGGCCTCTGTCAACACAAGTGCTTGGGACAAATCTGATGTCCTGTCCTTCTAGGCTACCAGCATCTGGACACCAGTTGTCTAGGTGCAACCAGGTACCTCCAAGTTGGTAAGAGTCAAATTCCCACTTACATTGCTGCCACATGCCATATATCTAAAATGAACGGGAGTGCCTTTGACCCACAGTACAATTGTTTTTGTAATTTTAATTGTTTCACATCCCCTTTTTTAGCTCATAAAGTCATTCTGACCCGGGGTGATCTTCCTGGTTAAACAATAACCGGTCAGTAAATATAACCAGTCCAGGGCACCAGTAGGCTATTCATGCAGGTGACTTGCTACCGATGTTTAAATGTTTCCATGTAAAAAAACGTACCATGCTTTTTATAAAAATAAGGACACATTTTGCCATATGTTTAAAATCAAATATTGATGAGAAAAGCACCAGCCTCTTAAAGATGATTTTTAAAAAAAATTCTTTTCTTGAAAATAGTGAAATATATATTCCAGAAAATACATTAGTAAATATATTACAGGAGGGGGGTATAAGAATCCTTCTTTTCCTAGGGTGCTAGAAGCCCTACTATCAGCCCTGCTAGTTCTATTACTTTTACAAGTGAATTAGGCTTTGGGGTACATCATTTGCTAGCTTTCCCAATGTTTTACATTCCAAAACTGCTAAATGGGATTGATCTTCCCAACAAGCCCATTAACTCTATACTGGCGTGTGGCTCGCCGCCACATCCTCCATAGTGTGTCGTACCCTGGGCCTCCTGAAGTAGGGAATATAATGTTGATGGCGCAGTGGCGGATCGGGAATGGGGGCCATTGTCCAACCTGAGCTAGCCAGAAGCATACTCTGACTTATCTCTTCATCTCTCTTACTTCCAGGAGGAGGCTGGGTCACTGAATGTCAGGGAGAGCTGAGGTCTACATATAGCCACATTGTCATTAATACTCATGGCCGCAGCCATCATATGCACTAATGTGTGGTCTCTCTAACTGCGACTACATGGACCTCGCTTGCACATCTCCTGACAGGTGGTATATTTGCCTGTCATCTTCTAATGTGCCCACTGAGCAGCCAATCAGTGAAAGAATCATTGGACCATGGCTGGGGGAGGAGGGCAACTGCAGAGCTGCAGCTTCAGCCTCAGAAAGTGCTTGCTATTTTTTTCCTACTTATAGAGGCTGTCATGGACTGCAAGTGGTCCCTTTAGCAAACATCAAATATCTTCGGCACCATGTATTGCTAACAATGGCTTCTCCCCGTTTTCCTGATCCCCAAGCCTTAGAATATATATATATATATATATATATATATATATATATATATATATATATATATATATATATATATATATATATATATATCATAATTTAATATATATCATAATATATAAGAAAATATTGTGCCCAAGACTAATGATTCAGAACTATTTCATCCCAAAATAAATAAAATAAACTACAAGCACGTGAAAAACCCACACAGCGCATGTTCCCATATCAAGTATTCCCTTATATACAGCCTTTAGTAAATCAGCGAACAATAAAGAAAGCCGGGCATACGCGGTCCGCTTCACCCGTCCTCCGTATCGATGACAGGCATCGCGTTCACACTTCCCACAACAGTGGGCGCGTCTATTCGGAACAATAAGTGAATGGAAAGTGACGTTCAGGCACGGGATTGGCTGTTCATGAGAACTCTCTAGTAAGCCGTCATACAGTAGTAGCGCGATTGCCTAATAGCAGCCGCTGCACTAGAAGTGGTTGCAGGTGGCTGCGCTCAGGATAACCAGCCTTACAGGTTTCGGTATCTGACACATTGTAAGTGAATGCTTGCCTGAGATGTGCTCTGAAAGGTAATGAATAAGTTGTACACGTGTAATCAAGGAGGGTGCAGTACAGCGAAGCAGAAAGTCTAGATGATGTCATAAGTGTGTGTCCACACTACGTTTCTTCCTTTACAGGTGTGTGTGAGAAAGGCTGTATACGGTGTATGTGTTTGATGCTCAAAACTTTATATATATATATATATATATATATTTGTGATTCATATTATACCTTAACCTATGTGTGTATTTGTTTTGTTACTAATTGCCTTTATATTATGCTTTGTTCTCTTGCAGGTGCTTCCAGTTCAATGACGGAGTGACCGATTCTCTGTCCTGCTTTTGTGGCAACCCTGGGACATCCTATTAAAGCAATAATAACGTCAGCGTTTGAAAAACTGGAACGTTACCCTTTGTTCAGCAAGCAGGTAAATGAAGTTCTTTGAAACAAAGTTAACTTGTTTCCCTTTTTGGTTCATACATGTACAGCGCTATGGAATATGATGACGCTATATAAAACGATAAATAATAATAATGATCTATATTACAGCATGTATTCAGAAATGCCTTGAGATGTATGGAGTGAGATGAACCTGGATAATGTAAATTTTCACCTGACAGAGAGCAATTCAACTTGTAGAGGGGGGAATCTCTATTATAACTAGAGGGAGCCCCCTGATGATGTCATAGTGACATCACTGGGGGGAGTCACTTTAACTATTGTTGTTAAATCTTACGTAATGATTCAGGCACAGGACTCTGTAGCCCTGTTTTTCTGATCATATTGTGTTACTGTAAGGGATCCCCCCTGCTGTTTCGGCTCAGACCCTCTTTTAAGAGAATGCCCAAACAGAAACCGAAGCATTCTAATTTCTTTGAATATAACCCCATTTATCACTATGTTTAAGCTGTCATAAAACAGCAGCGCCTTGCACTAGCAGTGTGTACCGATGCAGTCAGGAACGTCACCTGTCATCAAGGGGTTAACATCCCAAGTAAGCCCTTCTCCACGAAGATGACGTATGACTCTCACATACCTTCCTTTCACAGTATGTGTTGCTCATATACACATTTCCGTGACTTGCGGAGCATTCGCAGTTCCTAGGAATAAAGGGCATCAAGGAAGAGGTGTTTGGCTTCAGATTGAGATGCTAACTTATTTGAATTTGTTTGCAACTTGATCTCTACTAGTACTTGCAGGTTATGGTGACTTATTTTCACCTGAGTACTTGGTAACATTTTCTGTGTTTTAAATATATATATATATATATATATATATATATATACATATATATATATATATATATATACATATATATATATATATATATATACATATATATATATATATATATATATATACATATATACATATATATATATATATATACATATATATATATATATATATATACATATATATATATATATATATACATATATATATATACATACATATATATATATACATATATATATATATATACATATATATATATATACATATATATATATATATATATATATATATATATATATAGGTATATGTGTATATATATATATATATACCTCTTTGAAATGGAATTGTTTGCAATTACATGGACTGTACTGTAATAGCTCTCTGTGTTTTGGCAGAGAGACTGTTTCATGGTCTCATAAATGGCTCATGTTCTATATTTTCACAATATGTGAAACTACTTTGCTATGTACTGGTTTGACTTTTACAAGCGTAGATAATATTTATTCACAGATCTACAGATTTGCAGATATCTGGCACACCATATTTATGTGCATGTTATTCTTTTCTTACTTATGAAGGTTAGAGACATTTCATTTTCTTTCAGGGAACAGTGAAAGCGTGAAGTGCTGTGTTTATATGCAGGCGATACATAGTGAATAATTCTCTACAAAACAATCCGCATTGCTCTGATGTTTGCTTGTAAAACCATCAACAATTTGTGTTGGATACGTCCGATTTTCTATTCTAACCAACTTTGGCTATTGTAACTTTAGCCTGTGAATTTTAAGTAAATTGGTGTGGTCCAGGTCGGAAGGGCCCTTTCTAAACTATTTTGAACCGGTATGAGGAGACAGGAAGAAGGGGTCTCGGGACCCTGTACTTACACCAGTAAATGCTTTGCAAAGGCTTATGACATACTCACCAACATTTCCTAAAGGAGGGGGTCCTAAAGGAGCGAGACCACACACTATGTGTGACCCTGCAGCATTGAGCTCTAGGCTACCCATTACAGATACTGGGTAGTTTGGAGTTCACAAGAGTTCACAAGTGTTTAGGGTGTGTGTGTCTTAGACGTACTGCCTGTGCACAGTGTCATTTTTTCCTTTAATCCTATTAAGTTGGGAGATTGTACATCATTGGGACATCATTGGTGATTTTCCATTGTGATTGAGTTCAGGATTTAACTGGTGCCATGTAGAGGAATTGAGGGCCGAGGGTAAAAAAAAACAAACAAAAAAACCCTCCGCTTTCTTTAAACCTCTTTATTATACCAAAATAAGTGCCAATTTAGACTTCATTAAGTTACCGATGTAATCTGATAATGTACCATGTTCTTTTTCTTTAAAGGAATGGCATTTATCTCTGGGAAGACTTCATGGGTGGCATTTAACGGTGGTATCTTGATGGGATTTGTCACTGCTTTCTTCTTACTTCGGGTTATGACGGAGTATGGTGAAACTCAAAAACCTTTGGAGATTCGGTCGTGGAAAAATAATCTGCACGATTATTTACTGTCTCACAATGCTCACAGCCATTTTTCAGGTAAATTTTCCTCCAGCAAAAAATTTACATACAGGTGATACGTAGTGAATAATTACGTGCAAAACAGCATTGCTCTGATATTTGCTAGTAAAACCATCAAGTGTTGGACACATCAAATTTTCTATTCTAAGAAACTGTCTATTTTAAGGTAAGTTTAACCTTTTGTGTTGTGAGGCAAGGTTTGTTTTTTTAAGTACAATTTTAAGTATGCGTAGGTGGCTAGGTGTGGCAGGGAAGGGCTGTGGGTGTCAGGGCACAATGTTACAGTTGGGTGTCGGTACCTATATATATATATATATATATATATATATCTCACAATGAGACTTTTTGGGAAATAAAAACCAGCACCAAAAATAATTGAGTACCAGACCCATATTTTATGGTGCCATTATTGTGCAATTGTTTCGGATGAGAAGAGGGACAAACCAAATATTTTTAAAGTGTATTTGAAGAACACATTAGTCCTAAATAAAACACACATGCAAACACATAGTTCCCAAAAAATCATTGTAGCCCAACTGTGAGAGCACCAGTATAATCCTAATACTAAGTATTTCTGGATAAAAGTAATCATTTGCAAGTTCTGTGGATAATAAACAGGGCAAATAAACATGTAGCTTTCCAAAAATATTTAATGTTTAATCAACTCTTTATCATATGGATGTAGCTTAAAACAATCTGTATTTCCTTTCTTCCTTGTATCAGTTGATATTTCCTGCTTGCTAGTCTTCTTTGTTTCAGATGAAGCAGCTTCTGCTAACTTACTTTTGTTTCATTTTAATGTGCGTTACGGAATGCCAATTTTTTTTTTGTATTTCTTATATTTTTATGTTGCAGGTAATAGCAGTGTAAATAATGACCTATTCAGGAAAGTCAGGGTGCTTTGCTGGATCATGACAGGACCAACAAATCTGGATACAAAAGCAATACATTTAAAGTACTCCTGGACACGTCACTGCAACGTGGTCTTATTTATGAGCTCTGTTGACAATAAAACCTTCCCAACGATTGGTTTGGGTACCAAGGAAGGCCGAGACCAGCTCTATTGGAAGACAATTCGAGCCTTTCAATATGTGCACAAGCACTACTTCAACCAGGCCGACTGGTTTTTCAAAGCTGACGATGACACATACGTGGTAGTGGATAATTTACGTTGGATGCTTTCGAACTATACTCCTGAGCAGCCGATCTACTTTGGCAAGCGCTTCAAACCCTTTGCTAAACAGGGTTACATGAGTGGGGGAGCTGGCTACGTACTGAGCAAAGAAGCCCTTAAGCGATTTGTGGAAGGATTTCATTCTGGCGTCTGTGCCCACACAACTTCTGTAGAAGACCTGGCACTGGGTCAGTGCATGGAAAAGATGGGGGTTGTAGCTGGAGATTCCAGGGATACTGAAAAACGAGAAACGTTCCATCCATTCACGCCAGATTATCACCTGACAGGGCATTTTAGCAAAAGTTTTTGGTACTGGAGCTACTGCTTCTACCCTATTGTTGAGGTAAGTACACAAAAACGACACGAAAGCCTTGGGAAACCCAAAATGATTGAACACAAAAAATACCATTTGCAATACTAAAACTGTTTAATGTGCTACATCTTTTGCCTACTTTCTAGCATAGCCCCCCCCCAAGGGAAAGTGTCCTCCTCAACCATCTTATATTGTCTATTTGCATTTAAGGCACATTTTTATGCTAAAATACTGGTTACTTTAATTGTGGTTACCACAATTGCCAACTGGACCAATAGACCAAATATTATACTTAGCAAGTTGTCTATGTGACGCTAGCACTATTTGGCACTTTTTATACTTTTTAATAATTAGTTTCTACTTGTTAGCTTACTTTAAAGGGGGTCCCATGGAAAAATATTTTTCTCCTTGAAGGTAAAATACAGTGCTGTATACAGTAATGGTGGTTAGGTTTGACTACACAACAAAATAAGGATTTTTGTGTCATTTAATTTCCTTTATCTGCAGACTCTTCCTTAACTCTATTGACTTTCAGTAGTCTGTGATGATTGAGACTGAGCCATTGTGGTAAATCTATTGTTTACCACAAAGCATTATGATAAGGAGAAGGAGTGTTAACATGGTAGATTGGACTCAAATATCACAACTACAACACACATAGACACTACAAATATGCAGCTACCTGAAAATACAACATCTAAAACTGTTTCAAAAAGTAGAACATTTGGTGGGAGTTCTCCCTTAAAGTGTCTGCCAAGATTTAATACTGGTGAGCACTGGAACATGGCGAAAGGACACTGTGTTTTATTTAAAAATGTTCACACAACTTATAAATGGTACGTTTTATCCTTTAATACACCATAATATATGGTATTTACATATATTACAGTGTAGGCCACCTCAAATTATAGATATTTTTATTTGGAAATAAAAATCTGATGTCGGCAAAGTTTTGTGTGGAATTTTACGAACCATAGTTAGTGCTGGAGGAGTAAAATGAGTGTTTTAAAAAAAAATACATTTTTTAAGAGTGGAATACAGGATATATGGATGATTTATGAAAAATTATGAAAACTTATGAAAACGGAAAAAGTACATTTCAGTAGAGGTAGGAGTACAAGTAGGGACTACAAGATCAACTAAATCAACTTAATTAAGGAAGTAAGAATGAAGTAACAATTAAGGAAGTAAAAAAAAAAAGTGTTATCTTAAAATATGATGTGGCTGACAACCCTGCCTTATGCAATGCGATAGATCACGATGCAAGAGGAAGCTTGCAAATGAAAATAGCATACGAGCAGTAGACCTTTATCAGAAATGGAATATTTTGAAATGGAATATTTACCATTTAGTAAAGAGGATAAAGAAAAAAAAATAACATATGCTCAATGTCTTTTCTCCACAGGGTCCACAGTGCTGTTCAGATTTGGCAATATCATTTCATTACGTTAATCCTGAACTCATGCATACCTTAGAATATTTCACCTACCATCTTAGACCATATGGATACCAATATCGTTACCAGCCACCATTACCAGAGAATGCAAATAGACTGCCGGTTCACACCCAGGAGGAGACTGTAGTACAGGAGAAAACTATGAGACCCAATGGAACCGTATCTCTCAAAACATAAGAGAATTCTCACCGCAAGTCTATAAGTGTAAGGAAATATATTTGTGGCGAAGGATGATCATGGACTTATCCACTATACTTTAATATATGGGGGGAAATATCAAGTCTTTTTTTAGCTGTCTTTCCCTCTAAAGAAGTATCTTATGGACTATGTTTAAAGGTCAACTATGCTGATCCAGGAGGAGGTGTACTAAATATAAAAAAGAGCTCTTGCACACTTCATAGTGCTAATCGTATATATACTGGTGAAGAATCAACAAAAACTGGATTACTAAATGTTCAGTTTGCAAGACACTTAAGTAAATTGTGTGTGTATATATATATATAGTCATACATGACAATCATATGGCATCCGAAACATTGTACACAGTTAATGATGTTATTGCATTGAACTACTTTTATGAGTCTTTGTGGGTTTTTTTTAATGAATGTTGGAAAGGATGTCATTAGTTTACTACATACCTGTACTGCAGAAGGGGCATTGTTATGTTTTTTTTTTTTAAAGGAAACGAATTTATATACTGAATACTTTATAATACAATATTAATTATTTCGTACTCATTAACATGAGATAACAGATCATGCAGGACATTGCTTCTAATAGCACATTAAATCAATAACTGGTTTCTTTTTACTGTAACGATGGGCAAATCTTGTGAGCAGCTCTGACCGGATGCAGAACAAGTTACTGCACCAAAAAGAAGCCAGAGGTATTTTTTGTGTAGCACACAGAAAACCTGGTGTAATGGAAACAACTACAGTAGGAAAATAACCATTCATTAAAACATCTCACTGTGTGAAGTTATTATCATTGTGTTTTTACTTACATACACTACTTACACAGACACCTAAATGTAACATACACTATAAACATTCTCCAGTACAACTGCAACTGCGTCTGGTATTGATGCTTATGGCTGCGTCACCAAAGTGTTGATGCCTAGTACAGGAATGCCCGCTTGAGATCTGGAGACTTGTGCTCAGTCCTGTGGTTTCTTGAAGTGCCCCTGCTCCTTCTGCTTTTAATATTTGAGTTTCTGTTTCCTGGCTTTGGGTTGTATCCTGACCCAGCCTGTTTGTGCCTGCATCTACCATTTGGTATTTCTTACCATGTCCATAGGGTTTGATGCTTGTAGGACTTTGATGTTGGCTCTTCAGACTCAGGATTTAAGATTAGAACTTGTCTTCCTCCCAAGAGACGGGAAGATCCCATCCTGCTGAGAATGCCACACAGCAACTGAGCCAACATGAAACCCACAGGAACGTCAGAATCATTGTACACCCTTAATTCCAGACTGCTTTGCTCTTCTAGACTGTGCAGGATATCCAAGGGAATCATGTAAAGTATATAATGTATATATATATATATATAAAATATGTACAAAACCTGAACATAGAACACCAGGGACACTCTGTCTTGAGTCGTTTTTCAATTAAAAAGCTGGGATAGTCTCCATCCAGGACTGGGGGACAACTGAAAAGGTATCAACCCGATGAAATAATGAAACAAGAAGAAAAAGGCTTCTTCAGGCTTGATTGAGTTTGTTCATAGATAGGACATACATTTCATATACAATGTATGCTGCACCGAAATCCAGAACACAAACATACATGGTATATTCCAGTATAACCTGTGTACACCCAATAGTATTCAAAACGGTACATCTTAGACATCAAAACACTTATTCATGTGTTGGTACTGTACTAAAAAATCATTTATACGTTAGTCTGTAACATATTATAAACAAGTGACATCAGAACAGTAAGAAAATGTAAACGGTTCCAGGGGCGCAAACAATTGTGTTACTATGGGGTTGAAGGGATCAGAGGTTAGTCTTTTTCAGTAATGTTTTGCCTACATACATACAAACAAATGAACAAAAACAAACATACATCCCACCTCCCAACTGCCCCGCTTACCTCTCACCACTCCTGCAGTTTGCTGGACACTGTGCGGCCAGCCTCTGTTTCACAGCAGGGTCACATGACGTAACAGGACCCCGATACACTCTTTTCTCACCTGGATCTGTGAGGTGACCGCTTTGACCCCTGTAGTTATGCCAGTGCTGCTTCTAGAGGTAAGTCCTCTGCCCTCTCTGCTGCTGGGAGTCCTCTGCCCTCTCTGCTGCTGGGAGACCTATCTCCCTACATTGGTAAGGTTGTTTTGCCCTGACACCACTGCCATTTTGCCATCAACCTCCCGTTTGCTGTCCAAGCCAAGAATAGACCTGTCTCTCTCCACCTCATTGATGGAAGTTCTATAAAATTGGGTCCTGTCACCACAGAGACTCCTAACCAAGTCACCACGAAGCCTCTAGCTTTGATGTTGTCCAAGCACCCTTGTTTCCACTGATTTTGGGTCTACCCTGGCTGAGGAAATAGATCCAATAACTACAGCACTCTATCAGTTGACTTCATTGTTGGCCTGCCACTGTATAAAACCATACCACTGTCACAAAGGTAATTGACCTGTTTAGCAAAATGGCTGACTTTCTCCCAACTCAAGGAGTAATCACTGCCAAAGAGACTTCTTCCTTGTATATGCAAAATATCTTTTGTCTACGAAGTATCCAACAAATGAACCTGGCTGCAGGGCCCTGTGGGGTTCTACATTTTTTGTAATACCTTTTGATAAGGTAGGTTGTTGTCCACTGCTTTCAATCACGGTAATACGCATTGTAATTGTTGGAGTACTAGCATAATTAGGTCTGGGCTGTCAGGTGCTATAAAAAATATGTTTTCATATTACCAATGTATGTTTTGGCTGCAGTATTAAGGCAAACACATAATAAGATCTTAGGCAACACAACACTTAAATAGAAAGTTTAAATACTTTTCTAGGTCTCAGTATCTTACACCGATGTACACATGGAATCCACTGTACAAGCAGGACAAAATAAGGTGGTTCTCGAGCACCATAATGATACATAGTCATGTAGTGCAATAATTCATCACAAGATTGTTGCAAAATATCAAAAAGCAACAAATGGGAACAAATCAATTAAGTAAAAAAAAAAAGTTAAAATATTAATTCGATTTGCAAAGACTGGGCTGTGTGCATTGATTTTGATTGGATAATGAAATGGCACACTAGTCCTATAACACTAGTCCTAAGGCTGTGTATGAAAAATAATTTGAATCAAAAATAGGACTTGCTTCATAGGCACTTGAAAATTAACCTATCGTCTCCTTTCCCAAATGCCAGGGATACAAAAAAAAAACATTATTTTGAAGGTGGAAATTATTTTACAACTGTACAGCCCTTTTAACTTATTATGGATATATTTTAAATTCATAAGATATATCAGTACTAACAAATGTTAAAAAAAAAGTTGAGTTCACGATACAACCCTTTTTTTGTTCTAACCTATAACGCATTGGACACGTCTGAATTGTGTTCTTTTTTTTGAATATCAGTGGCTGGCTGTGAGTCAAAAGAGAAGGTGAGCCAATTACAGACTGCATTGTAAAAATAAGAAGACATTTTTCTTCTAAATGCAAATTCAGAGTAATTATTTCTCTGTACACCGCTGGCACTGCAGGAGCAATCTTACTTTGTAAGTAAAAAATGAGAGTGTGTTAATGACTGAATTACGCATTTTTTTTACTAAAATCTATGTTATCTAAAGGGGTTAAATAATAAACTTGCAGATGAGTAAAGAGGATATTTTTGGAGAGCAATCAGATGTTATTTGTTAAAGATAACCTTCAAATTCAGTATGTCAGGTCCAGTGGACAGTTGATTGTAAACGTGTGTGTAGTAGATACATGGACTGGTTACCCATTCAGGCAGAAATGGTACGCGGGTGGAGTGGTGAGAGTTTAAATGAGATGCGATGTGAACCCAATGAACCATACATGAGGTTTACTATAGCCAATTGCCATCTTTGTGTTGTTATGGGAGTCCTTTTGTCTAAATTTGACACCTCTCCTGGGGTATTTCCAATTGTTTAAGAGATAAACAAAAGTTAGATCACAGACTGACCGTGTAAGGTCTTCATGGAAAGAGAAAATTCTGACAACTCTGAATCTGAAAATATAACCTTTTTAGAAAATCCATACTTCAAGATATCAAGCTTTTCTTGAAATAGGGTGCTGTAAATGGAAAACCCCCCCTTGCTAGGTGTCAAAAAGGTGGCCCTATCTCGTAGCCGCTCCTATCTTTCCGCCCCGTTCATCACAGAGGCCGTCCTGACCTGCAGTCAACATGTATAAATTATCCCGTACTTGGGAATTAAAGTGTGCTTACTAGGGGCCAAAATCTAATTTTGAGTAAGTTGCCATCTTTCCTTGCCAGAGCCCTACGGACAGAAAAACTGTTACTTTACCATTCAAGTGAGTAATTGGGTTTTCTGTAATTTCTCCTTTTTATTTGTATCTGTTTGGTGTAAATAATCCATTTATAATCTTTTTTGTTCATAATAAATATTCCTTTATTAAGTTCTGCCTTTGTCTGGTAAAGACTCACGTTACCCGATGAGACCATTTTATCGGTAATTTGAAATCATATAATTGTGTATTAATTGTAATATTGTGTGGGGTTTTAGTCTGATTCGTTATGATATTAGTTACCTCATTATAGTTATTTGTGGGTGGTATTAAGGGTGGATATTTTTATTACCATTTCCGGTCTAGGGCAGACAGATAGTGAATTTTAACCCTTTTACCACCAGAACCAAGTCATGTGCACGCTTGGAGTAGGGTGCGTTCGTGACACAGTAATTTTCGCTTTCGCAATACTGTAAGTGTAGTTTTCACATAACCCAACAGCTTCCTATAGGGCTGCAACAACTAATCGATAATAATCGATAATGAAAATCGTTGTCAACGAATTTCATTTTCGATTAGTTGAATCGATTTTTATCGATTATAAAATGAGTTTTTTCAGAGCAAACGCTCTGAAAAATACCCCTCATTATATAATAGTTTAGTCTGACTCACAGCAACAGCTCCTACTTACCAGTCCCTCCCTGTAATCACTGTGACAACTGGCCCCGCCCCTTCCTTCTCCCAGAAGGCCAGAACCACATGGCTGTGACACTCATCTAACTGTAAGTATAAAATTAATATTTGGGCTACTGAAAGTTTGGGGAGGTGGGGGTTAATTTAGGGGCAGTTATGGTTAATGGGGTGTTTAGGGGCAGCTATGGTTAATGGGGTGTTTAGGGCTAATTTAGGAGCAGTTATGGTTAATAGGGTGTTTAGGGTTAATTTAGGGGCAGCTATGGTTAAAAGGGTGTTTAGGGTTAATTTAGGGGCAGCTATGGTTAATGGTGTGTGTTTAGGGTTAATTTAGGAGCAGCTGTGGTTAATGGGGTGTTTGGGGTTAATTTGAGGCAGTTGTGGTTAATGGTGTGTTTAGGGTTAAGATAGGGGCTGTTGTGGTTGATGGGGTCTTTAGGGTTAATTTAGGGGATGCTGTGGTTGATGGGGTCTTTAGGGTTAATTTAGGGGATGCTGTGGTTGATGGGGTCTTTAGGGTTAGTTTAGGGGATGCTGTGGTTAATGGGGTATTTAGAGTTCATTTAGGGGTAGTTATGGTTAATGGGGTGTTTAGGGTTAATTTAATGAGGACTGAGGGTTAATTTAATTAATTTAATAAAGTTAACTTACGGTGCAGTTAGAGATAAAGGGGGGGCAAACTAAGGGGAATCTAAATCCTGGGGGCAGTGAAGATTAACCCTGTACTTATTTATAAAAGTATGGTGTCAGTGTGCTGTGAACAGGTCTGTGACTCTATGAGGGGACTATGAGATAACTGGGGGTATAAGACATATCTGGGGAACACGGAGTGACATATCTGGGGGTATAAGGCATATGTGGGGAGGGCAGTGTTTCATGTCTGGGGAGGACGGAGTGGTGTATCCGGGTGTATAAGGCATATCTGGGGCCGCAGTGGCATATCTGGGGGTAGAGTGGAGTGGCATATGTGGGGAGGGCAACGTGGCATGTCTGGGGAGGATGGAGTGGTGTATCAGGGGGTATAAGGCGTATCTGGCACAGTGGCATATGTGGGATGCAGCGAGGAGTGGAATATGTGGGATGCAGCGTGGAGTGGAATATGTGGGAGGCAGCGTGGAGTGGCATATGTGGGAGGCAGCGTGGAGTGGAATATGTGGGAGGCAGCGTGGAGTGGAATATGTGGGAGGCAGCGTGGAGTGGTATATGTGGGAGGCAGCGTGGAGTGGTATATGTGGGAGGCAGCGTGGATTGGCATATGTGGGAGGCAGCGTGGAATGGCATATGTGGGAGGCAGCGTGGTATATGTGGGAGGCAGCGTGGAGTGGAATATGTGGGAGGCAGCGTGGCATGTCTGGGAGGCAGCGTGGCATGTCTGGGCTCAAATGTGCATAAATTAGGGGGGCTGGTTGGGAAATAAAGACAAGAAATGCATTTTATCAAAGTCTTTTTTATTCTGCTGTTTGTATTTAACCATTTGTTTATTAAATTATTTTAAATAAATGAAAAATTTACATTCATTTTTTTTATCTGATTAATCGAAAAAATAATCGGCCAACTAATCGATTATGAAAATAATCGTTAGTTGCAGCCCTATATGTATGTATGTTAGAATGAGAATGTATGCATATGTGTGTGTTAAAATGAATGTGTGTCAGGATTCAGCCCCAGCCCTGCAAACTGCCAGGCGTAGCCACCCCTTGGTCTGCCTGAAGTTGAACTCCTCTCCGCAGCTTGCTGTTTTGTTTACTAGCGTGTCTGTATTTTATGTACCTTTGCCCTCTTTCCCTTATACATCTGAGGACCTCTTGGATTCTTACCTGGACTATTCTAACTGTAATCCCCAGCAGTCTGTATACTTGATACGCATCCTACTTTGTTGCTTATGGTGAGATGTATCTGCTTTGTTTAATATACCTATATTCAAACATTCAGCTTTTGTCTCATTTGTGAACTGTGTGTTCTTACACTCCTGCGCTATGGACTCCAATATCCAGTAAATGTAATGAATGTGTTTGTGTGTGAGCATGGATGTGTAAGTGTTTGTGTGGCAAGGATGGCACAGGCAGACTGTTTGGGTGCACAGACAAGCTGTTTGGTGGCAAAGATGGCACATATCAGCCAGGTAGACTGTTTGGGGGCAAATATGACACAGGCATGCTGCTTTGGGGGCTAAAATGATACAGTTTGGTTGCAAAGATAGCACTGTCAAAGATGGCACTGGTAAGTTGTTTAGGACAAATATGCTACAGAATGACCTCGAGAGAGCTGTTCACACCAGACATCCTAGGAATATGGCTGGGTTTAAGCAATTCTATAAGGAAGAATGGCCTGAAATCTGCCAAAGGAAGTTGGACCTGTAATTAAATCCAAGAGTTCACTTATTTTTTCTGTCAGCACTTTAAATGTTTAATAGGTGTGTTCAATAAAGACATGAAAGATGTTCGTTGTTTGTGTGTTATAAACTTAAGCAAGCGAGGCCAATAACAGGCGATCAAGAACAAGAGCCAAAACGGGAGCCGAGAGCAAGGTCAGGACAAGCATGGTAAAAATGGGTAGAATCCAACAGAAAACATTTAGCAGTAGCACAGGACCAAAACATAGAGTATTTTATTAGCTATATGCAACAGTACAATAAATAAATACTTTAAAACAGGTTAAAGGATATACCGTATCTGATCGACCCCCCAAAATTTAAATATTAATTTAGGGGGAAAAGCCTGAATGTACCCTATAGGAAAGGTTTTACTGGTAAATATTAATTCACATGTAAACTAATTTTTCATACTTGATAAAACTTATGATTGAGAAAAATGCATTTCTTGTTTTTATTTCCTTTTATTTGCCAACCTGCTCCCCCAGTTATGCACATCTGCCCCCGAGATATGCCTTATACCTCCTATATGTCACTCTGCACCCACGGATATGACTTATACCCCCCTCTATTTGCCACTCTGCCTCCCTGATATGCCTTATACTGCCTGATATGCCACTCTGCCAGCTCCCAGACTTACCAATGCATCCCCAGACTTGTCCCTTGTGCTTCAGACTCCCTGGTGTCTAGTGGGGGCAACCGGTGAATGTCTGCACAAGCGTGCAGACAACCTCCGCTGCTACCCGGCATTTCAGCAGGGGCTTCTATGGTGGAGAACTGGAAGGTCATGTGACGCCAGTGCTCTGTCGTAGAAGCCCCAGCGGAAGTTATGGGTAGCAGCGGCATATCGCGCAAACGTTCACCGGCTGCCAGAGAGGAGGATCCAGGTCCCCTGCAGTGCTGTAGGTGATCTGGATCTTAGTCTTATAGTCAGACCTCTATTTGACGAATATAAGACGATGGTATTTTTCAGAGCATTTGCTCTGAAAAACCTTGTCTTATTTTTGAGCAAATACGGTAATAGACTGTTTCAAATGATAAAATGATTTAAAACCTTTGCATAAAATTAGGATGTTACAATAAATACATAAAACCAGCCTTTGGAACGTTCAGTACATTTCAAGTAAAATGTTCCATGTATTAGGGCACCAAAGTCTAGAGGCTGCAACATACATAACACCCAAATAAATACTGAGTCCAGGCTGGCAGGGTGGAATCGTGACAGGTTAAAATCATTTTGCTTGTTTTCAGTTATAGTTTCCTCCCCTCTCATTTAGATTAACCAATAACCATACAACTTCTATATTGTATTTTTCAGGAAAGTAGACCTTTCTTTAATTTTTGTTTTAAATTCTTAAAATTATAGTTATCGGCTGTTGCTGGTAAGCCTGGGCCTCCCCTCTCTAATTGAAGTGTATTCCAGGCACAGTTGTTCAAATAATACATTGTGCCTATGATTCACTCAGAACAGCTCTGATTGGCTGTTGCTTGTCTACTCGGACTCTCCCTCCAATCGCGGCAGGAATTCTCAGGGTTCGGTAAAGGTAGCACATCTTCAGCTTTCAGTCCTGGATTTGTGGGGGTGTAATATTACATCCTTAAGGGATTGATACATTCTATTGTACAGTACAACATAATTATCTTGAGCTTAAAAGACTGGGCTACAATATCAGAGGAAAAACTCATATACATGAAATAGGAAGGCTCTCTCTCACACTCCCTTACCTCACCAGCAGCCTTTTCTCCTTTAAAGCTGCTCTCACTGCACGCCATGGGCTAACAGCCAAGTGGTGAGTATTGATCTAAGGGCTCCACCAAGTGGCTGTAACTGCCAAATTCATTCTGTAAGCATCTAAATGAGCCACATACTTACAAAATCATCAATATTTTTCAGGATAAATGCATTAGGGCTTTTGAAACTGACTAAGTCTCATGAGGCCAAGCTGCCATTATTTGTTAAACATATTTGCAGGATCAGAAACAACACAAGTTTACTGCACAGAGATGTTGTGAAGCTACCTTAATTTATTTCTTTGACTGAGTAACTTAAATAATAGACCAAGGATGAACAGTAGACATAAACTATCTAGATTTCAGTAAGACATCTGACCCTATATATTGTAGAATATATACAAATGCAGTGTTAACATAGTTGAGTGGAAAAGGCTAGCGAAGTGCCGGTTGTATAGCTAAAGGCATTAATAGTGGAAGGAGAGAGGTGGTTCTGCCATTTTACAAATCTCAGGTCAGACCTTAACTAGAGTATTGTGGACAGTTGGAGACCCCATCTCCAGAAGGATAATGAAATATTGGAATAAATTGAGAGGCAGGCTGAATGATTTATAGGATTAAAAAATATAACAAAGGACTAAGGGAGCTCAATATTTATATCTTGGAGGGAAAAAGGCATACATAGAATTCTACACACTGAGCTCCCTCAGATGTGATAGAAACTCTTAAATACTTAAAGGGTACAGGAAGAAAGTTTATTTCATATGATAATAATAAGTCATCATTTAAAACTAGAGTGTCAGAGGATTAAATGTAATGTAAGGACATTTTACTTTACTGAGAGGGAGGTAGATAAATTAACTTTAGGCATAAGATTATTCTAAATCTCAGACATGATCAAGGACTAGTAATTTATGGAGGTTGCTCCCTAGGCCTGACCATTCTCCTTACCTCGGTGCGATGTTTACAAGCCATGATAGTCAAATATCTTATGCAGAACGTTACCAAATTCAATTTTAAGGGTGCTAGCATCATTTAGTACAGCGAGGGAATATAAAAACGTGTAAGATAGACATAAAGCTATTCTGACAATTAAGACAATACCAAGGAATGATTTAAGGTCTAAGTCTTTACTTAGGGGCAGACTAGACAGATACATATACGTAAATTTTTTTCCCGGTCCAGCAGTGTAGACGACAAAGAAGCAAACAATTGGAGTTTTAACCCCTTAATGACAAAGCCCGTACATGTACGGGCTCAAAATGCATTGTTTTTGATGGCTTTATGGACCGCCCATTGTCCTTAAGGAGTTAAAAGAAGACAAGGCGGTCTTGAGAAAGGACCGGAGGTGGTCCGAAACGTTGGCCGTGCTGATTGAAATAAACTAGTGTTTAATGCACTTTGCTACAAAGACCCGTGAGTGCCCATTTTTCTTTGGTTACATATACACATCAGACACATCAGACATACAAATCCCGTATTTGCAGGTATACAATAATAATGTATGGAAACATAGCAAGAGATAGAACTACAGGCATAGATGATAGGTTGCACAACCTAAAGCCAGCTCTGGCGTCCACATTGCCCACATAGAACCTGACCAGCACCCACATTACACACATAGTATTTTCCATCTTTGTCCCCAAACCTCCCAGCATGAGTCAACTTTGTCCCCAAACAGCCCGGCCTGTGCCATCTTTGTCCCATAAACACCCTGCCTGTGTCATCGTGGTCCCCAAGGCTCAAACATCCTGCTCTACATCAATTATACATCTATCATACACACAAACACTTTAACAGTCACTCACTAATTCACACTTTCATTCACATAAATAATTCACACAATCATTTATTCTCATTCACACAAATTTACACATTCATTAATGCATTTTCACAAACTCATTAATTATCTCCCTCATTCAGACAATTCATCCACACATTCATTCATTCTCTCACTCATTCTCACTATCTACCTTTCCCCCTTTTCTACCTCTTCTCACTATCTACCCCCTCTCCCTGCCTCTCTCACTCCCTCCCCACTATCTACCCCCCTCTCCACTATCTACTTTTACCATGCAAGTCAATGGGGCCCAGCTTACTAAAAAAAAAAAAAAAAATTAAAATAAATAAATAAACATTTTGAGTTGAAAAGCTGAATTGTGCATGTCCCAAATGTAGCCTTTTAGCCCCAAACAACCCTTCAAACCCATGCATGGGTGGTATCACTGTACTCTGGAGATGTTCCTGAAAACATATTGGGGTATTATTTAGAAGTGACATATACCAGAAGCTGTAAATTTAAATGTAAAGTACAAGTTGTGTGGAAACAATTAAAATCACAAAAATTGTTGCATGGAAAGTGTAAAAATGCCATTTTTGGAAAATAAATGGTTTGACGGAGGTAAATTGAATCAGGATATGGAGACAGGATTACCAGATTTGAAAAAGTGGTTTTGAAATAGCGAACAGGTATTTAGCATTTTTTTTCATTAGCTTTTGTAGATGAGTAAAATATTTTGTAAAATTTTTACCATATTTTATGATTTTTTGAATAATGAAAGCCCTCTGTTTCCTGAAAAAAAAACCCAATATATAACGTGTGTGGGTACAGTTAATGAGATAGAAGACCATTGCAGCTAAATGCAAGTACCCCAAATATGTTAAAAGAGCATCGGTCACGAACCCAGTTCATAAGGGGCTAAAAAACCATTTGTCTTATAATAATATATACACCGGCATTACATTAACCAGAGTCCATTCTTAAGCTGTCACACTATCATTTAACTTCTCTACAAGACTTCAGATACATTATAAGGACAAAAATGTTCTGACACCTGACCATTATACCTTCCATTACATTGCATTCCAAATACATAGACATTAATATAAATTGGTACCCCCTTTGCACTATAACAGCCTCCTTTCTTTTGGGAAGACGTTCCACAAGATTTTGGAGTGTTTCTGTGAGAATTTTTGCCCATTCATCCAGTAGAGCATTTGTGAGTCCAGGCGTTGGATCAGAAAGCCTGGATTTTGGACAATGCTACATTTTCAACTTTGTGGGAACAGTTTGTGGTAGGTCTTTTTTATTCCAGCATAGGAAACCCATGAAGACATGGTCGGATAAGTTTGGTTTGGAAGAACTTTACTGGCCTGCACAGAGCCCTGATCTAAACCTCATCCAACATCTTTGAGATCAACTAGAACCGAGATTGCTCAGATTTTCCAATACTTTTGTCCATATAGTGTATCATGAAGCACTTAAAGGCATCAGAATCTATGTACATAGCTAAAATTTGCCGGATTTGACCTGGAGCCTCTATATTTTCACGAGTCTCTCTGGGACAGTGTGAAGTTCTTCCACGTCACGTCGCCCATTTTTGAATAGTACTCAACCTGCCTCACTTTTCTACTATAGTGGCACTTGAAGCATGTGCTGCATACCTGCCATGCATGCCTATCCAAATTGCCAGTTACTATGCGTTTTTGCATTAATGTTTCACCTATTTTTTTTTCTTAACTGCAGCAAGCAAATTAAGAAGTGCTTGCTCATTACTAGGGTAATGCTTAACGATATTCATGTTTTATCCACTTAAGTCCAGATTGGTGGTAGAATGACTCTTCAGAATATTGTACTAATAATTAATGAATAATTAAAACTGACTTTAGCCCAGAACACCACGCATTTTATATAAGCCTTTTTCTTTGTTACAGTCTATCACTACGGTAGTTGGGAGTAAAAAGGTGTTATTGATCTATGTTATGCACTTAGAATATATTTAAGCTTTTCATTCAAGATGCATAGCTACATAGTGAGCCTAACCCAATCAATCTACAAATCTCACTCATCCACTTCAAAATATTAATTTCATCCTATGTTTGTGTTTTCTTTAAAGGTTTTTTTCATGATGATATTGCGGCATTATTCCCTTTCTTGGATCATCTTCCTGGCTGGGGTTTTAACAGGTTTCCTTATAACTTTCTTCACGTTTCAGACTGCGTTTACAGTCAAATTCCCACCACCTGCAGTTCTTACATCATGGAAGAGAGTTCAGCCAAAAGTAAGGTCAAGTTTCTTGAAATCACATGACCTACACCTGCAAGGTAATAAACAGAACTGGTACCCAAACCAGACATAGAGCTTTTGTATTTATACCAAACTACTGATGCGCTCCACAGAATGTATAAAAGGACATGCTCTAAGTATATTTTAAATATGTTTGTAAACAGTCCCATTAATCTTACCCCAGCATGTGTGTTCTAGCTTCACTGTAAAGTAGATTGTACTTTTGTGTCTGCCAAATAGTTTGCAGGCTTTTTTACACCACATGCAGGATTTTCTGTTAAATGGTCAAATTCGTAGGATCACCAAGTCTGGAGCCAACTCTTTCAGATTCTGATCGTAACAGACAATAGTAGAATCTAAGCAGATGGAATAAAAAACAAAAACATAACTTTACTTATATCATATAAAAACTAGGCCGGCTTGCCCTATAAAGCCTTCTAATGTGTTTGGTAGTGTGATCTCTTTTGTCACAGGAAGGAGGTACCACTGAGACATTCAATTTAAAGGCTTTCCTGTGCTCTATATTTTCTCTGTAATGACCATGTAGTTCACTAAGCACCTTAAAAGTAAATTTAAAAAATACACATGTAGTTGTGACTGTTTAGGGCTAACAGAGGCAGGACAGTGTGCCAGGCAGGTCTTTGTTAGCATTTAGCAAAGTACAGGGAAAAGTAAAGTGCAAGCAGCAAACCAGAACAACCATGTTCCAGTCCAGACTGACCATTTAACATTGGCAGGTAACATTAGAAAATAACAAAACACAGCATACATTTAAAACAGACAGATACAGTTTAAGTATAAGAAATACACATTTTTATGCCCATTTTGAAGAAATAAAAAAAAGAATGACAACAACTGTTGAGGTCACAATAATTGTGTAAGAATGTTTACAACTTAAACTCACTCCTATGCTAGATGCAATTATCCTTGCAGCATAAACACCGGTTCATAGAACAGGCACCTTAGAACTAACACAACTTTGTTCCCAAACAACTTCCCAGTGCCAACTTTTTGCCCAAACAGATTGCCTTTGCCCTCTTTAAATATTATATTTATCAGACTGGTACACCTTGGTATTTTTAAGAACTCTACCCAAACTAGAAAAGTAAGCTCTTGTCTGGCTATACAATTTTTTTGTCTAATTTAGAGGATATATTCACAATGAAATTGTGATACAATATATTGTGACATAAAAGGAAACACAATGGCAGCAATATGTGTTCAGTAACATCTCCTGAGCGCAGTGATACCCCACATGCATGGGTTTGTTGGGTTATTTGGGAGGTAAAAGGCCGCCTTTGTGAGGTGTGTATTTTTTTGCCATTTAGACATCTGATCCCCTGCCCCATGTCCCATATTTGGGACATTTTTGAACCTGGCCAATTCAATTTACCCCATCAAATCATATATTTTTAATACTAGACACCCTATGGGCATTTGTAATGCCAATATTTTAACTCTTTCCATGCTGGAATTTTTGTAAAGATAAAGAATTTTAGGACTTGCTTATTAAAAACTTCTTTTTTTTTTGGTGACAGTGGGGATTTTTACCATATTTTTAAAAAAATTTTTGAACATTTTTGAACAATATTTTTTTTTACATTTTTTTTTTTTTTTTTACTAGTCACTATCATTAGTGAGATGGGCTCCATTGACCTTGCATGGTTGGATGCAGTACCTGCATTCAACCTGCAGGAGGAGCTCGAGAGTTCTCAACTCAGATCTATCGATCTGTGAACTCAGATCTATTGTTAATGCCATCCTGTGAACGACGGCAACGTCATTTACAGGATGGCACTTGTGGTTGCTCCTTGGAGCAATCACAAGGCTATCGGGGTAAGGGGGTATTGTTACTGTCATGCCTCGATATCGAGGCATGTCAGCAACACAGTTTACAGTTTAGGAAGCGATTCCGATCGCTTCCTAAGCTGTTTTAGCCGGGCGCCGCGATCTTTGATGATCGGTACGGCGGCCATTTTTCTTCCGGGGTGGGCTCTCCTCCCCGGATCCACGGTCAGCAAAGGCGATGCAGCTATTTAACGGCAGCCCGTAACCAGAGCCGGCCTTAGGCGTTGTGGCGCCCTGTGCGGACTACTCCTCTGGCGCCCCCCCTCACTACCCCCCCTCTCTGCCCCTTTAAACTACCCCCCCTCAAACTACCCCTCCCCTCTACCCCTTCAAACTACCCCCCCCTCTGCCCCTTCAAACTACCCCCCCCTCTGCCCCTTCAAACTACCCCCCCCTCTGCCCCTTCAAACTACCCCCCCCCACTTACCTTGTTGCCGGAGTCCTGCGGTAAGAGCGGGAGGCATCCGTCTTCTCGCTCTGCCGGCATTTCATGTTGAGCGCCGGTATAGTCCGGCGCTCAACATGAGATGCTGGCACCGCGACGGAGTCACGGAGAGTAAGGGGTGCCGACCGGGACTTAGATTAAAGCATCAATGATGTTAAATAAAGTTTAAAAAAAAACCAAAAAAAAAAACCGATGCTTTAATCTAAGTCCCGGTCAGGCGCCCCTGCAACCATGGCGCCCTCTGCGGTCGCACAGGTCGCACACCCCTAAGGCCGGCCCTGCCCGTAACAACTGGCCAAATGTTGTTTAGTCAGGTCAGATCGCTTTAACTCCTTTTACACCCATAATGACTGGAATTTATATTTTTAATATAATTATGTTATAATGCTCCTATGGTGTCTGACATAGTCTGCATGCTACCTCCACATTAGGTTCCACCCTACTCAGCCTGGAGCATTCAAAACTCTGCTATGCTCAGGTTGTTCTACAATCACTAGTGGCCGCCATTCTGTCTCTGGAGCATCCAGACCTCATTATTACAAGCAGCTGAACCCTGTTACCTGGATTGAGCCTGCCTACATAAACCTGCCCACATAAACCTGCCCAGCCCTTCAGTCAGGGCTTTTGCATTGAAGTTGTCCTACCAGTTTCCTCAATACAGTCTATATCCTAGTATTCCACCTGTGGTGTATTTCTTTGCGCCTGTCTGTATCATCCCTCAGTTATTATGCATCGTGGGGTACAGATAGAACCCCAAGTACCGCCTGCGACTGGGCTCCTACCCGACCTGCTTGCCCGGTTCCTGACAGTATTATACCCTTTAATTTGCTTTCTTTGTTTAATATACCACCTGGGACACTGGTGTGTTGTCTTAAATATATTGTGAGCTGAGATCATGTAACCACACAGTCTTAAGGTTTGAAATACCACATAAGGCTGAATTCTTTTTAGAAATTGTAGTCCTTTTTATTAAAGGTCTTTAAACAAACATAAATAAAACAAACAAAAAGAAAAACCTTGCTCTCTGAGCACTTACTGACAGACAACAACTGACTATCGTTGGACGGCTTACCCACTACCAACAAAACATTTAGTACAGACCTTTAGGAACCACTCAGCAGATTTGTTAGGAGAAAAATGCAGTCTCACTCACTGCTTGTAGCTTTCTCACCTGAATAACTCACAGGGCTCCTTTTTGTAGCAGCCCCCTGCTGCTCATTGGTATCAGGTGAGTAATTATCTGGGATAATCAGAACTCCTGGACTGGCTTCCTCACCTGCTGCAAGTAAACTGTGGAGTGGAGCACTGGCCCTCCCTTCTCTCCAAATGCTCCACCCCAGGGACCCAAACGTAACTACAGTATTACCATTATTTTGACGGTAACAAAAAATTCTCCCTGGGGTTATCAAATACATTGCATTGCAGTATTTTGTGAGGAATATATGTGTTGTCAACCACCATGCCCTGTTCCCTGTCACACATCCTCCCCCCCAGCTCAAACCTAGTGGGGTGAGCGACCACGGTCATAAGTGAATGTTTACGTGAAAGACCATCAGCATTACCCTGTTTAGAGCCTGCTCTGTGCTCTAATGAGAAATGATAGGGTTGTAAACTAAGGAACCAGCGTGTAACTCTGCTATTTTTCTCCTTGTTTTGACTCATCCAAGTTAGTGGTGCGTGATCGGTCACTAGCTTAAACCTTCTGCCCAACAAATAGTATTTCAGAGTTTCGACAGCCCATTTAATAGCTAAACATTCCTTCTCAACTATTGAATAATTCTTTTCTCTAGGTTGAAGTTTCATACTTAGGTACAAGATTGGGTGCTCTTCATCTTGAGTTACCTGGGAAAGCACTGCTCCCAATCCTACATCAGATGCATCGGTTTGTAGGATAAATTCCTTTGAGAAATTCGGTGTGACCAATACAGGTTGAATGCAAATAGCTTCCTTGAGACTTTGAAATGCTTGTTCAGCTTCAGGGGACCACTTCACCATGACAGGGGCTTTAGCTTTTGTGAGATCAGTTAAGGGACTAGCTATAGTTGCAAAGTTGGAAATAAATCTCCTGTAATAGCCAATAAGACCAAGGAATGTTCTGACCTGTTTCTTAGTCAATGGCTGTGGCCAATTCCGTATGGCTTCAATTTTAGTAAGTTGTGGCTTGACTAACCCTCTCCCAATGGAAAACCCTAGATACTTAGCCTCCTCTAGGCCAATAGTACACTTACTAGGGTTTGCTGTTAAGCCAGCATTTCGTATGGAATTAAGGACGGCCTGTACTTTTGGTAAGTGAGACTCCCAATCTTCACTGTGTATAACCACATCATCCAAGTAAGCCGCTGCATAACGGGTATGTGGTTTTAGGATTCGGTCCATCATTCTTTGAAATGTTGCTGGAGCCCCATGTAAACCAAAAGGTAACACTTTATATTGGAAAAGTCCATCTGGAGTAGAAAAAGCAGTTATTTCCTTTGCCCGATCTGTGAGGGGCACTTGCCAATAGCCTTTGGTTAGATCCAGTGTGGAGAGATACCGGGCTTTCCCAAGTCTTTCCACAAGTTCGTCAACCCTCGGCATGGGATATGCATCAAACTTGGATATTGTGTTAAGTTTCCGGTAATCATTGCAAAATCTGATTGTACCATCAGGCTTTGGTACAAGCACAATTGGGCTACACCAGTCACTTTGGGATTCTTCGATCACCCCAAGGTCCAACATTTTCTTCACTTCTGCTTTGATTGCTTCTCTACGAGCTTCTGGTATTCTATACGGCTTAAGATGGATTCTTTTCCCCGGTTCAGTGACAATATCATGCTTTATTACAGCAGTTCTCCCTGGAACTGTGGAGAAAACATCTTTATTTAATCTAATAAAGTCTTTTACCTCCCTCTTCTGATGTACAGTCAGGGTTTCGGATATATTGACAGCAGGATCATTATCCTTTGGAGGGAGGTTTGATGCTTCCATGGTCACAAGCACTTCTCTTTCTTTCCATGGCTTAAGTAGATTCACGTGGTAAATTTGTACCTCCTTTCGTCTTCCAGGCTGTCTTACTTTATAATTCACTACTCCCACTTTCTCAATTACTTCATAAGGTCCATGCCATGTTGCTAGGAATTTGTTCTCTACAGTAGGAACCAAAACAAGCACTCTATCTCCTGGTTGAAACGTGCGGACCCTGGCATTTTTATTGTAGCTATTCTGCTGACGTTGTTGAGCATTCTCCATGTGTTCTCTAACAATGGGCATAATGGCTGTCATCCGTTCCTGCATCTGATTTACATGCTCTATGATGCTCTTGTGTGGTGTAGACTCATGTTCCCAAATCTCTTTGGCTATATCTAGCAGTCCTCTAGGGTGTCTACCATACAAGAGTTCAAAAGGAGAAAACCCAGGCGGGCCAAAATTTCTGCTTTCAGTTTAGCGTAGTCACAGGCTTCTGCAGGCTCCAAATCATAATATGCCTTTTGAGGCTCTCCACTCAGGAACGGTGCTAAAAGGCTTGCCCATTCAGATTCAGGCCAACGTTCTCTTTCAGCTGTCCTTTCAAAAGCCATCAGGTAAGCCTCTACATCATCTGTAGCCAACATCTTTTGCAAATAGTTACTCACTCTCAGAGTCTTAGAACTATGTGGCACTTCTGCAGTATACCTGGCCAGCCTCTCAGATAGGCCCTGGATCTCCTGCTGCATGGCACGAGTGACATTTTGTTGCTCCTCTTTCTGTGCAAGCACCAGTTGCTGCAGGACTGTAATATTTTCTTGCTGGACAGTTGTAGCTTGTTGCTGGGCAGTTGTAGCTTGTTGCTGCGTGGCTGCTGCCTGTAGTAAAGCCTTAATAACATCCTCCATGTTTGTGTTTCGTGGTATTGTTTCCTTTTCCAGACTATCAATGTGGTGCCCGCGTTCTCCACCATATGTGAGCTGAGATCATGTAACCACACAGTCTTAAGGTTTGAAATACCACATAAGGCTGAATTCTTTTTAGAAATTGTAGTCCTTTTTATTAAAGGTCTTTAAACAAACATAAATAAAACAAACAAAAAGAAAAACCTTGCTCTCTGAGCACTTACTGACAGACAACAACTGACTATCGTTGGACGGCTTACCCACTACCAACAAAACATTTAGTACAGACCTTTAGGAACCACTCAGCAGATTTGTTAGGAGAAAAATGCAGTCTCACTCACTGCTTGTAGCTTTCTCACCTGAATAACTCACAGGGCTCCTTTTTGTAGCAGCCCTCTGCTGCTCATTGGTATCAGGTGAGTAATTATCTGGGATAATCAGAACTCCTGGACTGGCTTCCTCACCTGCTGCAAGTAAACTGTGGAGTGGAGCACTGGCCCTCCCTTCTCTCCAAATGCTCCACCCCAGGGACCCAAACGTAACTACAGTATTACCATTATTTTGACGGTAACAAAACATTCTCCCTGGGGTTATCAAATACATTGCATTGCAGTATTTTGTGAGGAATATATGTGTTGTCAACCACCATGCCCTGTTCCCTGTCACAATATATATGTTTATTTTTTATATTTTTTGCTTATCTTTTGTTGTTGTGGGTTTTTGTGAGCTTTGTTCCCCTGTTCACATTCTGATCTCGCTGTTCATTGGTCAAACAGTGGGGGTCAGTCATCAGAGATTCCTACTAAACTGCTGAAGCTCTCCCACAATCTCACTCATGATGACACAGGATGGTAATGCCTGAACTTAACAAAGAAACATGGAAAGTGATGGCAGATAAGAACCATTCGGCCCATCTAGCCTGCCTAACCTCTGAATACTTTAATAAGTCCCTGGCCTTATGTTATATCTAGCTTAGCGTTATACCTATCACATGCTTGCTTAAACCTGTTCACTGTATTAACATCTACCACTTCTGCTGGAAGGCTATTCCATGCACCCACTACCCTTTCAGTAAAGTAATATTTCCTGATGTTACTTTTAAACCTTTGCCCCTCTACCTTTAAGTTTCCCTGGTAAGTTTTATTATTTAATCAATGAACCATTTTACTAGCCCTTTTCTGAACTTTCTTCAACATATCTATATCCTTCTGTAATGGCATGAGCACTTCCCTCTTTCTACTGCTAATACCTCTCGCTATACAACCAAGCATTCTGCTAGCAGTACCTGCTGCTCTACTGCATTGTCTACTTACCTTTAAATCCCTTTCCTCGCACGTTGAGGTTAGGACAGTATCAAATATTCTATACTCTGCCCTTGGGTTTTTATGCCCTAGGTGTATTATTTCGCATTTTCATTAAATGCCAGTTGCCACAGCTCTGACCTTTTTCCCAGTTTGCCTAAATTATTTGCCATTTGGCTTCTCCCTCCAGGAACATCAACCCTGTTGTCATCAGCAAAAAGACATACCTTTCCATCAAGACCTTCTATTTGGTCACTGAAACATTGTTCACCATTTTAAGCTAGGTTTCCATTTGTTTTTTTTTTGCTAAAAACGCCTATAAAAACGCCAATAGCGCCACCTGGCGTTTTTTTGTGAAAAACGGCTGCAGCCAGATGTTAGCTGTAATTCAATAGGAAATCGCAAAATGCCATTTCCACTTGGCGTTTTTCTGTTTGGCGTTTTTTCAGTCCTCTTTGGCGTTTTTCTGCTTTTTTGGGCTCTGTGGCAGTTTTTCAAAATTGCAGCATGTTGACACTCTGGCGTTTTTTGCAAGAAATCTTGGCTTTTTTTCTCCAATAGAAGTCTATGGGAGAGAAAAAACGCCATGAAAAAGCCATGTGGGTTTATTGCCTTGGCGTTTTTTATGGCGTTTTTTCCACAGTTACAATGCAGAGGATGGACCCAGTATCTGTGTGTCCTACGAGAAATAGGCTGAAAACAAACAGTTTCACACAAAACAAAGTCCTGGACTGGTTCATATTGAATTTTACACCATTTGGAACAAACATGCCATTACAAACAAATATACGCGACCGGATCCTGCGTGCCAAAAGCAACAGCAAACAATTTGCACCATCATTTGGGGCCAATCTTCCCAGAGGAGCAGACATTCGAAATAAAGCATGCCTTACAAACCACAGAAAAGAGACAAAAGGGTCTACCAAGTAAATGACATCAGGAGAGGGCAGATAGTTGCCATTGTCACGGTCTGCCCAGGCTGCGGAGCTGCATATCTGTCCTGCTGTAGTTTCTCTGCTTTGCTTTGATCCATTCCTGGATTTCCTTTTGCTTTGTTCTATTTTCCATTCCTTGCTTCTGCTCCTGCTCTTTGCTTCAGCTCTGCTTCCTTTATTAGGTGTGCCCCACCTGTGTGTTCTGTTTGTCTCAGTCTGCAGTCTGCAGTCTAAGGTATGTCTCAGTGCTATGTGTTTGGTTTCCATGTGTGGTTTGTTTTGTATCTTTGTCTGCAGGGATTAGCGTTAGGACCCACCGTCATTGGAGTACTTTGGCGTAGTGGTGGGCTAAGCATACTATGGCCATATCATGTGACGAAATCTCCAATAGTTATCTTGTAGTCCTAGGCTAGTTTCTGTATTCATGTTTGTCTGTCTCTTATGTACCTTTGCCCTTCTTCCTTGAATCATCTGAGGATTCCGGTTCCTCTCTCCTCTCCCCATGTCCCTGTTAATATGTCCTATCCTTGCTTATAGGAGAAGCGTCCGAGGGTTCCGGCTCCTCACTCCTTCCCCTGTGTTCCTTGCCTTCTTCCCTGTCCTTTGTTGTGCCCTGTAACATGTATGTCTTGTCTGGTTATGTTTATTCCTTGTCTTGTGCCTGTTTATATCTTTCAATTCATGTCATGCTTCTTGCCACTTCTCGTGTATATCCTATATCATGTTTCTTGCCTGGTCTCCCTTTCTCTTGCTTGTTTTGTGTCTGCTACATTAGCCCTTTGCTTAGCTTCCATTCTCCCAGCCTGCAGCATCCAGCACGTGACTCATGTGATATGCTTCATGCCTGCTCCAGGGTACCTGCAGGATTCGTTTTGTTCTGGACTCCATCTGCTGCCATATCAGGGCGCTGGTGTTTGGCTGCACTACCTAGGTGCTCAACGTCTGGGCGAGTGTGGTCACCCTGCACCAGGTCCTGCCCCAGACTCCGCTACTGCATCGAGACTCCTGAAAACTACATCGGGCGCGCTGGGTCCTTCCAGTCACCAGCTTGGACCCAGTCCGTGACACATGGCCGCAGGTAAAAGGCCAGGAGTTCGCGGAGTGGAGTTTGCAGCGCCTGCCCTTCCAGTGGGCCTCCGTACCTGTCTGCAGCATTCCAGCCCGGCCAGAGGGCTATCTATCATGCACCCCACCAAACGGGGTTTTCTGTTATGTACACCCCATCAAAAGGGGTTTCCAATCGTGTGCACCCCATCAAAAGGGGTTTCCTCCTAAGCTCGCCCCTTCCGGTGGGCTTCCTCCTAAGCTCGCCCCTTCCGGTGGGCTTCCTGACTTGTGAGCCCTTTCCATAGGGCTTCCTACCGAGCGTGCCCTTTCCGTAGGGTTTCCTGATGCGTGAGCCCTTTCCGTAGGGCTTCCTACCGAGCGTGCCCTTTCCGTAGGGTTTCCTGATGTGTGAGCCCTTTCCATAGGGCTTCCTACCGAGCGTGCCCTTTCCGTAGGGTTTCCTGATGTGTGAGCCCTTTCCGTAGGGCTTCCTACCGAGCGTGCCCTTTCCAGAGGGTTTCCTGCCAAGCTTGCCCTTTCCAGAGGGCTTCCTACCAAGCTTGCCCCTTCCGGTGGGCTTCCTGTCATGTTCCGGAGTTGCGGCCAGCGACCCACTATGGACTCCCAGTATGAGTGCCTGCATCCGGGCTACCTTGGTCGAGTATTCTCCAAGTGGGCAACCTGCCGTGTACCCTGAAAGAGGGTTTCCGGAGTTGCGGCCAACGACCCACTATGGACTCCCAGTATGAGTGCCTGCATCCGGGCTACCCTGGTCGAGTATTCTCCAAGCGGGCAACCCGCCGTGTACCCTGAAAGAGGGTTTCCTGAGTTGCGGCCAGCGACCCACTATGGACTCCCAGTATGAGTGCCTGCATCCGGGCTACCTTGGTCGAGTATTCTCCAAGTGGGCAACCTGCCGTGTGCCCTGCAAGTGGGCAAGCTGTTGTCTGAACCTGAACCCGTGTCTGAACCTGTACCAGTCGTGTCTGCCCAGCAAGTGGGTTACCTGCCGTGTCTGCCTTGTCAAGTGGCTTATCTACCTTGCCTTTGTCTGGCCCTAAATGTCAGCTAGAGACTACTTCCTCAATCCTGTACAGTCATTCTGTTTCCTGTTTTTGGAGGAGATTTGTCTACTAGCGGCAGTGCTGGTCATCGAAGGACTCCTACGTTTTTCGGACTCTGTATGCTGGTTCCTGGGTTGACTTGTTTCCTCCGTTCTCCCGTCAGAGGGCGGGCCTTCCTTCTATTGCTGTTTCTGTTCGCGTCCGGAGGCCGCTCTTTTCGGAGGGGGATACTGTCACGGTCTGCCCAGGCTGCGGAGCTGCATATCTGTCCTGCTGTAGTTTCTCTGCTTTGCTTTGATCCATTCCTGGATTTCCTTTTGCTTTGTTCTATTTTCCATTCCTTGCTTCTGCTCCTGCTCTTTGCTTCAGCTCTGCTTCCTTTATTAGGTGTGCCCCACCTGTGTGTTCTGTTTGTCTCAGTCTGCAGTCTGCAGTCTAAGGTATGTCTCAGTGCTATGTGTTTGGTTTCCATGTGTGGTTTGTTTTGTATCTTTGTCTGCAGGGATTAGCGTTAGGACCCACCGTCATTGGAGTACTTTGGCGTAGTGGTGGGCTAAGCATACTATGGCCATATCATGTGACGAAATCTCCAATAGTTATCTTGTAGTCCTAGGCTAGTTTCTGTATTCATGTTTGTCTGTCTCTTATGTACCTTTGCCCTTCTTCCTTGAATCATCTGAGGATTCCGGTTCCTCTCTCCTCTCCCCATGTCCCTGTTAATATGTCCTATCCTTGGTATAGGAGAAGCGTCCGAGGGTTCCGGCTCCTCACTCCTTCCCCTGTGTTCCTTGCCTTCTTCCCTGTCCTTTGTTGTGCCCTGTAACATGTATGTCTTGTCTGGTTATGTTTATTCCTTGTCTTGTGCCTGTTTATATCTTTCAATTCATGTCATGCTTCTTGCCACTTCTCGTGTATATCCTATATCATGTTTCTTGCCTGGTCTCCCTTTCTCTTGCTTGTTTTGTGTCTGCTACATTAACCCTTTGCTTAGCTTCCATTCTCCCAGCCTGCAGCATCCAGCACGTGACTCATGTGATATGCTTCATGCCTGCTCCAGGGTACCTGCAGGATTCGTTTTGTTCTGGACTCCATCTGCTGCCATATCAGGGCGCTGGTGTTTGGCTGCACTACCTAGGTGCTCAACGTCTGGGCGAGTGTGGTCACCCTGCACCAGGTCCTGCCCCAGACTCCGCTACTGCATCGAGACTCCTGCAAACAACCATCGGGCGCGCTGGGTCCTTCCAGCCATCGGCTTGGACCCAGTCCGTGACAGCCATTTATCCTAATCCCTTTTAGCTGGGTGAAACTTCTAACTTGTAAAGGCTGGAAAAACTGCCTAAGGTCAAAAAAAGCAATTTCCACAGAAAGGGTAAAACGCCAGAAAAAACTCCAGAAAAAAACGCCAAAACGCAGGTAAATGCAGTGGCAGTTTTCTTGGCAGTTTTCCTGGCGTCTTTCATCAAGAAAAAAAACGCCGGACAAAAACCCAAGTGGAAACCTAGCCTTACACTGCTTTAATCAGCTCAAAGCCAATTATTTTAGATTCCACTGACAGATGGGATCTTAGGCAATCTGATTTTCCACAAATCCCAAGGGAAATTTCCATATTGATGCAAAATATCATAAGGATTCTTAATGTGATCTTTGCAGATATTGGCAACCAATGTAGGGTCTGGCAGAAGATAGCATTCAATAAATAAGAGGCACTAAGCCTGGCAAAAGGCTTAGGCTGCCCAAGTCACTTGTCTTCCTTTTCTTTACCTTCCTTCCCTGATTTAAATGGGGACTATTTGATTACTAGTATTAGATTAAAAATACATTTTGAAAAAATATTGCTGTTTTCTTTTTTGGAACTACGCAACACTTTGCATATGTTTGCACAGTAGCCATCTGTATGCATATTAGCTCTGTTATTTTAGCCCAATTTACTATACAAATAACCTGACTCCATATTACAGCGCCCTATGTAGAAGCATATCATACATAGATGCTAACATTTGAAAAAACACATTCCAGGGGCAATTGTCAATGTTGGCAAGAAGTTTGACAGCACCGCTTCAATGAGTTGAATAAGCAAGAGATTCTTTATTCGAGTGTACACAGGGCAGATTTCTCTCCCCCTCCTTAATTCATAAGCAATATATAGGCAAAAAAACGCAAGTCAGTCACCATAAAAACTAGATATTTGGTGATGTAGATTAACAAATATAGTCAAAGCCCTGTTTATTATATTATTTTACTAGTAGGTACTATTTCTACAGAGGTCAGGAAAGGGATAACGTCTCCTCCCTGTGGAGAACTTTCGATTCTTTTGTAACAAGGCAAAGTAACGCACATACACATTTAACCCATTCAGACAAGACACAATGGTTGCTGTTTAATGGTAGCTGCAAATGATAAAAATCTTCAAATAGACAAATAGTATTAAATATCACTTTAGATGAAGTAGAAGTGTCACTTTTCCCAGCGCCTAAACTTTTCAGTTCGGCGCGCTAAATAATCCATTGCTGGTTTGCAACCTAAAAATGCATCAAACCCATTCTATATGTGTGTTTTAAACACAAATTTCTAAAGTCGTAAATCAGAACATTATTATATTCTGATTTTTTATTTCAAATATGTTTTTTTCAACTTATGATCTCATTATTGAAAAAGCCCTGAAATTAACATGCAGGTAGAGTACGCCGAAATTGGAAGCATTATGTATGAGCTGTATTTTGGGGTGAATACTTTGCATTTATGCAATATCAGTTAATAGAAAACCTCACCTGCAGTAACTATTAAGTTACAAAGTAGTTCGTACAATGTACGTTCTTTCTATGTGTTACATCTAAACTGGTCTACACTGGTTGCTGTGCTGCGTTTCACATACTGATCGGATCTGGTAGATGGAGGTTAATACTAAGTTTAGCGTCCCTTTGTGATTGAGACTGCTGGCTGTGTTCTGTTCATAGATTACTATCATGCCTCTTCTTCCTTCACTCGTTGAAAGCCACACACACCACATCCCCACTTCCCAACCCTAACACACTGGGTGTGTCAGCTGGTGAATAACACAATTATATCTGGATTGGTCTTTCATTTGCATGAAGTGTTAAGAATATAACGAGTCCCTTGTCACTGTCAAGAATAACAGCATAGGTTCCAGATTTATCCTGGAGCACAGCGCTGAGTATTTCCTTATTCCACCTGCCTTGAAACCCTCTTTATGTAAGTATTTGTATATACCTTCTATTGTGCAGAAAGAAATAGTGAGTTTTATTATTATTGTTTTACTAATGTAAACTGTATGTTGTAATACAGACTAGGCAACTGGAAGGCTATAGAGTAAATTATGAGAATTGTGTCTGGGAATATTAATATTAACACAGAACTGGATGGGTGAGCAGGTGAAGAGGCAGGCAGTGTTCTTAAATCCAATAAATGTCCCACATTTATGTACACGTTACTGAGAACATATGTATATTTTTGGTTTGAAAACATATCTTAAATATTTGTATTATTTATTATTTTTACACAGTGTTTCCCTACACTCGATCATTGAAGTGCAATTAGTAACATTAGAAAATAAATCTGGTGGGACTTTTAAGGTTTAGCGTTTAATATAACGTATTAAGACCTTTTGGTAAAAGTCAAGCATTCCTTAAATAGAATAGAATAGAAATGAAATTTCAGACTGATTATACAATCCATATTTGAAAGTCTCCATAAAAGGTTGATCTGAGATGCACTCAGAGAATGTATTTTTAAATGAGACCTTTAAAGTATCTTTGTACATCTTACAGTATGTAGCTTGTGTCATATAAGTTACATAGAGGTAATAAGAGCATCAACTCTGCATCTACAATATTCATAAATAAAAAAATAATAATTTTGTATCTCTCTGTATCATAATTATTCTATTCAGACACTTCCTTGTTATAGTTTATTTAGTCCGCAGCAGTGCCATTTAGTGAAGGCTATTTGTAATGAAATATTAATGCTGATATTCTACATGTTGTAGTTAAACCCCTGTAAAGTAGCACTCTTATTCCACTCCTTAAATAACTAGCAGGTTGTACCAGAACTATACTTTTGAACCAGCACATTTTATATCAGTTGCATTATCTTAACCTTGTATTTCTACTGTTGATTTAACATTACAGACACCGCTACGAACACAACCAAAAAAAAAAAAAATACAATAATAAGGGTTTGTCAGAGGGGCAAATTTGTGGCTTAGTTTGTTGAAACAGAAGCCCTTATCCCCGGTGCTTTTATTTTTATCTATTCTTCCTCGGTGGCTTCACAAGTCTGGTAAAGAATGCTGGACTATAAAGTCATAACTGGGGTGTGTAGGGCAGGTTTCAAAGTCCCGTCCCAGTCTGGATGCAAAAGGAAGTATTGCATGAAAATAACGACTATCTATGTGAATGATATCAGTAAGAATACAGCCAATAAAGCAACAATAGATAAATAAATTAAAATAAAACTTAGTAGTCCATTTCTTGTGTGTGAAGATCATGTGACTCTTCAATTATTTCTTTTAAATAAATCATGAATAAAAAAATAAGAAAAAAATAGTGCCCTCTCTCTCTATATATATAAAAACAATCACCGCCTTTTCTTTATATTAGTAAACAGATGTGTAGTTACACTATCCAGAGCGATATAAATTGCTCTGTTTTCTACATATGGTAAAGAATCCTACAAGGAAGCTGGCACTTTAAAAGTGGTTAACACTTTCAGTGTTAACAGAGGCTTCAGTGGAATGCTCAGGATGACCAGTTGATTCATAAGAGAACGAATAAATTAAATACAGTCCTCATGCACGGATTAAAAAAAATCCAAATTTCAGTTGAGGGGGGGCCAGACCGTATGTGTACCCATCCCCCGCACACAAAATAGGATTGTGAATACCGCCTCCTGCGTGGTAGATCTAACGAAAAAAACTGTTGATCTAACCTGATCTAACGAATATCTACCAAGATCCATAAAAAAAAAAACAAATTTCAGTTGAGGGGGGGCCAGACCGTATGTGTACCCATCCCCCGCACACAAAATAGGATTGTGAATACCGCCTCCTGCGTGGTAGATCTAACAAAAAAAACTGTTGATCTAACCTGATCTAACGAATATCTACAAAGATCCATAAAAAAAAATCCAAATTTCAGTTGAGGGGGGCCAGACCGTATGTGTACCCATCCCCCGCACACAAAATAGGATTGTTAATACCGCCTCCTGCGTGGTAGATCTAACGAAAAAAACAGTTGATCTAACCTGATCTAACGAATATCTACCAAGATCCATTAAAAAAAATCCAAATTTCAGTTGAGGGGGGGCCAGCCCCTATGTATACCCATTACCCGCACACAAAATAGGATTGTGAATACCGCCTCCTGCGTGGTAAATCTAACGAAAAAAAACTGTTGATCTAACCTGATCTAACGAATATCTACCAAGATACATAAAAAAAAATCCAAATTTCAGTTGAGGGGGGGCCAGACCGTATGTGTACCCATCCCCCACACACAAAATAGGATTGTGAATACCGCCTCCTGCGTGGTAGATCTAACGAAAAAAACTGTTGATCTAACGAAAATCTACCAAGATCCATAAAAAAAAATCCAAATTTCAGTTGAGGGGGGGGCAGACCCTATGTGTACCCATCCCCCGCACACAAAATAGGATTGTGAATACCGCCTCCTGCGTGGTAGATCTAACGAAAAAAACAGTTGATCTAACCTGACCTAACGAATATCTACCAAGATCCATAAAAAAAATCCAAATTTCAGTTGAGGGGGGGCCAAACTGTATGTGTACCCATCCCCTGCACACAAAATAGGATTGTGAAAACCGCCTCCTTCGTGGTAGATCTAACGAAAAAAACAGTTGATCTAACCTGATCTAACGAATATCTACCAAGATCCATAAAAAAAAATCCAAATTTCAGTTGAGGGGGGGCCAGACCGTATGTGTACCCATCCCCCGCACACATAATAGGATTGTGAATACCGCCTCCTGCGTGGTAGATCTAACGAAAAAAACAGTTGATCTAACCTGATCTAACGAATATCTACCAAGATCCATAAAAAAAATCCAAATTTCAGTTGAGGGCTGGCCCCCCCTCATTAAATATGCAATATCTCAGTAATTAGACTAGATCTAACAAAAATTTTGTCTGATCAAACCTGATCTAACGTAGAGCTATCATAATCAGTAACATTTTGTTGAAATTTTTGTTGAGGGGGGGCTGGCTATGGGTTAGCCCCCCCTGAAAAAGATTGTTAATATTGCCTATTTTAGAGTAGATCTAACGAAAAAAACAGTTGATCAAACCTGATCTAACAAAGATCTAACAAATGCCATGATCTTTTGTAAAAAAAATTAATATGGGGGGTCTAACCCGGGGGAGGTATAAAATCAGCACACTTTGAGGCCACCTGTCCATAAATCATGTCCATGCAGCCACCTGCTGGGTAAACATAGCCACACGCTCCAGTCTTACATCACATGCATCATGCATCATGCAGCTGTGTGCATTGAGCAGGTGGCTGCATACTAAAGTACTAGATTGGCCATGGGATTGCCATAGCACACAAGATACCAGCATTTTAGGGCCCACGTGTATTAGTGTAATTATAAAAATACGTCACTCTAATGGCTCTCGAGGGGACGTTTGAAAACACCACATCTGAGTGTGCATCTAGTACTTTACTCTGTGTCTCCTAACTTGAAAAATAGCGGGCAAAGTAATGCTGTTCTCGCTCCATTACAGCCCGCACATCACACAGCAAAGGGTGCACCTATTAAGATAAATCTGTCATCCTGCAAATTAGGTTAGAGCTACTTTCAACAGAAAATATAGGCAAAAAGAGGGTTCATGTAAAATAAAATCTAATAGGAACAAGATGGCGGAACAGTGAATTTACAATGCAATTTGCTATTGGTTACAAATGAGTTTATTTTAGGCCTAGCGGAATCATGAAAGAATCAAAAGGTTTGCAGTGGTCCCCGTCAGTACAATGCTTTTTTTCTAGAAGCTTCCCTTCTTTGTGAGAACAAAGGTGACAGGTGATCCAAAGAGGTAGGGCCACAGAGGAAACTTGATCACCAACCTTCTGGGGATGCAATGTAGCTCAGTCCTGGCAGATTTTCTAGGACACTTCTGAAAGGATAACAAAACTGAAGCGTTTAAGGAGGGCAGGGGCCTAAAGGAAAATGTTACGTTCACATGTTGCTTTATCCAGAGTGACTCAGCATATGAATTTATGACATGAGTCTCATTTACAAGATAACATAACTTTGTGTTATCGATTGTGTTATGCAATGTAAATGTTGTGTAAGAGCAATGAGTGGTTTTTATTGACCCTACTCAGAACACCTAGTTGCGTGCAAATTTACCAACCTATAGTCAAATCTATGCCAGCTGTGACATAGATCTGACTAGCAGTGTTGGAATCTGTGCCATACACACACACATTTCATTTATGATCTTTTTAATACTGTATATGTTTTAATAATGTACATGTAAAAGTAGCTCTTGAATAATATATATAGAGAGAGTGAGAGAGAGTAGAAGGCTTGTTTTTGCCTCAGGGTGCTAAGATTTCTGAGGGGAAAACAAGCTATTACACCTAACATCTATTCCTACCTATAACTATCCACCAATACACGATCCTAATGTTACCCCTTATGCCAGGGGTGTCCAAGTTTTTTCTGCAGTGGGCCACTTCATCAGAATTGAATACGTGCGAGGGCCGCACTCATTTTTCACTGTGAGAAAATATGGCCTTTAATAAAATATGCAGATTAAAATAAAGTAAATGACACAAAACCTTTACTTTTCCTCTCACTGATTTCTGGGCCTAGAAAGTGTTGTGACTACAAATTCAGGATAATTAAAAATGAAATAGTTCTATTTATTCTAGGGATGCACCAAAATTAAACTTCTGGACCAAAACATTCACTTAGCCAAAACCGAAAATGACCCCCCACCTTTAAAAATAATAATAAAAACTCACATTTTTAATAAAAGTAGGTAACACACCACAATTGGACAAAAAAAATAGCAATATGACTTGGCATGATTGCTGTTAGCAATCACACTCCTATCATACCCAGGCAACCAGTACATGCTGGTACCTAGGCATGATGGGACTGTGTTTGCTGTTAGCAATCATACTCCTATCATGCCAAGTCAGCCAGTACATGCGGAAACCTAGCTAGCTGACCCCCTTGTGTATTGATGCTGCCAGCAATATGGGGTCTGCACATCACTTACAGCCGCCCTGTACCAGCATGTACTGGCTGACTTGGCATGCCTAGGTTCCAGCACTTACACATCCAACCAGTAAATGCTGGAACCAAGGCATGATGGGACTGTGATTGCTGTTAGCAATCACACTCCTATCATGCCAAGTCAGCCAGTACATGCTGGTACAGGGTGACTGTAAGTGATGTGCAGACCCCATACTGCTGGCAGCATCAATACACAAGGGGGGCAGCTAGCTAGGTTTCAGCATGTACTGGCTGACTTGGCATGATAGGAGTGTGATTGCTCACAGTCCCATCATGCCTAGGTTCCAGCACTTACACATCCATGCTATCACACACACACACACTCATTCATTCATATACTCATTCATTCACAGATTCATTCCCTCAATCACGCATACTCATTCAAACACCCTCCCCACCCCCTTACCTGCACTACAGCTCATCGATGCCGCTCACAGACTTCAGCAGGGGGCGCGGCCTCCCTCTGCGTTCTCTGGTACTGCACAGAGGAAGCAGGACTGGAGCAGAGTCATGTGATGTCACGTGAACTCTGCTGGGTTCTGCTTCCTCTTTGCAGTACAAAAGACTCTCCCACTGGTAAGTACCAGGGCTCTTGTTGTAGCAGGGCTTGAGGTACGGCCGTGTAAGATTGGTGCCCTGGCTGCTGATCTTACGTGGGCCGCACCTCGAGGTCTTGCGCCCCTGCCTTATGCTATCAGGTAACCCCTATTTTCACAAAACTGAAAGGTAAGGGTGAGTTTAAGGTCCTTGGACTTAGTGTTTTCAAAGAATATATAGTTTTATGGGGTTTAATTGATAAATGGCACCTTTACTGTGTCTCAAATAAAACATGGGCCCAGTTCGGTAGTGATGGGAAGTTTGGATCATTAAAGTGAATCGGATCATTTCGACTCGTTCACTGAAATTATCCGATTCATGATCCGAATCTTCCATGCAGGCACACTAACGATTGCCCCCACCCCTTTCATTAGTCAATGAACCCTCCTGCCTGCCTACTCGAGTGATGTCAATGAAGGCAGAGAGTTGTTCAAAGATTCAGATCTGACAGTGATCCGGATCTGACAGTGATCCGGATCACTGTAAGATCCGGATCACTGTAAGATCCGGATCATTGTAAGATCCGAATCTTTGAACGACTCTCTGCCTTAATTGGGATTCGAAACATCAGAGAATATCACCATACTTTTATAAATAAATACATTAATAATCACTGCCCCAGGATTTATATTCCCCTTTACGTCCAACTGCACTTTAAGTTAACTTTATTAAATTAATTAAATTAACCCTTAGCATTAAACCATGACTGCCCCTAAAATTAACCCTTAACACCCCATTAAGCATAACTGCCCTTAAATTAACCCTAAACACTCCATCAACCACAACTGCCCCCAAATTAACCCTAAATACCCCATTAACCATAACTTGCCCTAAATTAATTGCATGTACTCCAGATAAATTACCTAATAAATTGGTATGGTTGATGGTGTCTTTAGTGTTAATTTAGGGGCAGTTATGGTTAATGGGGTGTTTCAGGTTAATTTTGGGGCAGTTATGGTTAATGGGGTGTTTAGGGTTAATTTAGGGGCAGTTATGGTTGATGGTGTGTCTAGGGTTAATTTAGGGTCAGTTATGCTTAATGGGGTGTTTAGGGTTAACTTAGGTGCAGTTATGCTTAATGGGGTGTTTAGGGTTAACTTAGGGGCAGTTATGCTTAATGGGGTGTTAAGGGTTAATTTTAGGGACAGTCATGGTTGATGGGTGTTATGGGTTAATTTAATTTAATAAAGTTAACTTAAGGTGCAGTTAGAGGTAAAGGGGAATGTAAATCCGGGGGGCAGTGATTATTAATGTATTTATTTATAAAAGTATGGTGAGATTCTCTGAATGATTAGAATCCCTGTAAGATTCGGATCCCTGTAAGAGCCGGATCCTTGTAAGATTCGAATCATTTGAATCATTGAATCATATGAATCATTTGAATCATTGAACGACTCTATGACTCTGAGTCATCGTTCCTCTGTGAATTAATGAGCAGGTTACAACTGCATGATTCACAGACTGAACTGCTACAAATGAATCGTTCATCCGGATCACTAAAAAGATTCGTTCATGATCCGGACATCACTACAGTTCGGTGATCTGTCAAAGTTTCAAGTTTGAAAACTGAAATGTGCATGTTCCAGTTTTTTACTCCAAGAAACATTACTTATCTATACATGTGCTGTACTCGGGTGTTGTTACTGAACACAAATGAAGACCTGTTTTCTTTTTTGTTAGACTAACTTTGGAAGACGTTGGTGTGGCATCAGCTGCATTGGACAGGCCAATATACCCCTAACTAGATTCCTTGAGCTGTCTAGTTTTTTTGAAATATATAGTCTTAGGGGGTTAAAATTAAATACGGGACGTCTATGTGTCTCAAATGAGACCTGGACCACACAAATTGATCTGTCAAAATTCTAGGTTTGAAAACTGTAATGCGTATGTTCCAATTTTGATACCGCAGTGCCAAAAAGACATGCCCTACCCATGCATATGCATATTCCGGTACTCGGGGGGTGTTTCTGAATACAAATGACAAGGTGTTTCAGTAATTTCACGTACCCAGGGAAAGAAATGCACTGGAACACTGTGCTTGGATTGAATGTGTTCCCTAAAAATTAAAAATAAATTAAATTTTTATTGCAATGTTAAGGACAGATTGGACAGAGGGAGCACTGCGGTCGCTCATGAATACTTTTTCAGCAACCACTCGGCTCCCCTCATTCTCCTCCCTGAGGCCTCTAACTCGGTGACGTCATATACTGGTGCTCAGCAGTGAAGCAGCGTGCACCGTGGCAGAGCAGCAAGACAGAGGCCTCGTGCTCCTAATGCAAGACTTCTGCAAGGTAAGTGAACTACAAAGGGGGTAGAGGGTAGATAGTGAGGAACGGGGGTAGAGAGTAGATAGTGAGAAGGGGGAAAGGGGTGAGAAGAGGTAGAATGAGTGAGATAATCAATGTGTGTATGAATTGTGTGAATGAGTGAGAATAAATGATTGTGTGAATGAAAGTATGAATTAATGAGTGACTGCTGTGTTTGTGTGTATCATAGATGTATAATTGATTTGTGGAAAGGCAAAGATGGCACAAGCAGGGTGTTTGAACCTTGGGGACCAAGATGGCACAGGCAGTGTGTTTATGGGACAAAGATGGCACAGGTAGCGTGTTTATGGGACAAACAGGGCACAGGCCGGGCTGTTTGGGCACAAAGTCAACTCATGCTGGGCTGTTTGGGGACAAATATATCAAGTCCTATGTGCGTAATGTGGGTGCTGGTCAGGTTCTATGTGGGCAGTGTGGACGCCAGGGATGCATTTAGGGGGTTTTATCTATACCTTCAGTGCTGAGTTCACATGTAAATTTCAATTTAACAGTTTTGCAGATATGCCTTATACCCCTGTATGCCTTATACCCCCAGATATGCCACTCTGCCCTCCCCAAATATGCCTTACATCCCCTATATGCCTTATACCCCCTGATATGCCACTGTGCCCTCTGATATGCCTTATACCCCAGATATGCTTTATATCCCCTGATATGCCACTCTGCCCCCTTCAGATATGTCTTATACCCCAGATATGCCACTCTGCCCCCCCAGATATGCCCAATACCCACATATATGTCTTATACCCCAGATATGCCACTCTGCCCCAAATATGCCTTATACACCCTGTCATGCCACTCTGCCCCTCAGATATCTTATATCCCCTATATGCCTTATACCCCCCTGATATGCCACTGTGCCCTCTGATATGCCTTATACCCCCAGATATGCCTTATACCCCAGATATGCCACTCTGCCCCCCAGATATGCCTTACAGGCTTACACCCCTATATGCCACTGTGCCCCCCCCTGATATTTGAAATGCATTGTTCTTGATTTTTTGTTGTTATTCTGTCTCTCACTTTTCAGATAAACCTACTATTAAAATTATAGACTGATCATGGCTTTGTCAGTGGGCAAACGTACAAAATCAGCAGAGGATCAAATAATATACACCTGTGTGTGTAATCTCATACTCTTCATAGTAGGGCTGCAACTAACGATTATTTCTCGTTTTTCCTAACCTGCCCCCCTCCAAACGTCACTGCTTTTTTTGTAAACCCGAAAAAATAAGTTTTCAATGCTTTTCTTGCTTTTTCCTCTTTAGGACTGATAAAAGATGGTGTTCAAGTATTTACAACCATCTTGGTTGACCTGTGGATGTGGCTTTATGGTAGGCTTCTTCACTACTTTCTACTTTGTCAGCAATTTCACGGATATCGGAGAACCGAAATTACATTTAATGCCATGGAAACTCAAAGATGCAGACATATTTAAATTATCAGGTACATTAAGCAGCTTTCAGTCTAATAATCTTAAAATCTAAAGTCTATTTAGTTTGGGTGGTCTGTCTATCAGATGCGGGCGGTTACAGAATCTAGGAGTAGTAGTGAGGCTGAAGTCCCAGCCTTTCACATTTGATACCAACTTGCATAAAATGATGTGCGCTTTTTAATATTTGCCTGGAAATGCAGAGGTCCCAAGTCTCCGGGAAACTCCAAGAACGAAATGTGGTTGTTTTTCCTACCTCCCTGATGTACGTAATAATAACACCTCTCTCTCTCTCTCTCTCTATATATATACCGTATTTGCTCGATTATAAGACGAGGTCTTATACCCCTCGTCTTATAATCGAGGTCGTCTTATAATCAGACCTCAAATAGGTCTGACTATGAGACAACTAAGATCCAGATCCCCCGCAGCTGCAAGGGACCTGGATCCTCCTGTCCCCCCTGCCCCACTTACCTGTACTTCTGAGTCCCCGGTGTGTAGCTGGGGCAGCGTGTAGATGTCTACGCGATTCGCGTAGACAACTTCCGCTGCAGCCGGAAGGAGGTGTGGCTAGCAGCGGGAGTTGTCTGCGTCCATCGCGCAGACCTTCCCCAGCTGTCAGAGTCAGGGAAGGTCTGCGCGATGGACGCAGACAACCCCCGCTGCTAGCCACGCCTCCTCCCGGCTGCAGCGTAAGTGTGTGGGATCTACACGCTGCCCCAGCTACATGACAGAGAAGTCAGAAGCACCGGTAAGTTTTTTGGGGGGTGGGCGGGGGAGTGTTAAATGGGGGCATAAGGCATTTCTGGAGGCAGAGTGCTCTGTGAAATGCCTTTTAACCCCCTTAATGCCACTCTGCCTCCAGAAATGCCTTTTTAACCCTCTATACGCCACTCTCTCCTGAATGCCTTAAACCTCCCTATATGCCGCTCTTCCCCATAATATGCCTTTTAACCCTCTAAATGCCAGAGTGGCATATAGGGGTATAAGGCATTTCTGGAGGCAGAGTGGCACATAGGTGGTCAAAAGGCATATCATGGGGCACAGTGGCATATAGGGTTAAAAGGCATATCATGGGGCACAGTGGCATTTAGAGGGTTAAAAGGCATATCATGGGGCACAGTGGCACTTAGAGGGTATAAGGCATTTCTGGGGCAGATGTGCATAACTGGGGGGCAGGTTGGAAAATAGAAGGAAATAAAACCAAAATATTTTCTCAATCATAGCTTTTATTAAAAAAAATAGTTTAGATGAATTAACATTTACTGGTAAAACTTTTTTCCTATAGGGTTGTCTTATATTCGGGCTTTTTCTTTTTTTCCGAAATTAATATTCAGATTTGCAGACATACTGCAAGAAGCCAGAATAATGCTTTTTTTCTCTGCGAATCCTTCTGCAATATTCTGCCTTTTTGTGGAAGTACTCGGATGGCCAAATTTGTTTGCAAGGTACGATTCAAAAAGAAATTTCCCATTGAACTTGAAAATACTTGTAAAGGTTTATCATATCCCCACGAAGATATTTTTTCTCCAGAGAAAGCAATCCAAATTTGGGCAGCCTTTCTTCATAGCTGCAGTTTTTCATTTCCTTATTCATTTTTGTAGCCCTGCTCTGAACCCTTCCAGTATGTCCCTTTTTCTGGTGCTCAAAACTGCACTACATAGTCTATTGTCAGCAAGAACACCCAAATCCCCTTCCATAGAGGATTTACCCAACACAACCATTTCGGGTATAATCAGCATTATTTTTTTCTTACCCAAGTGCATCATTTTACATTCATCTGTATTAAGTTAATCTGCCAATTAACTGCCCATTGTCCTATTTTGTCTAAATCCTTTTTCAGAGAAATGACATGCTGCTGAGACTTTATTACCGTACATAAATTTGTGTCCATTACCTTTGTCCAAGTCATTGAAAAATAATATGAAAAGAACCAGCCCAAGGACAGAACCCTGAGGCACCTTTGTCCATCTGAAAAAAGTCCCATTTACAACCACCCTCTTTAATCTGGTTGAACTCCCACCACTGGCTATGTGAACATCAGCTTTATGTTTTTTAGCAGCACACTTGTTATACAGTTAACTGATTTTATAAATTGCCCAATTTGTTTTATAGTAAATAGCAGCGTGAGCGAGGAGCTTTCACAAAAAGTCAGAGTGCTTTGTTGGATAATGACGGGACCAGTTAACCTACAGACCAAAGCTATTCACCTAAAATACTCCTGGACTCGACACTGCAATACAACTTTGTTCATGAGTTCCACTGACAGTGACTTCCCAACTATTGGTCTGGGTACAAAAGAGGGGAGGGATGAACTTTATTGGAAGACTATCCGAGCCTTTCATTACATACACGAACACTACTTTGACCAAGCTGATTGGTTCTTGAAGGCAGATGATGACACATACGTGGTGATGGAAAATTTACGTTTCCTGCTCTCCAATTATACCCCTGACCAACCTGTATACTTTGGCAAGCGTTTCAAACCTTTTGTCAACCAAGGCTACATGAGTGGAGGAGCTGGTTATGTACTTAACAGGGAATCTTTAAAACGTTTTGTGGAAGGATTTCGTAGTGGTGTCTGCACTCACACAAGTTCTGTGGAAGACCTTGAGTTGGGAAAATGTATGGAAAAGATGGGAGTTACACCTGGAGACTCCAGGGATATGGCAAAAAGAGAGACATTTCATCCATTTACACCAGATTTTCACATAAATGGTCGTTTTGAACCAAAGACCTCCTACAGGGAGTATTGCTTCTATCCTCTAATAGAGGTAAGTGTTCACACTTTTAGACATGCTATTGTACAAACTTATACATAACATTGGAGGACCTTAACCCCTTCAGTCCCCTACAGACGTACCGATACGTCCAGAAAACGCATTTTAAGATACTGATACATCCTGTACATAACGCAGTGGCACGCTCCTGTGCGCGCCGGAAATGGCCCACTTCCGCTCTCAGGAACTATCCCACATTCGAGGCAATCCCCAAGTGCCACCCATCTGGGAGCAAGTTTGCGGGATCATGTGACTGTTACTGCAGATGTTCTGCCTCTCTCTTCCATCGTTGTGATCTGGAGGAGACAGAGCATCGTATTAGTGATTCCTGCTGTATGTGCTTTTAAACACCTTGTCCAATAACCCCCCACAACCTAATTTACCCCAATTAACCCTTCCCTCCCCATGATCATCATATGAAAAAAATAAATAATAAGTTTATATATATATATATATATATATATATATATATATGTACAGGGCCGGCCCGACAATGGAGCCGAGTGGGGCAACCGCTCCAGGCCCCAAGCCCTTTTTTTAAAGTGAAAGAGAGAGAAAGGGGCGCTGAGCGGTTTTCGCTTACCAAGCTGTCAGTACCCGCTCGGCGCCCCTCTCTCCTCTGCGGCGAGTCTCCCTGTTCAGTCTCGGTGCCGGCTTGTAATGCTGAGTGCCGGAAGATTACCTCATTTTCGGCGCTCAGCATTACAAGCCGGCACCGAGACCGAACAGGGAGACTCGCCGCAGGACTGCTGAAAGGTAAGTACAAGGGGGGGGGTTAAGGGTAGATAATGGGGGGGACAGGGAGGGAAAGGGTAGATAAGGGGGGGGGCACGGCATTTTAAAATTCGCCCCAGGCGGCATTTTGCCTTGTGCCGGCCCTGTATATGTAGTGTTAGTTTAGATTAGTTTGGTGGGAGGTTAGAGGGAATTGGGGATAGAATAGGGTTTTAGGTAACGGGACAAAAAAAAATAGCGTCAGGTTTTAGCAATTGGGTACACCTACGCCTAAGCAAAATTGGGTCCCCCCAAATATGCCAAACCCGGTCTTCCCAGCTTTCATTGGGACTCTTGGTATCAGATGAGCCATTGATGCCAGTGAGCCAAGAATGTTTTTTAATTTGATGTTCACCCCTGACTTTTTTGAGCTGCTAGCAGCTCAAACAAAAATGTATGCGGCCCAGTGTCAGACAGCTGACCAAGGGACGGGATATACTGTCTCCTTCAGAATCTATGAAGGGGAGGACAGTCACCTTGATCCCCCTGGCTGCCCACAATCTTTGGGCACTAGTGGGAAGACAGTGTGGGACCTGCTGTCCCCCTATTTGAATAAGGGCTACCACCCTTAGGAACATAGGGGTGTAGATCTTTCTGACCAGTATCTGCAGATGTACCTGGTGCTGCGTAAGACTAAGACCTGGTACAAAAAGGTGGCCATTTACCTCAATATGCCACTGGGAAGATCTACACCTTCCTAGAGTTCCAGCTCAAAATCCTGAGGGATATCCTCTTTGTGGAGTCCATCCCAAATGTGCAAGATGATAATGTCCTGCGTCTTACCTGCAGGCCTTTTCCTTGCACAATCCCCCTCACTGGTGCCAAACAGAGGCCTCAAAAAAGAGTCTGCTACAAAAAGGGTATTAGGAAGGACTCCAGGTACAACTGCCCTTCATGTCCCTCTTTGCCAGGACTCTGCATCTATTAGTGCTTCATGATCTACCATACCAGGTTAAATCATTAATTATATATATATATATATATATATATTTTTTTTTATTTTATTTTTTTACATTGCGTTAGGGTGAGCCACAAGGGGAAAAGGGGGGTATTTTCAATTGGCACAATTCCATAAGTTTTTGCCCTGCAAATTCCAAAAAAAAACATATGCATAAAAACCTTTGCGTATTTCCGTAATCAGGAGATGCGGCTGAACAATTTAGGCTGGATTTCTCTGCCTACCACATACCCTGTGCCAAAAATCCTCAGCAAACCAAATGGTTCTAACCAAGAAAATTGTCCAAATGATCTTGATGAGATACTCTGGGTTGTCTGCTTTACAGAAATATATACTTTTATGCCTAAACAGGCCCAAATGTGGCGTAGGGCTACTAAAGCAATATGTAAAAATTTCACGTTTGGAATCTATAACGCGCGTGGTCCAATTTGTGCCCTGTCCAGAAAACCACAAAAAACTATGCATGTGTGGTATTGCCAAAATCAAGAGAAGCAACTAAAAACTTTAGGCTGGATTTTTCTGCCGTAAAACATACCCTGTGCAAAAAATCAGAAGAATCCTACAAAATACTAAGTGTAAAAAAATGCAGGAAATAATTTCTGCAGCCACCTTTGACAGCGATTGGTGGCCAAATAGCTGCATGAAGAGTGTATATAGTTTCCATGGGAACACTATTTGCAGGAAAGGGGAATATTCGCTGAACCGACATACCACAAAAATTGAGGTACCAAAACTCCCTGGGACTGAAGGGGGTAATAACGCATATATTTACACATTCTCTATTTTCTACTAACATTTCTTCAACATTTCTTTAACCATTGTAATTCAACACGTCAAATCTGGAGGTGCAGTGTCAAGGCAGGATACCGTTACTCATTTAGCCACGAACAGTGGTATAATACTCTTTGTCACAGAAACACACTAAATAAATTATTGTGAGTATACACATTTCTTTTATTGCTGTAGCACAGTGCTGTCAAACATTGTTGGTCCGGGGGGCAGGATTTTGTTAGACCAACAAGGTGAGGGGCTAGACAAATATTAGCACAATTACACATGCACACCCATACTTATGTCCACACTGGCACATTCACACACCTCCATAGCTCACAATTACAAATACACACTCATACTAATGCACACTTACACATATACACTCACACTAGCGCACACACAATACACACATTAAAACTATCATCACACCTTCACATCCATATACAGACTAGCACTCTTACACATACAGTCTTACACTAACAGATACTCTGATACTTCACACACATGCCTGGAGTTCTTCTCCACTGTGCTCCTGTCTCTCAAGCTGGACCAACCTTGTTTGAAGAATGTTGGACCCCTGGGGTGAGCATAGGGTTGGTAGCGCCCTTGTGCTACCATAAATAACACACACTAACACACAAACAGATACACACTCCCAAGGGACACTAACGCAAGGCTCAACTCTCATGCCATACGCTGACACACACTTACACTAACACCATACACCAGGGCTAGACAAATCCCAGGCGCCATGGCGACAGAGATATTTGTCCTGGCGCCTAGGTTTTGTCAGCCTCTTACATCCAGAAAAAATTATGGATGTAAGAGGCTGAGTCACCACACGGGGGCGCTCCCACGGAGTGATCCTGTAGGCTGAAAACGCGGTTGCTGCAAAACCAGCAATCGTGTTTTCAGCTGCCACAGGCAGCTTCAGGAAAGGGGGTTGTGTGTTGATTGGGTCCTCACACAAGTGTGGGGACCTGACCCAACACCCCCCAGCTGTCTGATCGCTCCATGAGAGCGACAGTGCAGCGTTAACCCCTCCAATGCCGCGATCGCGGCATTTAGGGGTTAATTCCCGTTTTGTACGGGGCTCTGCTGCTGGTGGTCTGCTTGGAAGCCCAGGCAGACCAGCAACAGCAAAAACGAGCCCCCACAAGCCCTTTGATGATTCCTGTAGGCATGGAAGCCTACAGCAGTCATCAAAGACTCCCCCCTGCAATGGCTGGTCTATAGACCAGCAATTGAGTCCAAGGTGCCAGAGGCAGCTTCAGGGACAGGGGAGAGGGTTCTTCGGTCTCCACATGAGTGTAGAGACCAGCCCCAACACCCCCCTGCTACCTGATCGCTCCCTGAGAGCGACAGTGCAGCGTTAACCCCTTCAATGCCACAATTGTGTATGACACATTCGTGGCATTGCAGGGGTTAACATTTGTCCCCACAAGCTTGTGGGGACTAAATATCAGTCAATGCTGAGCTCCAATAGAACATCAGCATCGAAAGAGTTAAAAAAAAAAAATAATAATAATAATAAAAAAAAAACAGCACTGACCTGAAAGTCCAGGGTGGTTCCAGGTCAAACGCTGTGAGTTTAGTAAGTGGGCTGATAATGATCAGATCACTCCTGACCGACTGTTAGTTTAAAAAAATCCTGGCTCCTAACTTTTTTACCTGGCGCCTAGATTCACAACAAATTTGTCAAGCCCTGCCATACACACACACACACTCACTCTACCACCATAAACATATATATATATATATATATATATATATGCGACCACACTGTGTGCCCAATACGTGTACACCTACCTTAGTGTGCTCCTGGCAGAGAGTAGCAGGTGAAATGTGATGTGATATTCTCCCCACACACCATTGTATAGACTGGTTCCATGCTCATTGACCCGTAAGTAGTAAGATGAGATATGTGTGTGTATACCCCTTTCTCTCTTTCACTCATTATCTAATGTATTCAGCGGTTAAAAGTTTACATGAATATTTTATAGAATTTACAATGTTATATTCATTTATTACACAGGGTCCTCAGTGCTGCTCAGACTTGGCCATATCCTTTCATTATGTGGATGCGGAGCTTATGCACACGCTGGAATATTTTACCTACCACCTGAGGCCTTATGGATATCAGTATCGTTACCAACCTCCACTGCCAGAGAATGCAGCTCGACTCGTGCTACAAAATAAAGAAGAAAATGTGACCTCACCTTCAGTCTCTGCTAATCTCCAAACTGGACATTAAGTGTTTTTTCCAACAATATGTATAGAGAAGTTTTCTTGTCACTTCTTACTACCTATTACTAGATTAAATTATTACTGGTAGTCTTTATTGAAGACACACTAGTGACTTGCTTGGTTTTCTCCCGATGTCAATTCTACCACCTAACAATTGTGAATGAATGTTTAAAGAATCTACCTCCTTTCCAACATATCGAGGGGTTTGGGTAACTTAGTATCAATAATCTTTTTTATTTTAGGTAGCTTATTACCTTTATAGCTGTCCATCAGTTACAAAATCGGAAAAAAATAAAAACCTTACCAACCTTAAAACTAAACTGTTAATATTGTTAACAATAAATTAAGTTAAAAAATCCTGTTTTCTTTAGTAGCTCCAGTGCATGTCGATTAAATTGTCATCCCAGAGCAAGAATCATTCTGAAAAATGTAACTGAGAACATGCATGAATCTCAATTGTCTTAATATGGAAGAAACATAGAAATGTATGAGCAGTATAATCATCATGGAGGAGAAAAATAAAGTTTTCTTGCGATAAATAAAGCCCTATAGTATATCATATAATCGAAGGACATTTGTGATAAAGGTTGACACATGGACAGAGCAGTCGAAGGATCTTGCCTCCATGTGATCCCAGTCCAGTCCCTAAAGGATAGTTATCAAATACGCTCAAGTGATATGACTACTTTAAGGAAGTCTATTCAGACTTACAAAATGTTTCAGGTTTATTAGGAACCAAAATTGCAGTTTTATTTATAGCAACAACACAAAGGGTTCATCGCTTAGGTGCCCTTGCTCTCCTATATTTCATAAATACATTAAAGAGCATCCTTAAGCCTTCAGCCCCCCTGCTTACCTTGCTCCATGAATAAGTGTTCTGGGCCTCCAATGGCAGCAATAGAACCCAGAGCTAGATTACCGTATTTGCTCGATTATAAGACAAGGTTTAATACCCCTCGTCTTGTAATCGGGGTCGTCTTCTAAATCAGACCTCAAATGAGGTCTGACTATTAGACTAAGATCCAGATCCCCCGCATCGCTGCATGGGAACCTGGATCCTCCTGTGTGGTAACCTCAGCTGCTGCCGGCGTCTATCACCGACCACCGGCGAAAGTGCCGGCAGCAGCCGAGGTTGCATATGCGCGTACCTTCCTGCTCCCGGGATAGCCCGCCCACTGCGGGGAAGCAGAGCCGGTTGTGGAGATTGCTGCAGGACCGGGACCCGGCGGCACTGTGCCGTCCCAAAGCAGATCCGGTAGACCTCTTCAATTTTCTGGAGGAGGCAGGGCCTAGCGGGGTCACATAGCGTCATGCTGAAATCCCGTGGGAGCTGCAGCAAGCGCCTGCTGAGGCATCGGGGTGAGTGAAGTGCCTGAGTGGGTATATTAGTGTCTTGGTAGGTAGGTAAGTGTCTCGGTGGGTAGGTAAGTGTCTCGGTGGGTAGGTAAGTGTCTCGGTGGGTAGGTAAGTGTCTGGGTGGGAAGTGTCTCAGTGGGTAGGTAAGTGCCAGAGTGGCATATAGGGGGTTAAAAGGCATAACATGGGGCAGAGTGGCATATAGGAGGGTATAAGGCATGCCTGGGGGCAGATGAGCATAACTGTGGGCAGGTTGGTAAATAAAAGGAAATTAAAAACAAAACAAAAAAATAGACATGAATTATTATTTACTAGTAAAACTTTTTTCCTATAGGGTGTCTTATAATCAGACTTTTTCTTTTTTTCCTAAATTAATATTCAGATTTTGGGGGGTCGTCTTATAATCAGGGTCGTCTTATAATCGGGCAAATGCGGTACTTTTTGTTGTTTTGTAGTCCTTTCCCACAAACAAAGTTGTAGGGGTGACTACATAAACTCAGTGATACCATAAACTCAGAATCTTATATTTTACATGTTATTTTTTATTTTTAATGGGTTTTTTTTATATGTTTGTATATGAATTTTTATATATTGCCAGTGTCCACTTGAGGCTTGATCTTTTTAACCAAATAAATTATCAAATGAATATGTTTCTTGATGGATAATGGAATGTGGCAATAAAGTAGGGAGTTGGGTTGTATTGCTAGTTGCATTAATAGCAAAAAGACAGAGATGGTTCTGCGACTTTAAAGTTTTCTAGCCAGACCTCACCTAGAGTGTTGTGTACAGTTCTGGAGACTCCATCTCCATAAGGATATTATCATATTGGAGCGTTCAGGAGGGATTAAAAAATGGTGAGTGATTTACAGGATGAAAATTCAGGAAAGACAAAAGTATCACAAAAGAAAAGACGAGACAGGGAAGAACTTTTCAAATATTTATTTGTTGATTTAACAAAGTACAGGGAGGGTTATTTCAACAAAACAGAAATATTAAAACAAGAGGACATAATCTAAAATTACAGGTATAGAGGATTAGATGTAATTTAGGAAGTTCTATTTCACTAGTAGGGTGGTAGATAAATGAAACAGTCTCCCATGAGATGTGGTAAAGGCTCACGCACTTTAAACATTTAAACATGCATGGGATAGGCATAAAGCTATACTGAATCCAAGACAAGAGTAAGGACTGATTAAGGTTGGACTCTTTACATCAGGAAAAATAGACAGAATGGTTCTTATCTGCTGTCAGACTATGTATGAAAGAGTGACCTTGCCCTACTAACCGTGAGTTTTAATACCGCCTAAGCAATATGTATGTATGCCCCTAACTTTGTAGTATGTTTATTAACTAAAGTTCACAGGTGTCTTCAGACATCCAGGGTACTCTTTCCCCTTAAGACATAAACCAAACCAAAAGCAAACAAAAACCTACTCCGTGTTAATAAATAACTAAACAGGGTTAATTCCTGCCTAACAGTACTGACTAAGTTGGATTCTGTGGTTAATTTGGTTTGGTTGGTCGGTTAGATGGTTCCCAGTCGCATACCAAATGTAGACTTTCTGGAACTGTGGTCAGCAGCTCTACTGAGAAAAACGCAGTAGGCTAAATAGGGCTGGGCATTGTTATTCAGGTACCAGCTGAAGCTGCTACAAGTATTAACCCTAGAAGCTGTGCACTTACCAAGAGCTGACTTATGTACCTGTCCTCAACTAACCTGCCACAATATATATATATATATATATATATATACATACATATATATATATATATATATATACACACATATAGATATACACACATATAGATATACACACATATATATATATACACACACACACACACACATTCTACATTCACTGGCCACTTTATCAGGTACCAAAATTGACAAGTGATGAAAACCAGTGTAAAAAGGGTATTTTAAGGAAGTTTACATATACTTTCCTTTCTCTTGTTTGCCGGATACCCAGCGGCAGCCCGTAATAACACTAGGGGGCGCTCGTGTATACCGGTTAATAATGAAAATAAAAAGAGAAAAATAATAAGTGTAGTAGTTCACACAGATGATCCTATGGTGGGTCCATTTATGCACTTACAGTGTGTATGTGTTGGTCTAGCCTCGTGTAAGTCAGAGCCTCAGGGTCCGTACGTGGGATATATGAGGAGGGAAGCATAAACATACGAAAACACAATGGTGTAGTATTATAATATCCTGGGACACGCCAGGGTGGATGTGCGATGTGCACTTACAGTTCATGAAGATAAACAGTGCCTGTAGATACTGGTAGCCTTTTCAGGATGTTTCTCCCCTCTTTCCTCCGGATTCCCTGGATCTTTCCTGGCCTTCAGCCGGTGTAGATGTGCACCAAAATGGTGAGTAAGTAATGATACACCAAAAGAGTGTATAAATAAAAAATCAGATTTATTCCGGGCACGTGCCCCACTGATAAAATATAGTGATTAAAATAGTATTTATCTATAAATGCTATTCCTCAGTAAGAGGATTCTAAAAGAATATTAAAACGTCCAGTGAATAAAAAAGAGCTCTCAAAAGTATTTAAAACTTTCTCAACGCGTTTCGCCGCAAAAGCGGCTTCTTCAGGAGTATCTTCTGTGCTTCTTCGTGATCTTTTCATCTTGTGCGTGGCGCCATCTTGATTAGTCGACGTTCCTACGTTCGTGACGTCAATAGTCTGATGCTGTTGTTCGTTGTCCCGATGGTCTGCGGATCTTCATCGTAGGACTCCAAGGTAAGTGAAAAACATTTATTAGTGACGGTAGTAAAATTGTGTCCAATATAAACATAGTAACATAGTAACATAGTTCATAAGGTTGAAAAAAGACCAAAGTCCATCAAGTTCAACCTATATACATATTGTGTCCCTACCGTGTTGATCCAGAGGAAGGCAAAAAACCCTTATGAAGCAGATGCCAATTGCCCCATACCAGGGGGAAAATTCCTTCCCGACTCCAAATATGGCAATCAGAATAAATCCCTGGATCAACGTTCTGTCCCTATTAATCTACTATCCATAACTTGTGATATTATTGCTTTCAAGAAACACGTCCAGGCTCCTTTTAAACTCTTTTATTGAGTTTACCATTACCACTTCCTCTGGCAGAGAGTTCCATAGTCTCACCGCTCTTACTGTAAAGAACCCCCGTCTGTGCTGGTGTAGAAACCTTCTTTCCTCCAGCCGTAGAGGATGTCCCCTTGTTATAGATACAGTCCTGGGTATAAATAGGTCCTGGGAGTGATCTCTGTACTGCCCCCTTATATATTTATACATAGTTATTAAGTCCCCCCTAAGACGTCTTTTCTCCAAACTAAATAACCCTAATTCTGATAATCTTTCTGGGTACTGCAGTCCTTCCATTCCCCTTATTACTCTGGTTGCCCGTCTTTGAACCCTCTCCAGTTCCACTATATCTTTCTTGTACACTGGTGCCCAGTACTGTACACAGTATTCCATGTGTGGTCTGACTAGTGACTTGTACAATGGTAGAATTATTTCCTTGTCATGGGCATCCATGCCCCTTTTGATGCACCCCATGATTTTATTTGCCTTAGCAGCAGCTGCCCGACACTGGTCGCTACAGTTAAATTTACTGTTAACCAAGACTCCTAAGTCCTTTTCCATGTCAGTCGTCCCCAGTGTTTTCCCATTTAATACATATTCCCAGCCTGGATTTTTCTTCCCCATGTGCATAACCTTACATTTATCCGTGTTGAACCTCATGATGATTTCTTATCCAACCAGACGTACAGACGCGGAAGGAGAGAAGAAAACTGCCGTTGGCCATCATACAGGGGGGACCAAAAAGATCCCGTATGACACCTCGGGAGGAGAAGACACAACGAGGTGTCAATGATATTCGGGAGACATTCAAAAGAGTGTGGGAGACAATGACGCTCTATTTGGTGCGGTATGAATAAAAGTAAGAATAGGTTTTAAGAGATCCCGATAGGGTGACAGAGAACAAATAAAATAATAATGTGCTATGGTGGAGTAGATGGGAGTAGAAAATCCCAGACGGAGAACGGACAGAACGGAAAGACATCCTGCATTTAGCTACATGGTATAAAAATAACTTCTTGATCTTTTCTACTATTAGTATTTGTGATAGATAAAGATGTAATGTGATTTTCCTGAGATTTCAGTTTTATTGAATGTGTAATTATATGTGTTTATTCAAACAGTTTATACAGTAATCCATTTAGATGTTATGCATTTAAATGTGTTGCACTTATATATGATGAATATTCCTTCTATCTATGTTTATACGTATTCATACATTGGTATTTTTTATGTAATGTTTTAATAAAAAATCATCAATTAAATCATTTTGGATATCATCAATAAAGCGGATTGTATTTAACCCAATCTCCTGATTTTTATTTCTGTTACTGGTCTATTGCTTTTTCACACAAATAGCTAATCAACCAATCACAAGGCAGCAACTCAATGCATCTAGGCATGTAGGTATGGTAAAGACTACTTGGTGAATTTCAAACCGAGCATCAGAATGGGGAAGAAAGGGGATTTAAGTGACTTTGAACGTGTCATGGTTGTTGTTGTCAGGCAGGCTGGTCTGAGTATTTCAGAAACTGCTGATCTGCTGGTATTTTAACGTACAACCATATTTAGGGTTTACAGAGAATGGTCCGAAAAAGAGAAAATATCCAGCGTCAGTTGGGTGGATGAAAATGCCTTGTTGATGTCAGAGGGGAATGGGCAGACTGGTTCGAGATGACAGAAAAGCAACAGTAACTCAAATACGTTACAAGGAATGCAGAATACCATCTCTGAACGCACAACACGTTGAACCTTGAAGCAGATGGGGCTACAGCAGTGGAAAACCACGCCGGGTACCACTCTTGTCAGCTAAGAACAGGAAACCGAGGCTACAATTCGCACAGGCTCAACAAAATTGGACAATGAAAGACTGAAGAGCGTTGCATGGTCTGATGGGTCTTGATTCCAGCTATGACATTCAGATGGCAGGGTCAGACTTTGGCATAAACGACATGAAAGCATGGATCCACCCTGCCTTATATCAACGGTTCAGGCTGTTGGGTGTCATGAAATGGTGTGGGGGACATTTTCTTTGGGCCCCTTAATACCAATTGAGCATCGTTTAAACATGGCATCCAACCTTAGTATTGTTGCAGACCATGTCCATCCCTTTATGACCACAGTGTACCCATCTTCTGATGGCTACTTCCAGCAGTATAATGCACCATGTTACGAAGCTCATGTCATCTCAAACTAGTTTCTTGAACATGACAATGAGTTCATGGATGTGCAGCCGACAAATCTGTGATGCCATGGACCAAAATCTCTAAGGAATGTTTCCAGCACCTTGTAGAAAGTATGCCACAAAGAATGAAGGCAGTTCTAAAGGCAAAAATGGGTCTAACCTGGTACTAGAAAGGTGTACCTAATAAAGTGGCCATTGAGTGTATATACACATACACTGCCCTTTCTCCCCATCTCTTACCTTTCTCATCCTCCAATCCATTGTGGGAGTGTGAGGTCTGTCATTTCAGACCTCTGCTTTAGTGCTCCCTAATCACTATGCACCGCGTGGGGATGATGTCATATCCTGGCGCTCAGCATCATTTGCCAGCATGTAGTGATTAGAGAGCACGGAAGCCAAGAAGTGAAAGACCTAATGCTTCTTAATGTTGGACCGGTTAGAGGGGGATTGTGATCTCCCCAACCAGACCTGCAGGCTGCAGCTGCTGATCGGGAGGCATTGCGCCCCCTCGCAGCTGCACCCAAGGTGAGTGCCACTCTCTCCTTACCTTTCATTCGGCCCTTCTTTAAAATTCCCTTTGAGTACTTTATTTTTGAGGTTTTGGATGGAGTGATCATTCTGGGTAAAGTGATGTCCTACTAGGGTGCTTCCTTTTTTCCTTCTGTGCAGATTCACTCTGAGATGCAGCTTAAAGCTAGTTTCCCTGATGCAGCACCCTTTGTCACATGCTGAACACTGTATCATGTACACCATTTTGCAGATGTGCATGAGTATTATTCCTTAATGGTGTGTGTTTTGTTGTTGTGGCTGGCTGTGCTATTGTCACATATATGTTGGCAAAGTTTGTAGCGGGATTTGTTGCATCGTTCTGGGGTCAGTTTGCTGCGGATCAATCCTTTTTTCAGGTTTAATGGTTGTTTTAATGCCAGTATCGGGGGCTGAGGGAATTTTTTTTTAAGTATGGGGACCTCTGAGAGTATTGACAGTAGTTAATAAAAGTGCTTTGAGTCCCACCAGGACAAAAGCGCTATATAAATACTTGTTGTTGTTGTCTTTAATAATTTTGCCGATTTAGTCTGGAGTTGGGTTGTAGGTAACTACCAGATGGATACTGGTTGTGCTTTTCTTTTTTTTACCTGTAGCCCTTTATCGGAAATTACTCTGAGCTCAGGTGATTGTCTCAGCCCTCGATGTCAGAACAAATGCAGTGGTATCCGATACTCTGGCTGTAGATGACACCTTGTTTTGTGTGATTGGCATGAACGCTCATGTTATCAAACAGCGAGAAAGCTTGTGTATGTTTAAAGAAATACCTGTATGTTTCTATGACGCTGCATGCTACAGCCACCTTTCTTTTCCTGTCAATCAGTTGGTGGCATTTCACTCATTATTAAATGGTACATATTGACAAATCTTAGTTGGTTTCCTTAACAGATCAACTGTCTGAAAACACGAACTGGAGTAAAGGCAATGCAAACTAATGAAGTGAGGCCTTAGCAACTTTGGATTGTGTAAATGTGGCCAGAAGGAGTAGGAGATACAGCATAACAATTACCATATTTGCTCGATTATGAGGCGACCCTCATTATGAGATAACCCCCCAAAATCTGAATATTAATTTAGTTAAAAAAGAAAAAGCCTGAATATAAGACGACCCTATAGGAAAAAAGTTTTACTAGTAAATATTAATTCATGTAAACTTTTTTTTTCATATTTAATAAAAGCTATGATTAAGAAAAATATTTTGTTGTTGCATACGCGTATTACGTAGATGTCCCCCGCAAGACACCCGGGAGTCTGCTCCGGTAAGTCGGGGGGGGGCTCAGAGTGGCAGCATATCGCGGGGGAGGGGGACAGTGGCAGCATATCTCGGGGGGGAGGAGAAGGACAGTGGCAGCATATCGGGGGGGGACAGAGTGGCAGCACATCGGGGGGGGAGGAGGACAGTGGCAGCATATCTCGGGGGGGAGGAGAAGGACAGTGGCAGCATATCTCGGGGGGTAGGAGGACAGTGGCAGCATATCTCGGGGGGACAGTGGCAGCATATCGGGGGGGACAGAGTGGCAGCATATCTCGGGGGGGGGCAGAGTGGCAGCATATCCCGGGGGGGTAGGAGGACAGTGGCAGCATATCTCGGGGGGGTAGGAGGACAGTGGCAGCATATCTCGGGGGGGGACAGTGGCAGCATATCGGGGGGGACAGAGTGGCAGCATATCTCGGGGGGGGTCAGAGTGGCAGCATATCTCGGGGGGGGACAGAGTGGCAGCATATCTCGGGGGGGGACAGAGTGGCAGCATGTCTATTAAAAAACTTTTCTTTAAAAAAGCACCAAACTTTTAGGGTGCGGCCTATATACGGGGGCGGCCTATATCCGAGCCAATACGGTAATTATTTATTATTTGTCATGCTTAGCGTGCCTGGCTCATCAATTTTCATCAAGGGGTTAAAAATGGTACATATATAACCAATTCTCCAAGGGTATACAAACTTTTGATCACAACATGCTGAGGGTCCTTTAGAAATGCTCATGAAATCAAATTTTCACAACCAAATTAGTGTAAAAAAAAAAAAACAATAAAAAATCAAAAGAACTAATTATACAAGCACCCCAATGTAGGTATGCAAAACTGTATTATAAAAAAATATTGAGAAATACATTCACAAAATAAAACACTTTAAGACCAGTAAAAAGATTATAACATCAGTCCAACAATAGATCTGATAGTCATCTATATTGTTCGGCACACTGGGAGCCAGATTGTTCAGCCTATGGAACCTGAATACAATGAATAGCTGGATACATAGCCTGTATCCTAGCCAGGACAGCATCCTGGTGGATGTCATGCCCAAATTACTTTGCCCCTGGTGGCTTCATGAAGGACACTATCTTAGGTTTAGGAAAACCGTTTAAATGCTGTGACCAATACAAAACAAAACTATGCAAGTAACACAGTGGGGTCTCCAGCTTTCATAATTAGGGGGGGCACATTGGGGGACAGGGACCAAAGGGTGGGCAATTATAAAACGCTACATATACACTATATATATATTTGTATCGAGTATAAATTTAAAAGTTTTACCAGTAAATGTTAATTCATGTAAACTATGTGAACAATTGTTTGTTAACCCCTTCAATCCCCTATAGACGTACCGGGACGTCCAAAAAACGCCCACAAAGAAACCCCTATGGACGTCCCAGTACGTCCAGCCCTTCGTGCAGCGTCAGGGACACATCCCTGCCGCTGCGCGGGAGACCAGGCTGTCGTTTGACAGCCTGGACTCCGCACTGACAGCAGAAGCCGGCTTTGCCGGCTTTCTGCTGTCCGATCGCCCGTAACAGCTTCCGGCATGAAAGCCGGTAAGCTGTTACCGGTAAACTTCCCGATCGCGCGATCGCGCAGTTGTAAACGCGCGATCGGGCATTCCCTTCCGGGTTACGTCACTGCTGACGTAACCCGGAAAGTCATCGGAGGACAGGATATCCCCGCAGGGCACAGAGACGCTGCGATCTCTATGCAGGTCTGTGAGGACCTGCATAGAGATCACAGTGTGATCGGTGCAGGGGGATCGCGGGGAGGGGAGTGAGAAACCACCTCTCTCACTTCCCCTCCCGTCCTGTAAGAGAAAAGCAGAAAAAAAAAACGTTAGCATTTAAAAAATAATATTAAATAAATCATTAAAATAATAATATAAATAATACTAAAAAAAAATATAATGTGAGCTGTGATGTCACTGTGACATCACTGGTATGTTCAGGAGGTCCCTAGGAGGACCTCTAACCATTAATGTGTAAAAAAAAAATATAAAAAATACAAAAAATGTAAAAAAAAATAAAATAAAAAAAATATTTTAAAAAAATATATAAAAAAAGATAATAAAAAAAATTCTTAAAAAAACCTTACATCCCATTGCCCTAGCATAACATCTAGCCAGTATAACCCTCCTGCCCCCGTTCACAACCCCCAAACCCGTTAAGCCATAGGCATAAAAATTATACAAAATTGTACACCTAATAGTATGCTCCCTGGTGCTGGGAAAGTCTAGAAAATCTATATAAATTAGGTATTTCTGAAATCAGGACACCTGAATTGATAAACTTGGAGGGGATTTTCCATCACTTTACCTAATTTTGTGAGGATTCAGAGGGAAAATGTAAAAAAAATTAGTTTATTTTTCTAATCTTCGCTAGTTTTTACTAAATTTCTCATTCTAAATTTTCAGCTAATCATCCAACTATGGTATCAAACGAAAGCTCTATCTCTCCTTGAAAAAACAATATATAGTTTACATGGGTACACTATTCACAGGAAAAGAGAATCATCGCTAAACTGACATACCCCAAAAATGGCAAAATTGCTCTGGGCTTTGAGGTACCAAAAACCCCTGGGATTGAAGGGGTTAATAAAAGCTAAAATTGAGAAAAATATTTTGTTTTTATTTCCTTTTTTTTTCAATCTGCCCCCCTCCCAGTTATGCACATCTGCCCCCAGGCTTGCCACTCTGCCCCAGAAATGCCTTATACCCCATATATGCCACTGTGCCCCATGATATGCCTTTTAACCCTCTAAATGCCACTGTGCCCCATGATACACCTTTTAACCCTCTATATGCCACTGTGCCCCATGATACGCCTTTTGACCCCCTATGTGCCACTCTGCCTCCAGAAATGCCTTATACCCCTATATGCCACTCTGGCATTTAGGGGGTTAAAAAGCATATTATGGGGCAGAGTGGCATATAGGGAGGTATAAGGCATTTCAGGAGGCAGAGTGGCGTATAGAGGGTTAAACGGCATTTCTGGCGGCAGAGTGGCATTAAGGGGGTTAAAAGGCATTTCACAGAGCACTCTGCCTCCAGAAATGCCTTATGCCCTCCATTTAACACTCCCTCCCCCTCCCTCCTCCAAACTTACCAGAGTTCTACACGCTGCCCGGACTAAGCACCGGGGACTCAGATGCAGGGGACCTGGATCTTCCTGTGTTATGCCACCCCCCAACTTACCGGTGCTTCTGAGAGGTCCTCTCCCCCATAATCATCCCCCGAGACCCTTTGCCCACTAAGCCACACCTTTCTTTTACTTCCTGCAGTTCAGGTATAGATCAAATAAACAACACATAGAACAGCACGTGCATGTATAGATCAACGGAATAAGACATAAAAACTCTGTATTTGCATGTATACATAAATAATGTATGGAAACATAGCATTGCAGGTATAGATCAACAGAACACACAAACCCAGCATTGGAGGTATAGATCAACTGTTTTGTTTGTAACAAAGCAGGGCACCTTCTTAATACGTGCCCAGCTAAGAGGAAGCCTGCACCCCCATGTGGAGAGAGTCGCCCCTCAGGATCACCATCTTCGGTGTTGTTCGTCTCAAGTGCTCAGAACACCCCAAATGTGAATATGCAACCTGTCACCATGGGAAACAAGGTACCTGTGGGGCTCAGAGACACAGGGGCAGAAGTGACTCTTGTGCGTCCAGAGCTAGTGAGCTCCAAGGACTTTATTCCTGACAAGACCTTAACAGTGACAGGAATTAGGGGAGTATGTCCTGCAGTGGCAATGGCACAAGTATTTTTGGATTGGGGAGCAGGGAAGGGTGTAAGAGATGTGGGGGTATCAGATAACATTCCTACTAATGTGTTACTGGCTACTGATTTGGGTAGGCTGTTATCAAAATATATGCCAGAGGATGATACTTGTGATTTATCCAGGTCTTCTAGGGGCTGTACCATAGAAAGGGCAGTGTGTAAAAATGTACCAGGGCAGCCTCATGGGGAGAGTAGGCAGAAAGGTTGTGCGTGTCTGTCTGTGCTAGAACCCAGAATGTCTGAGGTTCCATGTGAGAATGTAGAGGTTTTGTATCCTCGGGAGGGAGGGCAGAGCAAATCTGTGCCAGAACCAGGTGTGTCTGAGGTGCCGTGTGAGAATGTGGAAATTTTGCTTCGCTGGGAAGGAGGGCAGAGCAAATCTGTGCCAGAACCAGGTGTGTCTGAGGTGCCGTGTGAGAATGTGGAAATTTTGCATCGCTGGGAAGGAGGGCAGAGCAAATCTGTGCCAGAACCAGGGGTGTCTGAGGTGCCGTGTGAGAAGGTGGAGGTTTTGCATCACTGGGAGGGAGGGCAGAGCAAATCTGTACCAGAACCAGGGGTGTCTGAGGTGCCGTGTGAGAAGGTGAAGGTTTTGCATCACTGGGAGGGAGGGCAGAGCAAATCTGTGCCAGAACCAGGGGTGTCTGAGGTGCCGCGTGAGATTGTGGAGGTTTCGCATCACTGGGAGGGACGGCAGAGCGAATCTGTGCCAGAGCCAGGAGTGTCTGAGGTGCCGTGTGAGAATGTAGAGGTTTTGCATCACTGGGAGGGAGAGCAGAGCAAATCTCTGCCAGAACCAGGGATGTCTGAGGTGCTTTCTGAAAGTGTGAGAGGACCACCCGACTGTGAAGAAGGGCAGAGAACGAGTCCGTCTTTGCTGCAACCCAGAATGTTTAAGGTGCCGTTTGAGAATCTGAAGGTTTCACATCACTGGGAGGGGGGGCAGAGTGAATATGTGCCAGAACCAGGGATGTTTGAGGTGCTGTGTGAAAATGTGAGGGGGCCACCCGACTGTGAAGAAGGGCAGAGGGTGAGTTAGTGTTCCTCTGTGTCAGGATTATCTGGTTCCCAGGGTCCTCTATGTATGCCTTCTTGGAGTGGAACAGGTGGAGTGACAGATGTTTCAACCATAGCTGTGGTAACCTGGCAGTAGTCTCCCCAGAATAAAGGGCAGGGGCTAACTTGGCCTGTGGACTCAGAGCATTTGTCCCCAGGGAAGCACACTGATGGTAAGACCAGGGGAACTGGCCCCATGTTACCCTCCCCTCCAGCAGCTCAGGGGCAGGAATCTATTGCAGAGATGCTGAAACTGAGGCATAGAGCCCCGAATTCCAGCAGGCCCAGCAGACAGATCACACATTAGAAATACTCAGGGAAGTGGCCTATGCCACTGTAGAAAATGAGTGTCTTGTTATCGTTTGGGCTTTGCAAAGACTACAACCGTACCTACATGGGTGCCAGTTTACTGTGATTACTGATCACAACCCCCTACACTGGTTACACAGGGTGTCTGGGACAAATGGGAAGCTTCTAGGATGGAGCCTAGTTCTCAAGCAATATGAGTTTACCATACAACACAAAAAGGGGTGTACACATGGCAACCCCAATGGTCTGTCACGCCAAGGGGAGGTTCCCATCTAATACGCAAGGTAGAGGCATGTGAGCCTCCTCCCACTGTGACTCTTATTTGAGGGAAGTGTCACACCAACTGGTGTAATGCATACATGGACCTGCTACCTGGTAGAGATGGTATGGCCAATTTCCGCATGAGAGGGGTTAATTTGATTATATAGGCATATGGTGGCCTTTTGAAGCTGGGACTCCAACCAGGGCCCTCTGCAAGGTGTGAAATGTTACAGCGGCGGCGGTGCCTTTACGGCACTAGCTGAATCATTCACCATATGCTTGTATCCCCTCATAGATAGGGGATTCCTTTGATATTCCTTTGATAAGTGACCACTAGCAGTCAGGAAAACCATTGCTTCCAGGGTCATATCCAACACATATCAATAATAATAATAATAATCAAAAATAAGACAAACATGGCCAGTACAACGTAAGCCGTTTGGGAGAAATTGTGAAGTCTGTGGTATAGCAAGTGTGACATATCTATGGACTTCATAATTTACAAGAAATTCATAAATGCAAGAAGTATTGCTCTGGCGAGCACAGGAGGGAGAATAAGATGAAAATGAGTTATTTTGATTGATTTGGTTCCACCACACAAGGGGGGGGGCAATTATGGTTCCTATGGGTACACCTTCCCTCCACTTATACCACCTCTGGGCCGGCTTGGAAACGTGAGAACTGGGAAAACGCATAAATTTTAAAGTTTTACCAGTAAATGTTAATTCATGTAAACTATGTGAACAATTGTTTGTTAATAAAAGCTAAGATTGAGAAAAATATTTTGTTTTTATTTCCATTTTTTTTTCAATCTGCCCCCCTCCCAGTTATGCACATCTGCCCCCAGGCTTGCCACTCTGCCCCAGAAATGCCTTATACCCCATATATGCCACTGTGCCCCATGATGTGCCTTTTAACCCTCTAAATGCCACTGTGCCCCATGATACACCTTTTAACCCTCTATATGCCACTGTGCCCCATGATATGCCTTTTGACCCCCTATGTGCCACTCTGCCTCCAGAAATGCCTTATACCCCTATATGCCCCTCTGGCATTTAGGGGGTTAAAAAGCATATTATGGGGCAGAGTGGCATATAGGGAGGTATAAGGCATTTCAGGAGGCAGAGTGGCGTATAGAGGGTTAAACGGCATTTCTGGCGGCAGAGTGGCATTGAGGGGGTTAAAAGGCATTTCACAGAGCACTCTGCCTCCAGAAATGCCTTATGCCCTCCATTTAACACTCCCTCCCCCTCCCTCCTCCAAACTTACCGGAGTTCTACACGCTGCCCGGACTAAGCACCGGGGACTCAGATGCAGGGGACCTGGATCTTCCTGTGTTATGCCACCCCCCAACTTACCGGTGCTTCTGAGAGGTCCTCTCCCCCATAATCATCCCCCGAGACCCTTTGCCCACTAAGCCACACCTTTCTTTTACTTCCTGCAGTTCAGGTATAGATCAAATAAACAACACACAGAACCAGCACGTGCATGTATAGATCAACGGAATAAGACATAAAAACTCTGTATTTGCATGTATACATAAATAATGTATGGAAACATAGCATTGCAGGTATAGATCAACAGAACACACAAACCCAGCATTGGAGGTATAGATCAACTGTTTTGTTTGTAACAAAGCAGGGCACCTTCTTAATACGTGCCCAGCTAAGAGGAAGCCTGCACCCCCATGTGGAGAGAGTCGCCCCTCAGGATCACCATCTTCGGTGTTGTTCGTCTCAAGTGCTCAGAATACCCCGAATGTGAATATGCAACCTGTCACCATGGGAAACAAGGTACCTGTGGGGCTCAGAGACACAGGGGCAGAAGTGACTCTTGTGCGTCCAGAGCTAGTGAGCTCCAAGGACTTTATTCCTGACAAGACCTTAACAGTGAGAGGAATTAGGGGAGTATGTCCTGCAGTGGCAATGGCACAAGTATTTTTGGATTGGGGAGCAGGGAAGGGTGTAAGAGATGTGGGGGTATCAGATAACATTCCTACTAATGTGTTACTGGCTACTGATTTGGGTAGGCTGTTATCAAAATATATGCCGGAGGATGATACTTGTGATTTATCCAGGTCTTCTAGGGGCTGTACCATAGAAAGGGCAGTGTGTAAAAATGTACCAGGGCAGCCTCATGGGGAGAGTAGGCAGAAAGGTTGTGCGTGTCTGTCTGTGCTAGAACCCAGAATGTCTGAGGTACCATGTGAGAATGTAGAGGTTTTGTATCCTCGGGAGGGAGGGCAGAGCAAATCTCTGCCAGAACCAGTTGTGTCTGAGGTGCCGTGTGAGAATGTGGAAATTTTGCATCGCTGGGAAGGAGGGCAGAGCAAATCTGTGCCAGAACCAGGTGTGTCTGAGGTGCCGTGTGAGAATGTGGAAATTTTGCATCGTTGGGAGGGAGGGAAGAGCAAATCTGTGCCAGAACCAGGGGTGTCTGAGGTGCCGTGTGAGAAGGTGGAGGTTTTGCATCACTGGGAGGGAGGGCAGAGCAAATCTGTACCAGAACCAGGGGTGTCTGAGGTGCCGTGTGAGAAGGTGAAGGTTTTGCATCACTGGGAGGGAGGGCAGAGCAAATCTGTGCCAGAACCAGGTGTGTCTGAGGTGCCGTGTGAGAATGTGGAAATTTTGCATCGTTGGGAGGGAGGGAAGAGAAAATCTGTGCCAGAACCAGGGGTGTCTGAGGTGCCGTGTGAGAAGGTGGAGGTTTTGCATCACTGGGAGGGAGGGCAGAGCAAATCTGTACCAGAACCAGGGGTGTCTGAGGTGCCGTGTGAGAAGGTGAAGGTTTTGCATCACTGGGAGGGAGGGCAGAGCAAATCTGTGCCAGTACCAGGGGTGTCTGAGGTGCCGTGTGAGATTGTGGAGGTTTCGGATCACTGGGAGGGAGGGCAGAGCGAATCTGTGCCAGAACCAGGAGTGTCTGAGGTGCCGTGTGAGAATGTAGAGGTTTTGCATCACTGGGAGGGAGGGCAGAGCAAATCTCTGCCAGAACCAGGGATGTCTGAGGTGCTTTCTGAAAGTGTGAGAGGAACACCCGACTGTGAAGAAGGGCAGAGAACGAGTCCGTCTTTGCCACAACCCAGAATGTTTAAGGTGCCGTTTGAGAATCTGAAGGTTTCACATCACTGGGAGGGGGGGCAGAGTGAATATGTGCCAGAACCAGGGATGTTTGAGGTGCTGTGTGAAAATGTGAGGGGGGGCACCCGACTGTGAAGAAGGGCAGAGGGTGAGTTAGTGTTCCTCTGTGTCAGGATTATCTGGTTCCCAGGGTCCTCTATGTATGCCTTCTAGGAGTGGAACAGGTGGAGTGACAGATGTTTCAACCATAGCTGTGTTAACCTGGCAGTAGTCTCCCCAGAATAAAGGGCAGGGGCTAACTTGGCCTGTGGACTCAGAGCATTTGTCCCCAGGGAAGCACACTGATGGTGAGACCAGGGGAACTGGCCCCATGTTACCCTCCCCTCCAGCAGCTCAGGGGCAGGAATCTATTGCAGAGATGCTGAAACTGAGGCATAGAGCCCCGAATTCCAGCAGGCCCAGCAGACAGATCACACATTAGAAATACTCAGGGAAGTGGCCTATGCCACTGTAGAAAATGAGTGTCTTGTTATCGTTTGGGCTTTGCAAAGACTACAACTGTACGTACATGGACGCCAGTTTACTGTGATTACTGATCACAACCCCCTACACTGGTTACACAGGGTGGCTGGGACAAATGGGAAGCTTCTCAGATGGAGCCTAGTTCTCAAGCAATATGAGTTTACCATACAACACAAAAAGGGGTGTACACATGGCAACCCCAATGGTCTGTCACGCCAAGGGGAGGTTCCCATCTAATACGCAAGGTAGAGGCATGTGAGCCTCCTCCCACTGTGACTCTTATTTGAGGGAAGTGTCACACCAACTGGTGTAATGCAAACATGGACTTGCTACCTGGTAGAGATGGTATGGCCAATTTCCGCATGAGAGTGGTTAATTTGATTATATAGGCATATGGTGGCCTTTTGAAGCTGGGACTCCAACCAGGGCCCTCTGCAAGGTGTGAAATGTTACAGCGGCGGCGGTGCCTTTACGGCACTAGCTGAATCATTCACCATATGCCTGTATCCCCTCATACATAGGGGATTCCTTTGATATTCCTTTGATAAGTGACCACTAGCAGTCAGGAAAACCATTGCTTCCAGGGTCATATCCAACACATATCAATAATAATAATAATAATAATCAAAAATAAGACAAACATGGCCAGTACAACGTAAGCCGTTTGGGAGAAATTGTGAAGTCTGTGGTATAGCAAGTGTGACATATCTATGGACTTCATAATTTACAAGAAATTCATAAATGCAAGAAGTATTGCTCTGGCAAGCACAGGAGGGAGAATAAGATGAAAATGAGTTATTTTGATTGATTTGGTTCCACCACACAAGGGGGGGGGGCAATTATGGTTCCTATGGGTACACCTTCCCTCCACTTATACCACCTCTGGGCCGGCTTGGAAACGTGAGAACTGGGAAAACGTATAAATTTAAAAGTTTTACCAGTAAATGTTAATTCACGTAAACTATGTGAACAATTGTTTGTTAATAAAAGCTAAGATTGAGAAAAATATTTTATTTTTATTTCCTTTTTTGTTTTTCAATCTGCCCCCAGGCTTGCCACTCTGCCCCAGAAATGCCTTATACCCCATATATGCCACTGTGCCCCATGATATGCATTTTAACCCTCTAAATGCCACTGTGCCCCATGATACACCTTTTAACCCTCTATATGCCACTGTGCCCCATGATATGCCTTTTGACCCCCTATGTGCCACTCTGCCTCCAGGAATGCCTTATACCCCTATATGCCACTCTGGTATTTAGGGGTTAAAAAGCATATTATGGGGCAGAGTGGCATATAGGGAGGTATAAGGCATTTCAGGAGGCAGAGTGGCGTATAGAGGGTTAAACGGCATTTCTGGCGGCAGAGTGGCATTAAGGGGGTTAAAAGGCATTTCACAGAGCACTCTGCCTCCAGAAATGCCTTATGCACTACATTTAACACTCCCTCCCCCTCCCTCCTCCAAACTTACCGGAGTTCTACACACTGCCCGGACTAAGCACCGGGGACTCAGATGCAGGGGACCTGGATCTTCCTGTGTTATGCCACCCCCCAACTTACCGGTGCTTCTGAGAGGTCCTCTCCCCCATAATCATCCCCCGAGACCCTTTGCCCACTAAGCCACACCTTTCTTTTACTTCCTGCAGTTCAGGTATAGATCAAATAAACAACACATAGAACCAGCACGTGCATGTATAGATCAACGGAATAAGACATAAAAACTCTGTATTTGCATGTATACATAAATGTATGGAAACATAGCATTGCAGGTATAGATCAACAGAACACACAAACCCAGCATTGGAGGTATAGATCAACTGTTTTGTTTGTAACAAAGCAGGGCACCTTCTTAATACGTGCCCAGCTAAGAGGAAGCCTGCACCCCCATGTGGAGAGAGTCGCCCCTCAGGATCACCATCTTCGGTGTTGTTCGTCTCAAGTGCTCAGAATACCCCGAATGTGAATATGCAACCTGTCACCATGGGAAACAAGGTACCTGTGGGGCTCAGAGACACAGGGGCAGAAGTGACTCTTGTGCGTCCAGAGCTAGTGAGCTCCAAGGACTTTATTCCTGACAAGACCTTAACAGTGAGAGGAATTAGGGGAGTATGTCCTGCAGTGGCAATGGCACAAGTATTTTTGGATTGGGGAGCAGGGAAGGGTGTAAGAGATGTGGGGGTATCAGATAACATTCCTACTAATGTGTTACTGGCTACTGATTTGGGTAGGCTGTTATCAAAATATATGCCGGAGGATGATACTTGTGATTTATCCAGGTCTTCTAGGGGCTGTACCATAGAAAGGGCAGTGTGTAAAAATGTACCAGGGCAGCCTCATGGGGAGAGTAGGCAGAAAGGTTGTGCGTGTCTGTCTGTGCTAGAACCCAGAATGTCTGAGGTTCCATGTGAGAATGTAGACAGGGCCGGCCCTACAATGGAGCCGACTGAGGCAATTGCCCCAGGCGGCACTTTAGAAGGGACGGCACTTTGCCGCCCCAAGCGTTTTTTTTTTGTTTTTTTTTTGAAGCGGAGAAGAGAGAGAGAGGGGTGCCGAGTGGTTTTCGCTTACCCGCTCGGCGCCCCTCTCTCTCTCCTCTGCGGCGAGTCTCCCTGTTCGGTCTCGGTGCCGGCTTGTAATGCAGAGCACCGGAAGTGACGTGAATTTCCGGCGCTCAGCATTACAAGCCGGCACCGTGGCAGAGCAGGGAGACTTGCCGCAGGACTGTTTAAAGGGAAGTACCGGGGGGGGGTAGATAATGGTGTCGGCGAAGTTTAAAATGCCGCCCCCCCCTGGTGTCGGCGGGGGGGGGGGTCCGGCATTTTAAACTTCGCCCCAGACGCCGTTATGTCTTTGGCCGGGGTTTTGTATCCCCGGGAGGGAGGGAGGGCAGAGCAAATCTGTGCCAGAACCAGGTGTGTCTGAGGTGCCGTGTGAGAATGTGGAAATTTTGCATCGTTGGGAGGGAGGGAAGAGCAAATCTGTGCCAGAACCAGGGGTGTCTGAGGTGCCGTGTGAGAAGGTGGAGGTTTTGCATCGCTGGGAGGGAGGGCAGAGCAAATCTGTACCAGAACCAGGGGTGTCTGAGGTGCCGTGTGAGAAGGTGAAGGTTTTGCATCACTGGGAGGGAGGGCAGAGCAAATCTGTGCCAGAACCAGGTGTGTCTGAGGTGCCGTGTGAGAATGTGGAAATTTTGCATCGTTGGGAGGGAGGGAAGAGCAAATCTGTGCCAGAACCAGGGGTGTCTGAGGTGCCGTGTGAGAAGGTGGAGGTTTTGCATCACTGGGAGGGAGGGCAGAGCAAATCTGTACCAGAACCAGGGGTGTCTGAGGTGCCGTGTGAGAAGGTGAAGGTTTTGCATCACTGGGAGGGAGGGCAGAGCAAATCTGTGCCAGTACCAGGGGTGTCTGAGGTGCCGTGTGAGATTGTGGAGGTTTCGGATCACTGGGAGGGAGGGCAGAGTGAATCTGTGCCAGAACCAGGAGTGTCTGAGGTGCCGTGTGAGAATGTAGAGGTTTTGCATCACTGGGAGGGAGGGCAGAGCAAATCTCTGCCAGAACCAGGGATGTCTGAGGTGCTTTCTGAAAGTGTGAGAGGACCACCCGACTGTGAAGAAGGGCAGAGAACGAGTCCGTCTTTGCCACAACCCAGAATGTTTAAGGTGCCGTTTGAGAATCTGAAGGTTTCACATCACTGGGAGGGGGGCAGAGTGAATATGTGCCAGAACCAGGGATGTTTGAGGTGCTGTGTGAAAATGTGAGGGGGGGCACCCGACTGTGAAGAAGGGCAGAGGGTGAGTTAGTGTTCCTCTGTGTCAGGATTATCTGGTTCCCAGGGTCCTCTATGTATGCCTTCTTGGAGTGGAACAGGTGGAGTGACAGATGTTTCACCATAGCTGTGGTAACCTGGCAGTAGTCTCCCCAGAATAAAGGGCAGGGGCTAACTTGGCCTGTGGACTCAGAGCATTTGTCCCCAGGGAAGCACACTGATGGTGAGACCAGGGGAACTGGCCCCATGTTACCCTCCCCTCCAGCAGCTCAGGGGCAGGAATCTATTGCAGAGATGCTGAAACTGAGGCATAGAGCCCCGAATTCCAGCAGGCCCAGCAGACAGATCATACATTATAAATACTCAGGGAAGTGGCCTATGCCACTGTAGAAAATGAGTGTCTTGTTATCGTTTGGGCTTTGCAAAGACTACAACTGTACGTACATGGACGCCAGTTTACTGTGATTACTGATCACAACCCCCTACACTGGTTACACAGGGTGGCTGGGACAAATGGGAAGCTTCTCAGATGGAGCCTAGTTCTCAAGCAATATGAGTTTACCATACAACACAAAAAGGGGTGTACACATGGCAACCTCAATGGTCTGTCACGCCAATGGGAGGTTCCCATCTAATACGCAAGGTAGAGGCATGTGAGCCTCCTCCCACTGTGTCTCTTATTTGAGGGAAGTGTCACACCAACTGGTGTAATGCATACATGGACTTGCTACCTGGTAGAGATGGTATGGCCAATTTCAGCATGAGAGGGGTTAATTTGATTATATAGGCATATGGTGGTCTTTTGAAGCTGGGACTCCAACCAGGGCCCTCTGCAAGGTGTGAAATGTTACAGCGGCTGCGGTGCCTTTACGGCACTAGCTGAATCATTCACCATATGCCTGTCTCCCCTCATACATAGGGGATTCCTTTGATATTCCTTTGATAAGTGACCACTAGCAGCCAGGAAAACCATTGCTTCCAGGGTCATATCCAACACATATCAATAATAATAATAATAATCAAAAATAAGACAAACATGGCCAGTACAACGTAAGCCGTTTGGGAGAAATTGTGAAGTCTGTGGTATAGCAAGTGTGACATATCTATGGACTTCATAATTTACAAGAAATTCATAAATGCAAGACGTATTGCTCTGGCGAGCACAGGAGGGAGAATAAGATGAAAATTAGTTATTTTGATTGATTTGGTTCCACCACACAAGGGGGAGGGCAATTATGGTTCCTATGGGTACACCTTCCCTCCGCTTATACCACCTCTGGGCCGGCTTGGAAACGTGAGAACTGGGAAAACGTATAAATTTAATGAGAGGAAATTGGTCAGTGTGCTTACTAGGGACCAAGATCTAATTTTGAGTAAATTGCCATCTTTCCTTGCTGGAGCCCTACAGACTGGTACTTTACCATTCTAGTGAGTAGTTAGGTTTTCTGTAATTTCTCCTTTTTATTTTATCTGTTTGGTGTAAATAATCTGTTTATCATCTTTTTTGTATGCACTGTGACTATTTTTTGTTCATAATAAATATTCCTTTATTAAGTTCTGCCTTTGTATGGTAAAGACTCACGTTACCTGATGAGACCATTTTATTGGGACATACTAAAACGAATGACAAAATGGAATGCCCATAGACTTTAATGGGGAGGAATGCCCATAGACTATAATGGAAGGGAAAAGAATAATTGATTTTGAAATAAAAGCTTAAGAAATAGCATTTAGATATTTGGCACACATACTCCCCTAGCACACACATGTGATCTAAAACTCAGATTACGTTGGATTATAGCTGTTTTCTATGGAATGACAGGTGAATGACAGTATTGATGGAATGCCCATAGGATATAATGGGAGAAAAATCAAACCTGTTTTTCAGACAAAACCCTCTGAAATATCATATAGATCTTTGGCACATATACTCCCCTAGTACAGAGACAGGATCTAAAACTCATATTATGTGGGATTATAGCTGTTTTCTATGGAATGACAGGTGAATGACAGTTTTGAGTGAATGCCCATAGGATATAATGGGAGAAAAATCAAACTTGTTTCTTAGAGAAAACCCTCTGACATATCATATAGATCTTTGGCACATATACTCTCCTAGTACAGGTATAGGTTATAAACCTCATATTAAGTGGAATTATAGCTGTTTTCTATGGAATGACAGGTGAATGACGGTATTGATGGAATGCCCATAGGATATAATGGGAGAAAAATCAAACCTGTTTTTCAGACAAAACCCTCTGTCATATCATATAGATCTTTGGCACATATACTCCCCTAATACAGAGACAGGATCTAAAACTCATATTATGTGGGATTATAGCTGTTTTCTATGGAATGACAGGTGAATGACAGTTTTGAGTGAATGCCCATAGGATATAATGGGAGAAAAATCAAACTTGTTTTTTAGAGAAAACCCTCTGACATATCATATAGATCTTTGGCACATATACTCCACTAGTAAAGAGACAGGATCTAAAACTCATATTATGTGGGATTATAGCTGTTCTCTATGGAATGACAGGTGAATGACGGTATTGATGGAATGCCCATAGGATATAATGGGAAAAAAATCAAACCTGTTTTTCAGAGAAAACCCTCAGACATATCATATAGATCTTTGTCATGTATACTCCCCTAGTACAGTTATAGGTTCCAAACCTCATATTAAGTGGAATTATAGCTGTTTTCTATGGAATGACAGGTGAATGACAGTATTGATGGAATGCCCATAGGATATAATGGGAGAAAAATCAATCCTGTTTTTCGGACAAAACCCTCTGACATATCATATAGATCTTTGTCATGTATACTCCCCTAGTACAGTTATAGGTTCTAAACCTCATATTAAGTGGAATTATAGCTGTGTTATATGGAATGACAGGTGAATGACAGTATTGATGGAATGCCTATAGGATATAATGGGAGAAAAATCAAACCTGTTTTTCCAGACAAAACCCTCAGACATATCATATAGATCTTTGTCATGTATACTCCACTAGTACAGTTATAGGTTCTAAACCTCATATTAAGTGGAATTATAGCTGTGTTATATGGAATGACAGGTGAATGACAGTATTGATGGAATGGCTATAGGATATAATGGGAGAAAAATCAAACCTGTTTTTCAGACAAAACCCTCTGTCATATCATATAGATCTTTGGCACATATACTCCCCTAGTACAGAGACAGGATCTAAAACTCATATTATGTGGGATTATAGCTGTTTTCTATGGAATGACAGGTGAATGACAGTTTTGAGTGAATGCCCATAGGATATAATGGGAGAAAAATCAAACTTGTTTTTTTAGAGAAAACCCTCTGACATATCATATAGATCTTTGGCACATATACTCCACTAGTACAGAGACAGGATCTAAAACTCATATTATGTGGGATTATAGCTGTTCTCTATGGAATGACAGGTGAATGACAGTATTGATGGAATGCCCATAGGATATAATGGGAAAAAAATCAAACCTGTTTTTCAGAGAAAACCCTCAGACATATCATATAGATCTTTGTCATGTATACTCCCCTAGTACAGTTATAGGTTCCAAACCTCATATTAAGTGGAATTATAGCTGTTTTCTATGGAATGACAGGTGAATGACGGTATTGATGGAATGCCCATAGGATATAATGGGAGAAAAATTAAACCTGTTTTTCAGACAAAACCCTCTGAAATATCATATAGATCTTTGGCACATATACTCCCCTAGTACAGAGACAGGATCTAAAACTCATATTATGTGGGATTATAGCTGTTTTCTATGGAATGACAGGTGAATGACAGTTTTGAGTGAATGCCCATAGGATATAATGGGAGAAAAATCAAACTTGTTTTTTAGAGAAAACCCTCTGACATATCATATAGATCTTTGTCATGTATACTCCTCTAGTACAGTTATAGGTTCCAAACCTCATATTAAGTGGGATTATAGCTGTTTTCTATGAAATGACAGGTGAATGGCAGTATTGATGGAATGCCCATAGGATATAATGGGAGAAAAATCAAACTAGTTTTTTAGAGAAAACCCTCTGACATATCATATAGATCTTTGGCACATATACTCCCCTAGTACAGAGACAGGATCTAAAACTCATATTATGTGGGATTATAGCTGTTCTCTATGGAATGACAGGTGAATGACGGTATTGATGGAATGCCCATAGGATATAATGGGAGAAAAATCAAACCTGTTTTTCAGACAAAACCCTCAGACATGTCATATAGATCTTTGTCATGTATACTCCCCTAGTACAGTTATAGGTTCTAAACCTCATATTAAGTGGAATTATAGCTGTTTTCTATGGAATGACAGGTGAATGACAGTTTTGAGTGAATGCCCATAGGATATAATGGGAGAAAAATGAAACTTGTTTCTTAGAGTAAACCCTCTGACATATCATATAGATCTTTGGCACATATACTCTCCTAGTACAGGTATAGGTTATAAACCTCATATTAAGTGGAATTATAGCTGTGTTATATGGAATGACAGGTGAATGACAGTATTGATGGAATGCCCATAGGATATAATGGGAGAAAAATCAAACCTGTTTTTCAGACAAAACCCTCTGTCATATCATATAGATCTTTGGCACATATACTCCCCTAGTACAGAGACAGGATCTAAAACTCATATTATGTGGGATTATAGCTGTTTTCTATGGAATGACAGATGAATGACAGTTTTGAGTGAATGCCCATAGGATATAATGGGAGAAAAATCAAACTTGTTTTTTAGAGAAAACCCTCTGACATATGATATAGATCTTTGTCATGTATACTCCTCTAGTACAGGTATAGGTTATAAACCTCATATTAAGTGGAATTATAGGTGTTTTCTATGGAATGACAGGTGAATGACAGTATTGATGGAATGCCCATAGGATATAATGGGAGAAAAATGTAATTTGTTTTTTTAGAGAAAACCCTCTGACATATCATATAGATCTTTGTCATGTATACTCCCCTAGTACAGTTATAGGTTCCAAACCTCATATTAAGTGGAATTATAGCTGTTTTCTATGGAAATCAAACCTGTTTTTCAGACAAAACCCTCTGAAATATCATATAGATCTTTGGCACACATACTCCTCTAGTACAGGTATACGTTCTAAACCTCATATTAAGTGGAATTATAGCTGTGTTCTATGGAATGACAGGTGAATGACAGTATTGATGGAATGCCCATAGGATATAATGGGAGAAAAATCAAACCTGTTTTTCAGACAAAACCCTCTGAAATATCATATAGATCTTTGGCACATATACTCCCCTAGTACAGAGACAGGATCTAAAACTCATATTATGTGGGATTATAGCTGTTTTCTATGGAATGACAGATGAATGACAGTTTTGAGTGAATGCTCATAGGATATAATGGGAGAAAAATCAAACTTGTTTTTTTAGAGAAAACCGTCTGACATATCATATAGATCTTTGTCATGTATACTCCCCTAGTACAGTTATAGGTTCCAAACCTCATATTAAGTGGAATTATAGCCGTGTTCTATGGAATGACAGGTGAATGACAGTATTGATGGAATGCCCATAGGATATAATGGGAGAAAGATCAAACCTGTTTTTCAGACAAAACCCTCTGAAATATGATATCGATCTTTGGCACATATACTCCCCTAGTACAGCTACAGGTTCTAAAACTCATATTAAGTGGAATTATAGCTGTGTTCTATTGAATGACAGTTTTGAGTGAATGCCCATAGGATATAATGCGAGAAAAATGAAACTTGTTTCTTAGAGAAAACCCTCTGACATATCATATAGATCTTTGGCACATATACTCTCCTAGTACAGGTATAGGTTATAAACCTCATATTAAGTGGAATTATAGCTGTGTTCTATGGAATGACAGGTGAATGACAGTATTGATGGAATGCCGATAGGATATAATGGGAGAAAAATCAAACCTGTTTTTCAGACAAAACCCTCAGACATATCATATAGATCTTTGTCATGTATACTCCCCTAGTACAGTTATAGGTTCCAAACCTCATATTAAGTGGAATTATAGCTGTTTTCTATGGAATGACAGGTGAATGACGGTATTGATGGAATTCCCATAGGATATAATGGGAGAAAAATCAAACCTGTTTTTCAGGCAAAACCCTCTGAAATATCATATAGATCTTTGGCACATATACTCTCCTAGTACAGGTATAGGTTATAAACCTCATATTAAGTGGAATTATAGCTGTTTTCTATGGAATGACAGGTGAATGGCAGTTTTGAGTGAATGCCCATAGGATATAATGGGAGAAAAATCAAACTTGTTTTTTAGAGAAAACCCTCTGACATATCATATAGATCTTTGTCATGTATACTCCCCTACTACAGTTATAGGTTCTAAACCTCATATTAAGTGGAATTATAGCTGTGTTCTATGGAATGACAGGTGAATGACAGTATTGATGGAATGCCCATAGGATATAATGGGAGAAAGATCAAACCTGTTTTTCAGACAAAACCCTCTGAAATATGATATCGATCTTTGGCACATATACTCCCCTAGTACAGCTACAGGTTCTAAAACTCATATTAAGTGGAATTATAGCTGTGTTCTATGGAATGACAGGTGAATTACATTTTAAGTGAATGCCCATAGGATATAATGGGAGAAAAATGTAATTGGTTTGTAGAGAAAACCCTCTGACATTTCATATAGATCTTTGCCATGTATATTCCCCTAGTACACACAAATGATATAAAACTCAGATTATGTGGGATTCTAGCTGTTTTCTATGGAATGACAGGGGAATGACAGTATTGAGTGAATGCCCCTAGGACAGTGATGGCGAACCTATGACACGCGTGTCAGTGCTGACACGCGTAGCCATTTGGGGTGACACGCGCAGCATTTCCTGCGATTCATCCTCGGCTCCTGCACGGCCGCCGAGGATGAAAGAATCTGTGCTGGAGGACCCGTTCCTCCAGCACAGATTCTTTCATCCTCGGCCACCGGAGACCACCGGCTCCCTTGAGTGATTTTAAGCCGGTTCAAGGATCTCCCTTGAACCCGGCTTAAAATCACTCAAGGGAGCCGGAGGTCTGTTAAAGACCTCCGATACCGCTCCCTTGCGATCCGCGCGGCAACAGCTGTTGTGCGCCGGGGTTTGTTGTCAGATCCCGGCGCACAACACTGAAGCCGCGCCCACCGCTGTCCGTGCCCTCTGAACCCCGTGCCCTCGGAAGAAGAACTGAAGAAGAAGAGGAGCGAAGAGCAGGAAAAGGAGCTGTAAGGAGAAAAGAGGAAAGGTAGGAAAGCATACAGTGAGAGTGGATTGGTGTATGTGTGTGGATTGGTGTATGTGTATGGATTGGTGTATGTGTGTGGATTGGTATGTGTGTGTGGATTGGTATGTGTGTGGATTGGTGTATGTGTATGGATTGGTGTATGTGTGTGGATTGGTATATGTGTGTGGATTGGTATATGTGTGGATTGGTATGTGTGTGGATTGGTATGTGTGTGGATTGGTATGTGTGTGGATTGGTGTATGTGTGTGGATTGGTATGTGTGTGGATTGGTGTATGTGTGTGGATTGGTGTATGTGTGTGGATTGGTATGTGTGTGTGGATTGGTATATGTGTGTGGCTTGGTATGTGTGTGTGGATTGGTGTATGTGTGTGGATTGGTATGTGTGTGTGGATTGGTGTATGTGTGTGGATTGGTGTATGTGTGTGGATTGGTGTATGTGTGTGGATTGGTATGTGTGTGGATTGGTATGTGTGTGGATTGGTATGTGTGTGGATTGGTATGTGTGTGGATTGGTATGTGTGTGGATTGGTGTATGTGTGTGGATTGGTGTATGTGTATGGATTGGTGTATGTGTGTGGATTGGTATGTGTGTGTGGATTGGTATGTGTGTGGATTGGTGTATGTGTATGGATTGGTGTATGTGTGTGGATTGGTATATGTGTGTGGATTGGTATATGTGTGTGGATTGGTATATGTGTGGATTGGTATGTGTGTGGATTGGTATGTGTGTGGATTGGTATGTGTGTGGATTGGTGTATGTGTGTGGATTGGTATGTGTGTGGATTGGTGTATGTGTGTGGATTGGTATGTGTGTGTGGATTGGTATATGTGTGTGGCTTGGTATGTGTGTGTGGATTGGTGTATGTGTGTGGATTGGTGTATGTGTGTGGATTGGTATGTGTGTGTGGATTGGTATGTGTGTGTGGATTGGTGTATGTGTGTGGATTGGTGTATGTGTGTGGATTGGTATGTGTGTGGATTGGTATGTGTGTGGATTGGTATGTGTGTGGATTGGTATGTGTGTGGATTGGTATGTGTGTGGATTGGTATGTGTGTGGATTGGTATGTGTGTGGATTAGTATATGTGTGTGGATTGGTATGTGTGTGGATTGGTATGTGTGTGGATTGGTATGTGTGTGGATTGGTATGTGTGTGGATTGGTAAATGCGGATTGGTAAGTGTGTGAGAGTGATGGGTGTTATGCTGTACCATTTCCAATGTATTTTTCATTATATAATTATGCTCTAAAGTACATCATAACCAGGGGTTGCCCCCCAGGCCGCCCTAAATCCGGGCCGGTGGGCCAGACAGACGACCGGCAGACAGGCATTCAATGCGGCTGCGGCCGCAAAGTTAAAAACTAAGCGGCCGCGAGCAGGATTGAATGCGGCCGTCATGCGTACCTGGTGGGGGAGGGAGGGGGGCGGTCCGCCCCGGCTGCCGCTCATCTGAGGGCTGCCACCATGCCGGCACGCCTCCAGAAACGGTGCGCACGGCAACTGTGACTGTGCGCCGGGACTTGATATCAAATCCCGGCGCACAACACTGAAGCCACGCCCACCGTCTTCCGCGCTCAGTGCACAGGACAGGAAGAAGAAGAAGTAGAAGAAGAAGAGGAGGAAGAGGAAAAGTGAGAGTGAAAGAAGAAAAGGTAGGAGAGAGTTGATTAGTAAGTGTGTGAGAGTGATGGGTGTTATGCTTAATGTAAGTGTGTGAGAGTGATGGGTGTTATGCTGAATGTAAGTGTGTGAGAGTGATGGGTGTTATGCTGAATGTAAGTGTGTGAGAGTGATGGGTGTTATGCTAAATGTAAGTGTGTGAGAGTGATGGGTGTTATGCTGAATGTAAGTGTGTGAGAGTGATGGGTGTTATGCTGAATGTAAGTGTGTGAGAGTGATGGGTGTTATGCTGAATGTAAGTGTGTGAGAGTGATCGGTGTTATGCTAAATGTAAGTGTGTGAGAGTGATGGGTGTTATGCTGAATGTAAGTGTGTGAGAGTGATGGGTGTTATGCTGAATGTAAGTGTGTGAGAATGATGGGTGTTATGCTGAATGTAAGTGTGTGAGAGTGATGGGTGTTATGCTGAATGTTTGTGAATGAGGGTTTCAGATAGCATGGATGTGTAAGTGTTGGGGGATAGCGTGGCATAGGGAGTCCGTAATCACATTCCTTTCATGCCCAGATTCCAGCATGTAGTGGCTGCCTAGGCATGATAGGAGTGTGATTGCTGTTATAAATTATTTTTTGGTCCAACTTCGGTGTGTTAACACTTTTATTGGACAGAATAATTCAATGACAGTATTAATATATATATATATTTATATATATAATTGCAAACAGCAATCACACTCCTATCATGCTAAGTCAGCCAGCACATGCTAGAACCTGGACATGATAGGATTGTGATTGTTGTTATATATGTGTGTGTATATATATATATATATATATATATATATATATATATATATATGTGTTAATATTATTGTTGATTTTTTTGTCTAATTTTGGTGTTACTTTTAATTAAAAGTATTTTAAAGGTTTTTTTTTGTTTTTTTTTGGTTTTTTTTTTCAGTTTTGGCCAAGTGAATGCTGAATTTTTAGTTTCAGTACAGAATTTTCATTTCGGTGCATCCCTACTATATACTATGCCAGTCACTAAAGTGGTAAGCCTACACCACATCAATGTTTGGCTTAGTATATAGTGATAGGGGTTGTCAGTGTCTGGCTCAGTGTATAGGCACACATTGACGGTGGTACCGCGTAATCCCTAACTATATAATGATAACAGTTATGCTGTACCCCTGTCAATGTTTGCCTAACCATAGAAACTATGCAGTGTGTGTGTGTGTGTGTGTGGGGGGGGGTGCCACATACAGGGTCTGCCACAGGTGCCAAATACTCTAGGTACGCCCCTGCATCATGCGGCTGTCAGACCCAATGGCCATGCCTCAGCTCCTCTTCCCACGTCTTAAAAGGGGTGTGATGAAGAGCTGAGGCATGCGGTGTGTGCGCGCTGGTGGAGTGACTGCCGCACGACGGCCGCTTTCAATGTCGCTCGCAGCCGCTTTGATGGTGCAATGGGCCAGTTGACTAGACTTGCCCCCCAGGCCTTAGGCTGCCAGCCCTCCCCTGATCATAACTCCCATCACTCTATACTGTTCCATACAGTGGCAGAGCTGGGAGACAGAGGCCTTGCACCCCCACCGCAGGATTCCTGAAAGGTAAGTAGTTACTAAGCAGGTATGTTAAATAATTTGTTTTTGGTTTATTAAATACAATTATATATTGCAATTATAAATTTTTGTAGTTTAAACTATAAATTGCGCAAAATTATGTTTTTTTGTCGAAGTGACACACCACGCGAGTTATGCTCGATTTTTTGCCGATTTTTGACACACCACGCCAAAAAGGTTGCCCATCACTGCCCTAGGATATAATGGGAGAAAAATCAAACCTGTTTTTCAGACAAAACCCTCTGAAATATCATATATATATTTGGCACATATACTCCACTAGTACAGACACAGGGTCTAAAACTCATACTATGTGGGATTATAGCTGTTTTCTATGGAATGACAGGTGAATGACGGTATTGATGGAATGCCCATAGGATATAATGGGAGGAAAATCAAACTTGTTTTTCAGAGAAATCCATCTGACATATCATATAGATTTTTGACATTTTGAACACTGGTGACACTTGTAATATGTTGGTCACCAGAATGAGGAATCTGCACAGACACCAAAGGAACTCTGGTGCTTAACTGTGCCAGGAAGGGCCAGCTCCCCAGTAGATCAAAATAAATAAAGGCCCCAGGCACTCAAGGGTTCCAGCTCAGGCAGATTTATTAAAGAAAGACAGCAACAACGTTTCAACCTTACAATGAGGTCTTTATCAAGTTGATAAAACTGTTATTTTGTTTTATTGAGTCCTCACACAAGTATGCCTTCCACTCTTCTCTGATAAAACATAAGTTTGCCAGTTGGTAACAAGCAGCTGCAATAGACAATAATATGTCACAATTTTCTTTTGCTCTTTCTTTTTCCTTCATGGAATCTATGACTATCACCTCCCCGGTATTAAAAAGGACTACACCAAGGCACCAGTGCTGTCCGGAGCCCCAGGAATCCGTGTTAAAAGAAACCAACAAAATGTCTTTGTTTAAGGCGACATTTTCCCCCAAGAAGCTGTGGAAAATGTCTGCTCTTCCTCGTACCAAACTTTGGTAAATGTAGGTGGGGCACATCAAAATCTTTTCTGTAAGATTTCTCTGGCAGATGAAGTTGCTTATGGCTTCTTCAATAGCTTCATCACAAAGCCATTGTCCGGGATGAAGTGTTTTCAAAATCTGTTCTTTTACTGTTTCTAGCGATTTGTTATCTGAATCTGTTGGTGGCAGGTTCCAGGGGGTTAAGTCATCCCATGCAACAATTTCATTCATTTCATGCCCATCCTTCTTTGGTGTTGAGTGTTTAGGCAGTTGGCCCAAGGATTTGATGGAAATATCAAACTCAGGCTCCTCTTCGGTATTTTTGCCCTCCCTCCCTTCTCCCTTGTGCTTTTAATCACTCCTCGTGATCCGTCTGAGGCCAGACTCCACCTCACCAGACGGGTTTCAACACCTGCCACTGAGCTTTACCCTGGGAAATTCTATAGGCATGCTCTTCTACCCCGGCCAGCCCATGACCTGCAGATGATGCAGCCACCTGGGCCACAGGGCAGAGGAATGCCAACAGAAATCCTGCAGGCACTGCAAAGTGGTGGGGCACGAGACCAAGGACTGTCCACGAAAAAAGACCTGTAACCTGTGCGGCGATCCTGACCACATTTACAAGGATTGCCCCAAGAGATCGAGGTCATATGCAGCGGTAGCAGCAGCCAAGGCCCCAGCCATGGTCCCCTCAACGGCCCCGACTAAGGCTCCAGCCAAGGCACCGACACCACAGACACTCCCTTCGGCAACCCTGAAAGCGGCCCCCAGGAAAGGTAAGAAAGCAGCTCCCCCCTGCCAAGACAGTCGTGGCCCCGCCAACTGTCAAGGCTCCCTCTCCCCTCCCAGAGGCAGCACCATCCCTCCCCTGTGTTGCCTCCGACCCCCCCACTTCCCTCCCTCCCCCCTTCCACTGCAGCAGCTCTAACCCCGTCCCCAGCTGCTGCAGACTCCGACCCTTTTCCCCCACTTGTTTCCGCTGCAGACACCCCCCTGGAGAAGCCGCCAAAGGGAGCCGGAGCCAGAAAAAGGAAACATATCGACAAAAGGAGGAGGAAGAGGACAGCGAGACTGAGACGAGCCCTACCAGGATCTCTGTCCAGAAGAGGGGCGCCACCACCAGCCCCCACCGTTGAACCTGCGGACCCAGATGACCACCACCAGGGCCATAGTGATGTGAGGAGACATTAACTGCTGCTCAGAGAGATTGCCAAAGAGGCATCCTTAAGGGACACTATGGGCTCCATCGGGACCGGCTCCGTGAACTATTCTTGGAGCCGGGAAGATCATCAGCAGTGTTCCATGGTGCCCTGCTACTTCTCAGTAGAAAACCGACTTCCTAAAGATCCTGGGAGTCTGGTTCGGCAGAGACGGCGCGGCCCTGAAAAGCTGGGAGGAGAAACTCAATAAAAGTAAAGCAGAAATTTGGGCTGTGGAGCCTCAGAGACCTTACCATCGAAGGGAAAGTGCTGGTGCTGCGCAACGAGATTCTTCCCGTGCTGCAGTACATGGCTCAGGCCTGGCCCTTGCTGGTCATTCACCGAGCCATCAACCGAGCAGTTTTCCACTTCATCTGGGGCTCCAAAATGGACAGAGAAAAGTGCGCAAAGATGTACAAGGAACCCGGCAAGGGAGGCAGAGGCGTGCCTGGACTCGCAGAGACGTAGTGAAAGGCTCTGCTGGAAACTCCATGTCTCGCTTCTTCCTGCTTCCCCTGTGGAGGCAGCTCAAGTGGGAAAAGTGGGACAGCTCCGTCCCTTACAATTAGACTATGCCCTGGTTCTACTCGGACGTGGGCAAATTTGTAAGGGAGCACCAACTGGAGGGAGTTAAACCAGACCTGTGGTCGCCCCGTGTGATCCACAAACTCATCAGAGCCAACGACACTATCGAGAACATGCCAGGGCTCCCCGATGCCACAGTCAGGACTGTTTGGGCTAACGTGGCGTCGAGCAGGCTAACCAACAGGCATAAAGACATTGCATTCAGGGAGGCCTCCTCCTAAGGACATTTATGTATGCCAGGGATCTGTGCAGATATAGACACTGCCCACAGTGCATTGTGGAGGAAGAGACTTCCCTTCACTTGTTCTGGGAGTGCCCATTTGCACAGGCTTTGTTCAGAGCCCTGGAGCTGGAACTCGAGGACTCTAGATAAAGTACCTGCCCTACCACTCTATACTTTATGGACTTTTTCCAGGAACACACACAGAGAGCGCCACCAACGATGCTTGGCGTCTCATGTGCCGTGTAAAGGGCGGTCTATGGTTTGCCAGGAATCGCCTGGTGTTGAGGAGGGAGCAGGTCACTGTCCGTGACTGCCGCAGGCTTTTCCACAGCCTGCTGAGAGACTACTCTCTCAAAGACAGTCTAGAGGCTGAAGACTAGCCCCATTTCCCTTGGCCCCCTTTACTCCTCCCCCACCCCCACCACTCCTCTCCCCAATTTCCCCAGGCTGTTTCCATTAATGTGCTAACCATATGTACCATGTCTGGAAATGCGATTGTACACTGCTTCTACTGAGCTTTCCGTAAACTGAAGTCTTACTGTAACGTGTATTGCCCTGCCCTTCGTCGCAGTACTGCTTATCTGCTATCTGCATAACTGTACTAGGGGAGTATACATGACAAAAATATATTTCTCTGAAAAACAGGTTTGATTTTTCTCCCATTATATCCTATGGGCATTCCATCAATACTGTCATTCACCTGTCATTCCATATAACACAGCTATAATTCCACTTAATATGAGGTCTGGAACCTATAACTGTACTAGGGGAGTATACATGACAAAGATCTATATGATATGTCTGAGGGTTTTGTCTGAAAAACAGGTTTAATTTTTCTCCCATTATATCCTATGGGCATTCCATCAATACCGTCATTCACCTGTCATTCCATAGAAAACAGCTATAATTTCACTTAATATGAGGTTTGGAACCTATAACTGTACTAGGGGAGTATACATGACAAAGATCTATATGACATGTCTGAGGGTTTTGTCTGAAAAACAAGTTTGATTTTTCTCCCATTATATCCTATGGGCATTCCATCAATACCGTCAATCACCTGTCATTCCATAGAAAACAGCTATAATTCCTCTTAATATGAGGTTTGGAACCTATAACTGTACTAGGGGAGTATACATGACAAAGATCTATATGATATAGAAACATAGAAAGCGACGGCAGATAAGAGCCAGAAGGCCCATCCAGTCTGCCCAACCTCTGAGTACTCTCCTTTAGTACTTGCCCTTATCCTATATCTAGCTTGGCATTATGCCTATCCCATGCTTGCTTAAATGACTTTACTGTATTAACATCTACCACTTCCACTGGGAGGCTATTCCATGCGTCCACTACCCTTTCCGTAAAGTAATATTTTCTGATGTTACCATTAAACCTTTGCCCCTCTAGTTTATGCTTGTGTCCTCTTGTTGCGGTTTTATTTCTTCTTTTAAATAAACTTTCTTCCTTTACTTTGTTGATTCCCTTTAAGTATTTAAATGTTTCTATCATATCCCCCCTGTCCCGTCTTTTTTCCAGGCTATATAGGTTAAGATCCTTTAACCTGTCCTGGTAAGGTTTATTTTGTAATCCATAAACCATTTTAGTAGCCCTTCTCTGCACTTTCTCCAACATATCTATATCCTTCTGGAGATATGGTCTCCAGTACTGTACACAATACTCCAAGTGAGGTCTCACCAGTGATCTGTACAGCGGCATGAGCACTTCCCTCTTCCTACTGCTAATACCTCTCCCTATACAACCAAGCATTCTGCTAGCATTACCTGCTGCTCTACTGCATTGTCTACCTACCTTTAAATCCTCAGAAATAATTACCCCTAAATCCCTTTCCTCACACGTTGAGGTTAGGACAGTACCAAATAGTCTATACTCTGCCCTTGGGTTTTTATGCCCCAGGTGCATTACTTTGCATTTATCCACGTTAAATGCCAATTGCCACAGCTCTGACCATTTTTCCAGCTTACCTAGATCGTTTGCCATTTGGCTTCTTCCTCCAGGAACATCAACCCTGTTGCAAATTTTTGTGTCGTTCGGCAAATAAACATACCTTTCCATCAACACCATCTGCAATATCACTAATGAAAATATTAAAGAGAATGGGTCCAAGTACAGATCCCTGAGGTATCCCACTGGTAACAAGACCTTGTTCTGAATATACGCCATTGACTACAACCCTCTGTTTTCTGTCACTCAGCCACTCCTTAATCCATTCAACAACATTGGGATCTAAACCCAGAGATTGCAGTTTATTTATAAGTCTTCTATGTGGGACAGTGTCAAAGGCCTTACTGAAATCCAGATACGCAATGTCTACTGCACCACCTTGATCAATTACTTTAGTCACCCAATCAAAAAAATCAATAAGATTTGTTTGGCAAGATCTTCCTGAGGAAAACCCATGTTGTTTTTGATCTTGAAAGCCATGTGACTTCAGATGTTCAACAATTCTTTCCTTTAACATTGTTTCCATTAATTTTCCCACTACAGATGTAAGACTAACTGGCCTGTAGTTGCCCGACTCCTCCCTACTGCCTTTTTTGTGTATAGGCACAACATTCGCTACTTTCCAATCCCCAGGGACAACTCCCGTTACCAATGATTCGTTAAATATATCAGTTAACGGTTTTGCTAGTACACCCCCAAGCTCTTTTAATAACTTGGGGTGTATCCCATCAGGCCCCATCGACTTATTTGTCTTTACCTTAGACAACTGAAGTAAAACCTCCGCCTCGATAAACTCACATATTTCAAATGATTCAGTCTTTTTTCCCAACTGAGGTCCCATTCCATCATTCTCATCTGTAAAAACTGAACAGAAATATTCATTGAGGCAGTCAGCTAAACCTTTATCCTCTTCTACATATATGCCTTTTGTTTTTAGTCTAACTAATCCTTGTTTAACTTTCCTTTTCACATTTATATATCTAAAAAATGTTTTATCTCCATTTTTTACTGATAGGGCAATTCGCTCTTCTGCCTGTGATTTGGCAGTTTTTATAACTTTCTTTGCCTCTTTCTGCCTAATTTTATATATCTGTCTATCTTCCTCACTTTGGGTATTTTTGTATCTACTAAAGGCTAACTTCTTGTCTTTCACGATTTTGGCCACTTCTGCAGAGTACCACAGCGGTTTCCTTAATTTTTTACTCTTACTGACCAACCTAATACAATTTTCTGTTATCTTCGATAAAACAGCTTTTACAAAATCCCATTTCTCCTGAACACCATTTAAATTGTGCCAGTCTGATAATGACTCCTCTATACATTTTCTCATTTTAGAAAAGTCAGCTTTTCTAAAATCTAAAACTTTTGTTTTTGTGTGGTGTGACTCAGTCACTGTTTGTATATTAAACCACACAGACTGATGATCACTAGATCCCAAACTTTCACCTACAGAAATATCTGTTAACAAATCTCCATTTGTGAACACTAAATCCAATGTGGCCTCCTTACGAGTTGGTTCCTCAACCACCTGTTTTAAAGATAATCCCAATAAGGAGTTTAGAATATCCGCACTCCTGGTACAACCAGCTACTTTCGTTTTCCAGTTCACATCAGGGAGATTAAAGTCACCCATGATTATAACATCCCCCTTCACTGTCATTTTAGCTATTTCCTCCACTAGTAGATTATCGAGTTCTTCTACTTGTCCTGGGGGTCTATAAATCACACCTATGCGAGTTACTTTACTTTTGCCAAATTGTACTGTAACCCAAACCGACTCTAAGTTCTCTTCACCAACTTGTATTAAGTTAGATTTTATGTTATTTTTCACATATAGGGCCACCCCTCCCCCTTTCCTGCCCTTTCTATCTTTTCTATATAAAGAGTACCCCGGTATTGATATGTCCCAGTCATTTTTCTCATTATACCATGTCTCAGTAACAGCCACTATATCAACATTCTCAGTTGCCACAACTGTTACAAGTTCATGGATCTTATTCCCTAAACTGCGAGCATTTGTAGACATGACCTTCAGCTTGTCATTTAACACCGATGCTGCAATCACTTTCTGTCCTTGCTTTGGGGGGCAAAACATATGCTTCTCCCTATTATCTTTATAGACCAAGCCCCCAGATCCACCCACCTGGTTACTAAGTAAATCGCCTTCCCTTTCTATACTGTCTAACCCGGTATTTATTCCCTCCCCCCCCCATTCCTAGTTTAAAATCTCCTCCAACCGTCTAACCATTCTCTCCCCAAGCACATTGGACCCTCTTGCATTTAGGTGCAATCCATCACGACTATAGAGATTGTACCCCAAAGCAAAATCAGCCCAGTGCTCTAAGAACCCAAAGCCCTCCTTCTTACACCAAGACTTCAGCCATGCATTTAGCTGCCTAATCTCCTGCTGCCTTTCTGGTGTAGCGCATGGCACAGGTAGTATCTCTGAGAATACTGCCTTGGAGGTCCTTTTCTTAATCTTACTACCCAAGTCCCTAAAATTATCTTTTAGGACACTCCATCTTCCTCTTACTATGTCATTGGTGCCAATGTGCACCAAGACAGCTGGATCCTCACCAGCCCCTCCCAATAATCTATCCACTCTGTCCGCAACATGCCGAACCCGGGCACCCGGGAGACAGCAAACCATTCGGTTGCTGCGATCAGAGCTACAGATTACCCTGTCTGTTTTCCTGATTATTGAATCCCCTACCACCACAACCTGCCTGGGCTTTCCTTCCTTTCGGATCCCCTGCACATTGGATGAGCTGCTCTCCCGGCTGTTAGGGAGAACAGCTTTTTCCGCAAAGCCTACCTCTGAGTCTGCCTCCCCAACATGCTCACTTAAAAGGGCAAATTTGTTGGGAGGGAGAGACTCTGGGCTGGCTTGCCTCTTCCTCTTCCCTTCCCCACTGCAACCACGTCTTACTGTCACCCAGCTATGTGCCTGACTCCCTTCTGACTGATCTCCTCCCTCATTGCTAGGGGCCCCATCTAAACTTTGCTCAGTGAGCAACAGACTCCTCTCAAGGTTGTCAATCTCTCTCAGTGTTTCAATGTGCCTCTTAAGAGCACCAACCTCAGCTTCCAGAGAGACCAATTGATCACACTTACCACAGCGATATGGACCCAGGAACTGCTGTTCCAAGCATGCATACATATGGCATGATGTGCACTGAGTGAAATCTCCAAGCTTGCTCATTCTTTATAAAGGGACGCGAGTATAGAATTTAAACAGTTGCTTTATGTCACTTACCCTCCTTGCTCTTGCACTCTTGTGTTGCACTAACTGCTGTGGTGCACAAACTGGTCACTTACAGAAAGCAAGTCACTTAGAAAATGCAAGCCCCTTACAGTGAGCAAGCTCTGTGAGTTTAACCACTTCCTTATATACAGAGCAACACAGTTAATTGATTATAAACCCCACCCTTAACTAATTACACTATAGAAAATGGGAGAGAAAAAAAAACCAAACAGTTAATGCAAAACACACAGTTTTTTTTTGTTTTTTTACCACAAACCCTTCAACCCTCTTGTTGCTGGTTGAGATACAAACCCACTGTTGGTATACTTATAATACCACTTCTCTGCCGCTGCTGTGGTGCACAAACTGGTCACTTACAGAAAGCAAGTCACTTAGAAAATGCAAGCCCCTTACAGTGAGGGTTTTCTCTAAAAAAACAAGTTTGATTTTTCTCCCATTATATCCTATGGGCATTCACTCAAAACTATCATTCACCTGTCATTCCATAGAAAACAGCTATAATCCCACATAATATGAGTTTTAGATCCTGTCTCTGTACTAGGGCAGTATATGTGCCAAAGATCTATATGATATGACAGAGGGTTTTGTCTGAAAAACAGGTTTGATTTTTCTCCCATTATATCCTATGGGCATTCCATCAATACCGTCATTCACCTGTCATTCCATAGAAAACAGCTATAATTCCACTTAATATGAGGTTTGGAACCTATAACTGTACTAGTGGAGTATACATGACAAAGATCTATATGATATGTCTGAGGGTTTTGTCTGAAAAAAAGGTTTGATTTTTCTCCCATTATATCCTATGGGCATTCACTCAAAACTGTCATTCACCTGTCATTCCATAGAAAACAGCTATAATCCCATATAATATGAGTTTTAGATCCTGTCTCTGTACTAGGGGAGTATACATGACAAAGATCTATATGATATTTCAGAGGGTTTTGTCTGAAAAATTTTTTCTCCCATTATATCCTATGGGCATTCCATCAATACCGTCATTCAGCTGTCATTCCATAGAAAACAGCTATAATTCCACTTAATATGAGGTTTATAACCTATACCTGTACTAGGGGAGTATACATGACAAAGATCTATATGATATGTCTGAGGGTTTTGTCTGAAAAACAGGTTTGATTTTTCTCCCATTATATCCTATGGGCATTCACTCAAAACTGTCATTCACCTGTCATTCCATAGAAAACAGATATAATCCCACATAATATGAGTTTTAGATCCTGTCTCTGTACTAGGGGAGTATACATGACAAAGATCTATATGATATTTCAGAGGGTTTTGTCTGAAAAACAGGTTTGATTTTTCTCCCATTATATCCTATGGGCATTCCATCAATACTGATATTCACCTGTCATTCCATAGAAAACAGCTATAATTCCACTTAATATGAGGTTTATAACCTATACCTGTACTAGAGGAGTATACATGACAAAGATCTATATGCTATGTCTGAGGGTTTTCTCTAAAAAACAAGTTTGATTTTTCTCCCATAATATCCTATCAGCATTCACTCAAAACTGTCATTCACCTGTCATTCCATATAACAGAGCTATAATTCCACTTAATATGAGGTTTAGAACCTATAACTGTACTAGGGGAGTATACATGACAAAGATCTATATGATATGTCTGAGGGTTTTGTCTGAAAAACAGGTTTGATTTTTCTCCTATTATATCCTATGGGCATTCCATCAATACCGTCATTCACCTGTCATTCCATAGAAAACAGCTATAATTTCACTTAATATGAGGTTTGGAACCTATAACTGTACTAGGGGAGTATACATGACAAAGATCTTTATGATATGTCTGAGGGTTTTGGCTGAAAAACAGGTTTGATTTTTCTCCCATTATATCCTATGGGCATTCCATCAATACTGTCATTCACCTGTCATTCCATAGAACACAGCTATAATTCCACTTAATATGAGGTTTATAACCTATACCTGTACTAGGAGAGTATATGTGCCAAAGATCTTTATGATATGTCAGAGGGTTTTCTCTAAGAAACAAGTTTCATTTTTCTCCCATTATATCCTATGGGTATTCACTCAAAACTGTCATTCACCTGTCATTCCAAAGAAAACAGCTGTAATCCCACATAATATGAGTTTTAGATCCTGTCTCTGTACTAGGGGAGTATATGTGCCAAAGATCTATATGATATTTCAGAGGGTTTTGTCTGAAAAACAGGTTTGATTTTTCTCCCATTATATCCTATGGGCATTCCATCAATACTGTCATTCACCTGTCATTCCATAGAAAACAGCTATAATTCCACTTAATATGAGGTTTGGAACCTATAACTGTACTAGGGGAGTATACATGACAAAGATCTATATGATATGTCAGAGGGTTTTCTCTAAAAAACAAGTTTGATTTTTCTCCCATTATATCCTATGAGCATTCACTCAAAACTGTCATTCATCTGTCATTCCATAGAAAACAGCTATAATCCCACATAATATGAGTTTTAGATCCTGTCTCTGTACTAGGGGAGTATATGTGCCAAAGATCTATATGATATTTCAGAGGGTTTTGTCTGAAAAACAGGTTTGATTTTTCTCCCATTATATCCTATGGGCATTCCATCAATACTGCCATTCACCTGTCATTCCATAGAACACAGCTATAATTCCACTTAATATGAGGTTTAGAACCTATACCTGTACTAGAGGAGTATGTGTGCCAACGATCTATATGATATTTCAGAGGGTTTTGTCTGAAAAACAGGTTTGATTTTTCTCCCATTATATCCTATGGGCATTCCATCAATACCTGTCATTCCATAGAAAACAGCTATAATTCCACTTAATATGAGGTTTGGAACCTATAAATGTACTAGGGGAGTATACATGACAAAGACCTATATGACATGTCTGAGGGTTTTGTCTGAAAAACAGGTTTGATTTTTCTCCCATTATATCCTATGGGCATTCCATCAATACCGTCATTCACCTGTCATTCCATAGAAAACAGCTATAATCCCACATAATATGAGTTTTAGATCCTGTGTCTGTACTAGGGCAGTATATGTGCCAAAGATCTATATGATATGTCAGAGAGTTTTCTCTAAAAAAACAAGTTTGATTTTTCTCCCATTATATCCTATGGGCATTCACTCAAAACTGTCATTCACCTGTCATTCCATAGAAAACAGCAATAATCCCACATAATATGAGTTTTAGATCCTGTCTCTGTACTAGGGGAGTATATGTGCCAAAGATCGATATGATATTTCAGAGGGTTTTGTCTGAAAAACAGGTTTGATTTTTCTCCCATTATATCCTATGGGCATTCCATCAATACTGTCATTCACCTGTCATTCCATAGAACACAGCTATAATTCCACTTAATATGAGGTTTATAACCTATACCTTTACTAGGAGAGTATATGTGCCAAAGATCTATATGATATGTCAGAGGGTTTTCTCTAAGAAACAAGTTTCATTTTTCTCCCATTATACCCTATGGGCATTCACTCAAAACGGTCATTCACCTGTCATTCCATAGAAAACAGCTGTAATCCCACATAATATGAGTTTTAGATCCTGTCTCTGTACTAGGGGAGTATATGTGCCAAAGATCTATATGATATTTCAGAGGGTTTTGTCTGAAAAACAGGTTTGATTTTTTTCCCATTATATCCTATAGGCATTCCATCAATACTGCCATTTACCTGTCATTCCATAGAAAACAGCTATAATTCCACTTAATATGAGGTTTGGAACCTCTAACTGTACTAGGGGAGTATACATGACAAAGATCTATATGATATGTCTGAGGGTTTTGTCTGAAAAACAGGTTTGATTTTTCTCCCATTATATCCTATGGGCATTCCATCAATAACGTCATTCACCTGTCATTCCATAGAAAACAGCTATAATTCCACTTAATATGAGGTTTGGAACCTATAACTGTACTAGGGGAGTATACATGACAAAGATCTATATGATATGTCAGAGGGTTTTCTCTAAAAAAACAAGTTTGATTTTTCTCCCATTATATCCTATGGGCATTCCATCATTACCGTCATTCACCCGTCATTCCATAGAAAACAGCTATAATCCCACATAATATGAGTTTTAGATCCTGTGTCTGTACTAGGGGAGTATATGTGCCAAAGATCTATATGATATGTCAGAGGGTTTTTGTCTGAAATACAAGTTTTATTTTCCTCCCATTATATCCTATGGGCATTCACTCAAAACTGTCATTCACCTGTCATTCCATAGAAAACAGCTGTAATCCCACATAATATGAGTTTTAGATTTAGTCTCTGTATTAGGGGAGTATATGTGCCAAAGATCTATATGATATTTCAGAGGGTTTTATCTGAAAAACAGGTTTGATTTTTTTCCCATTATATCCTATGGGCATTCCATCAATACTGCCATTCACCTGTCATTCCATATAACACAGCTATAATTCCACTTAATATGAGGTTTAGAACCTATAACTGTACTAGGGGAGTATACATGACAAAGATCTATATGATATGTCAGAGGGTTTTCTCTAAGAAACAAGTTTGATTTTTCTCCCATTATATCCTATGGGCATTCACTCAAAACTGTCATTCACCTGTCATTCCATAGAAAACAGCTAAAATCCCACATAATCTGAGTTTTAGATCTTGTGTCTGTGCTAGGGGAGTATGTGTGCCAAAGATCTAAATGATATGTCTTAAACTTTTATTTCAAAATCAATATTCTTTTCCCTTCCATTATAGTCTATGGGCATTCCTCCCCATTATAGTCTATGGGCATTCCTCCCCATTAAAGTCTATGGGCATTCCATTTTGTCATTCGTTTTAGTATGTCCCCATTTTATTGGTAATTTGAAATCACGTAATTATTGTGTTAAAGTATATTGTGTGGGTTTTATAGTCTAGGGCAGACAGATAGTGAATTTTAACCCTTTTACCACCAGAACCAAGCCACGCGCACGCTTGGAGTAGGGTGCGTTCGTGACATTCACATACCAAGTTTTGGTAAAATCTTGCACCTTGCCAAACCCCCTTTCCCCCTTCCCAGCTATTCTGCACGCGATCAATATGTTGGGCAGAGGGATTACTCTGGTTTGCAGAGTACTTTAATATGCATCCTTTAGAGGAAGTGTCAGCGACATTAAACTGTCTCTGAAATAAATGACTTTTTTGAATTATTTTAGGTGTGTTCACTGCTAATCATTAACAGACCAGTCACAATCTTGACAGGTTTAACCTGTAAATGTCAAAACACAAAAAACTATGGGGTTAACAACAATTAAAGAAGTAAAGCAAATCTCTTTGAGCTGCTGCTTGTTTGCTCTATGCAGCCATATATTGCCCAGACCTGCCCAAATGACACAAACACTTGTAAAGCTAAAGCAGGCGGACCTAAAAAGCTATGTGAATACCACACCTATTATCCCTCCCCCTCCTCACTATAATACAATAGAGATGAGGTTCACCCACCTCAACCGTCTGCAAGCAAGGGATATGAGCAGCCAGTGCCTCTGAGGCAGGACAAGGTACTCTTACTATTAAGTATTCTCTATATTATATATATATATCTGCCTAAGAGTAAACATACCTAAATTGTTATGTTATTTGTAATTAGCAAAGTCTGGAGGTGTTTGAAATCATCAGGTAGGCATTGACGTATTCATGTTTTAGTTAATTGCGTAACTACTACTGCCAGTGACGAGGTCTGAGACAGCTGGTGAAGTGGACTGCATCTCCCACTTCTCCTGCAATACTTTTACTAGTGTGGCTGGTCCATCCTTAACGGCAGCACTTTTATCTATTGTGTAATACACCCTAAATCCCTCTAGACTGTAAGCTCGTTTGAGTAGGTCCCTCCTCACCAGTTGTCTCAGTAAGTCAATTTGTTATGTTACATACTACTTGTTATGTCCTGTCTACCCATTGTACAGCGCTACGGAACTTGATGGCGCTATATAAAACAATAAATAATAATAATAAATAAATAATAACTTTAAAGGGAAACTCCTCACCATTTTTCTGTATGTGGCATGTTTATGATGTCTGTGGAATACCTAGCAAAGTAGTATTTTTGTTAATTAAAATAGGAAAAATAACAAAAGTTTTGCATTGGTGATCAGATGTTCCTGTTTTTCACAGAATGATTTACAGGCAGTAAATCCAATGTTTACTACAGCAAGTTGGACTTGGGGCACTAAAGGACGATACTAGCTTGATCTGACATCAGAAACACTCAGTGGCGTAACTAGCCCTGCGACCCCTTGTTCCTCTCGTCTTGTACCAGTTCAAAGTTGTTCAGAAAGGGCCCTTCCGACCAGGACCACTCCATCAGAGTGTATGTTGAAAGGGGGTGGCAAGGGGCAAAGAAGGTACACACAAGCTGTTTGAGGGCAGAGGTAAGCTATTTGGGGACAGATATGGTACAGACAGATTTTTTTGGGGTTAGGATAGCACTGATAAGCAAAGGCACTCAAGCTGTTTGGGGCAAAGGTGGCAGTCACAAGCTGTTTGGTGATGTTGGGGGCAGGGTGACCACGTGTCCCTCAATGGTTCTCGGGCAGCCACAATCCGGGACAATGCCTTGTCTGAGGTGTCTGAGTGAAGGAGGTCTCAGCCAATCAGGAGAGACTTCTCAACTCTCCTGATTGCCTGAGAGTTCCGGCAGAAGTGCCGGCAGCAGCTGCGGAGGTTGTTGTGGTTTCTAGTTATGTCCCTGGAAACACCGTATGTTAAACCAGAGTATTGTCACAAATACAAGACAAAATTAAGACAATAGAAAAGACTGACAAAACCATGATGGTCTGGGCATATTTAGATGGAGTCCAGGAGAGATGGAGCTATTTAAGAGATGTCCTGCTAAAGGCAGCAGAACATTGCATTAAAGTTGTTACCAAGAGTAAAAGAAAAGGCAAACCACTGTGGTACTCCGCGAATTTGGCAAATATATTGAATAAGAAGAAGTGATGTTTTAAGAAATATGAACATACTTAAAATGAGGAAGCATTCAACACTGCCCCCCCCCATATAAGACTTACAAATAAATTACAGTCTTTGGATGTAAAAATAGTTGAATAGATAAGGCAATGGGTGAGTGACAGGAGGCAGAAGGTTGTAGTTAATGGTGTATGTTTACAGGAACTTGTTACTGATCCCCATAGTTTTCAATATTTTTGTTAGTAGTATTATAGAAGACCCAAACAGGGTAGACATTCCAGGTGGAACAACTCAAATGGCAAATAAATTAAGTATGTTAGAAGAATGGTCGAGAGTGTGGCAGCTGCAGTTTAACGTTGAAAAATGTTGAATAATGCACTTGGGACGTAAAAATCCCAAGCAAGAATTTAGCATTGGTGGCACTGTTTTACCAGTCATTAGAGAAGAGTGGGTCTTCTAAAAGGCAAATGCATATGTCAGCATCTGCGGAAGTCATTTGCAAGGGAGGCATCACAAAAAAGTAAATGGATCGCTAAGCTAAGTGCATATGATGGCTAGATTGTTTCTTTAATAACTGAAGCCACTACCTTTCCCCTTTCTGAAAAGTCCTATGCAAGGATTGGCCCTCCAATCCAACTAACAGATGGAAATAACGTGATTTCTTTATTTTAAGCATTCCTTGGCGAGCGGTCTTTGGAATGCAGGAGTTTGAATGGTACATGACTGCTCAGGCCTTTACCTGGTGAAAAAAACTCACCCAAATTACCTGCAGGTAAATAAACATGCAATAAACAAATCAGTGTTGATAGGACTTTGGCCGCAGCTTTATTTATAACCCCTATGACAAGTGGAACATAATGTGACCGCCGCGGGTCCCGTCGCATACTATCACCCCGGGTTCCGTGGGCTGCGGGCGTCCCCCCGCTCGCGGTGCACGGATGCCCGAGGCGCCGGTCCTCCGGTCATCTGTCACTCCTCTAGGGGCGCGGCTTAGCTGCAAGGCAGGACCCGGGGAGTTGATGTACAGCTTGAGGCGTGGCCATGACGTTACTTGGAGGTGGGGCTTGAGAGTGGCGCCAGATTTAAAAGCCAGTCTGTGCTACACTCAGGCACCCTGTTGTGGTCTTTCATGTGTTACAGTGAGGTTTAGGGCTGAAACAACTAATCAATAAAATCGATAATAATCGATTATGAAAATCGTTGGCAACGAATTTCATCATTGATTAATCGAATCAATTTTTACCGATTTATAAAAAGAGGTTTTTTTCAGAGCAAATGCTCTGAAAAACTCCTCTCCTTATAATAATCCGATCTCAAACAGAGATCGGATTATAACACTAGAATTCAGATCCCCCGCAACGCTGCAGGGGACCTGGATTCCCCTCACTGTCGGCCGGTCTCTCACTTCCGTCTCTGTGTATATATATATATATATATATATATATATATATATATATATCTCTATCTACGCATACTAACATACGCCTGTCCATACATACACATTTATACGCTGCCCTCACCACACACCCCTGCCTTTACACACACATATCACGATCTTGCACCTACCTCGGCGCAGCCCGGAAGACCCTCCCAGGGAAGGCGGCTTCTCTGCTCGCCCCTCCCCTAGAGATACGCTACGTTTAGGGGCTTCGTGGGGAATCGTGATTCTCCAGTCCAGCTCGGTAAGTAAGTATACCCGGCGTATAAGACGACCCCTGACTTTTGAGAAGATTTATGCCTTATACTCCTTATATGCCAGTGATATGCAACTGAGCCCCCTGATATAACTTTTACCCTCAGATATGTCTTATGCCCCCCCCTGATATGCCTAATATCGATATGCCTTATACCCCCTACATGCCACTGTCCCCCGATATGCCTTATACTCCTAATATGCCATTGATATGCAACTGAGCCCCCTGATATACCTTTTACCCCCAGATATGTCTTATGCCCCCCTGATATGCCTAATATCGATACGCCTTATACCCCCTATATGCCACTCCGCTCCCATAAATGCCCTGCACCACCCTGAAATTCATTATACTCCCATACACCACTCTGCTACCCTGAAATTCATTATAATACACCACTATAACTCACCCATACACCACTCTGCCTCCTCCCCCCTCCCATACACCACTCTGCCTTCTCCCCCCTCGCCATACACCAATCTGCCTCCTCCCCCCCTCGCCATACACCAATCTGCCCTCCTCCCCCTCCCCATACACCAATCTGCCCTCCTCCCAATACACCACTCTGCCTCCTCCCATATACCACTCTGCCTCCTCCCCCTCCCAATACCACGATTTATTTGTAGTCCACGTATGCAGATATATACAGCATTTCATAGTACACAAATTCCCTACAAACAAAAGCCTAGCTCGTCTGAGCGCTTACTAACATATAACTCCCTCACTACTCAAGGTCTAAAACTAAACAAAACGTAATCCCACCAACCTTTTTGATGGTCTCTTTTGTGCATAGCAAGCCCTGCTGCTTCCAACCAAACTCTCTCTCTCCCTCTGTCCAACAGGTCAGGTTATCTTGCAGTCAGTGCAGCTAATTACTTGCAGCTGACCAGTGCATTGGAGTCAGCTTAAACTCCTGGCCTGGATCCTGGGTCAGTCCAGGTGCATGTAAACTGCGGGGTGGAGCACCAGCCTGCCCTGTATGTCATATAAAACCCTGCAAAATCGAGGGGGAATGTATAACCCTTCCACAACAACACCCCGCACCTTGTTACAATATATATATATTATACAGCTGACCATATTGAAAGATTTTTTGTATAGTCCTTGCCATGTGGAATATAAATTATTATGCTAAATTATATCACTAAATAATATACGGCCACTTAATACTGTCAATTATTTTGATGTTTTGCCCCGAGTTTAAAATTAAAATTCACAGTAATTAACATATATACGAGCCTTGACTTTTGATAAGGCATCATATGACTATGCACTAATTATATGGGGGCATCTCACATAGATCTCCCTATCGGCACATATTTATATTACACTGACTATCTAGTTAATGCTAGTAAACGTTGCTTCTCATTTCCTTAATTAAACACAGTATAAATGCTAAACACATTATTCCTCTGTTATGTCCTGATGAAAGTCTAAAAATAAAAACGTTGACTTGTAAAACGTTGACTTGTAACACAGAGTTTCGTGAAATTATTTAAAACCAAGTCCCACGAGTGCCAGCAACTACATTTGGAATTTATATAGCTGGCAAGGAATATACAAAAACTCTTTCAATATGGTCAAATGACTCCAGAACACATTGAACATGAGCTGTACCTGTTTCAGGAAGAGAAAGAGGGTGACCCCCTCTCTCCCTCCTTATAACCCTGTAAAGACTGTTTACGCACGCCAATGATAATGAAGGCGAATGCCTTCTGAAGCTACAGCATTGGCTGTCGGAAAAGAACAAGATGCAAATGGTGAGACCTAAATCCTTAATTACACACCTCTTGAAAAGGTGCACTTGCATGGAGTATCTTTGTTCAGCTGTCGGCATTGTGAGTATTGTGAGTACGTTTCTGGGTGTCGTTTAGAATGTATTTGTCCAGGTTGACGTTCATTGTTAAAGTAGACCAATAATATATACTAGTAATACTTGATTTTCTGTTCATGGGGTTTGATAAAATTACAGTGCCCCATCTCTATATTTAGGTTTTAGTATTGGGTATATGACACACGTCTTATCTTTGAATTATTACATTGTATTCTTGGCTTTATATTTTTATGGATTAGTATAAGGGAAAGATTATCCCCTTATTGTTGCTAAAGTAGAAAAGGAAACCTGTAATATTATAAGGGACCTTGCTAGTTTAGGAATATAAAAGCAATACACATGTAAGAGCATTTTGGATTTAGAAGATGTGCTTGCATTTTGTTTTTGGTAATAGCATTAGGTAAGGAAATAGTTAACAGGCTAAGTTTTTACAGATAAATCATAAGATTTAAACATTCAGGGTTAACGCACGTATGAAACTCAGACAACTGGGATTGTGTTAAGGAAGGTTGCGTTTAGGGAAGTCTAAGAATGCTTAAGAAAATTTTTTATAATAATAATCATAAAGCAGAAGCCATATAAGCTATTTCTATATGCGGGCAATACCCCCCCCCACACACACCCTTTTCAGAGATGCAGAATATCTGGGGGGGGGGGACGAGTTTAACCATTGTTGATATTGTTTTAAAGAGTACTTGAGACCTGCAAATTTTTGTTAGCTTAAGCTTGATAAGTTATATTTGTTTCCATTTAATTTTGTTACTACTTTCGTTACCATAGACTTTTGAATACACGTGAAATCCAGTGCTTTCAGAGGTCACTTAGAACCATTTTTGGACACGCCTCCAATATATATATATATTTTTTTAAACCGAGACAAAAGCTGCATTTAAAAGGTACATTTGAAAAACGCATTGGTCGTCAATAAGATGCATATGAAAATACAGAGTTCCTAATATCACTGTGGCCTATGATATCATGTGACGGCCCAGGACCGACTGAGAGCACAGATATAGTTTTGTATTTATAAAAAATTACTGAAAACAGTTATTTAACCCCTTGATGACAATTGTCACAGAAATGCATCCAATTAAAAATTGATGTGCCAGGTGTGAATGAGCGCAGATTGCTTTCTTTGCTCAGCTGGTGTTGCTGCAACGCATGTGTACGCTTTGTGTTTCTGTTACCATGAATATTTGTGTATATATAAGTAGTGTGAGGGGGAGTGTCTGTGTTATGAGTGAGTATGAGTAAGTGTATGTGTTAGCATGTGTAAATATGTTTATGTATCTGTGCCAGGACGAATGTTGCTAGAGAAGAAGAAAGCACAGACAGGCTGTTTGAGAGCAATGATGGTTCAGGCAGATTTTTTTGGGGGTTAGGATGGCACCGATAAGCTGCTTGGGGGCAAATGTGGCACTGTGGGACATGTTGCCTGGTGAAGTTAGGGGGAGGGTTTAGGCTATTTGCGTACATGGGACCTGTGTTTTCCAGTTACGCCCCTGAGTGCAACATTAACCCCTTCAATACGTCGACGTTGTTAATATTGTAATTGACTATTGTAGCTGGAAACAGCTAATTTTTAATGGAATGTCTTCATAACATCTTGCATAACACAGGGCAAGTACTTTATAGGTTGTCAGCAACATGTAAGAAATAGATGTGTTAAGGGAAAAAAATGGATGACACGTCAGCCCTAATCCCCTATAAAAATGTGTGCAGGGATGGTTCAGTTTTTTTATAGGGAAATAATATGTGTTTTTTTTTTTTTTTTATGTAACTGATTTATGTTGTGACGGTTGCATTCCAGAAAATATTGTCACAATATAATTTACAGGTTGACTCATGTTTTATGATGCTCCAAAATCCGCTTATTGCAGCTGCATATCTGCTCTTTAACATCTAGATTGGGGTATAGGCTAATTGTTATAAAAACCCAAATGTCATCAATTATGAGTTCAGAAGTGCTTTCTTTTTCATTTATTTGTCTGTTTGTTTTCCCCTTAAGAACAATTAACAACGAAAAGCTGGATTAATGGCTGTAGTTTTATTAATCTTAAGGAACGTTTTAAAACATTGCACATAATTAATTGCAAGCTTTCCTGAATAGTGTTTGGAGCTCAGTAAATTGCAATATCACCTTAATAAGATAATTAAAGGAACAGGGTTATAAAATATTGCTGTTTATTCTTTAAACAGATTGGGGAAAAAGGCATTTTAAATCTATATCTGTGTTGCATTTTTGTTTTAAGTGTTAACTGGTGGTTCTCTTTATTCACACAAAAATTTTGGTGTCAGATCCCTGTATAACATCGGACTAAAACCAAGAAATGTCCTCCCCTTTCTTGCCAGTCAGATAGTAAACTACAGACCATATTTGCTGGATAAACAAAAAAATCAAACCGGCTGTCTGGCATATTCAAATGAATTCATGCTTGGAACCTACACCCAATCAGTGTGTGATGAATACATCTTAGTCTCCCGGGTAGAGGTAGGGGAAATTCTTTACACCTGCTGCCACAAACTATATTGACATAGGAAAAGAATCTTCCAAGCATAGTCATTAGTGTTGTTGACAAGAAACACTGCCCATCACCCACTGTTAAGCTACATTAACAGTCTAGGTTATATTTATTTTATTTAGATTTAATAAAAGACGCCCAGCTTATTGTGCAGGGCAGTCCTGCATTATACATTGGAAGTGTCCTCAGTTTTTTACTTAAACCCATAAAGGACAATGCGTTGTGAGCCTGTACATGTATGGGCTTTGTCGTAAAGGGGTCAGCATCACACCGACCCCTAAGGCTGTCTAGCAGGCAAGCAGTGGGTAAGGTTAACTGCGTGTACACAATGGTTTGCAAATCAAACACTTGCACCCATGTGGTATACTCATTTATTTACTTTATGGTTACTAAATCCAGTGAATAATTATCACCCTCCCCCAAAAGCCTCTAGGGATGTTGCTTGCCTGCTTTAAAGAAAAAGCAGACCAAATAATAAAGATCTTGTTTTGTCTGTATCTGCTTTTCAGATTTTTTTGTGCAATGTCCCTCCGTTGTGCTTCAGCCTCGTCGAAGAAATTTGTCATAGGCTTCATTGTAGGCTTCTTTACAACTTTGTATTTGGCCCACCATATTTTGGAAGTCTACAATGCACCACAACCGCTAAGAAGGAGGATCGTCAGGCCTTTGCCAAAACCAGGTAATTGTTTTATACATCTTGTTTGGATAGCCCTGACTCAATTTAGAAGTCAGGGCAGCATGTGGTTGTGGGGATAAGGGGTCAGATAGAGGTCATGATTAGTGGTAATAGGTTAGGTAGGTGTTATACAATAAAAAAAATGTTAGAAGCTTCTAGTTGCGCTCGCGGGTGCCTCACGCTGCGCAAAGGGCAGGAATTCGCCCTATAAATATCACCTGCTGAGGTGCACTTTACTTACGTGTGGTGAACTGCAAGCTGTCTGCACTGACCTCTTTGAGCGTCTGGTGAGCAACAGCATAGCGGGAGACCCAAGGGATGAACATAGAGGAGCTGTTTCTCACCCTCCCACCCATATAATAATAATATTTATATATATATTTACATTTAATCTTTTGTCGTGGCTTTTATTGGGTTAAGGTTGCCCCTTTTTTGTAAAAAATATAAATAAATATATATATATATATCAGGGCTTGACAAATTTGTTGTGAATCTAGGCGCCAGCTAAAAAGGTTATGAGCCAGGATTTTTTTTTAAAACTAACCGTTGGTCGGGAGTTATCTGGTCATCATCAGCCCACTTACTAAAATCACAGCATTTGACCTGGAAGCACCCTGGACTTTCAGGTCAGTGCTGGTTTTTTTTTATTTTTTTATTTTTATTTATTTATTTATTTATTTTAACTCTTTCAATGCTGATGTTCCATTGGAGCACAGCATTGACTGATATTTAGTCCCCACAAGCTTATGGGGACAAATGTTAACCCCTGCAATGCCACGAATGTGTCATACACATTACACTCATGTGGAGACCAAAGAACCCTCTCCCCCTGTCCCTGAAGCTGCCTTTGGCAGCTGGGATGCAATTGCTGGTCTATAGACCAGCCATTGCAGGGGGAGTCTCTGATGACTGCTGTAGGCTTCCATGCCTACAGGAGTCATCAAAGGGCTTGTGGGGGCTCGTTTTTGCTGTTGCTGGGCTTCCAGGCAGACCACCAGCAGCAGAGCCCCTTTACAAAATGGGAATTAACCCCTAAAATGCAGCGATCGCGGCATTGAAGGGGTTAACGCTGCACTGTCGCTGTCAGGGAGCGATCAGGCAGCTGGGGGGTGTTGGGTCAGGTGCCCACACTTGTGTGGGGACCCAATCAACACTCAACCCCCTTCCCTTCAGCTGAAAACGTGATTGCTGGTTTTCCTGCAACCGCGTTTTCAGCCTACAGGATCACAGGCTTGGGGGCGGGCTCGGAGTGGCTGTGCTGTGGATATAACAGGCTGACAAACACCTAGGCGCCAGGACAAAATTCTCTGTCGCCATGGCGACCAGGATTTGTCAAGCCCTGGGGGATCTTTGGGGCTCGAACAACCCTTTCACAGGGGTCGCCTAAGACCATCGGAAAACACATATTTCACAATATATAATTACATAATTTTATGGTTGGGGGTCACCACAACATGAGGTACTGTTTTAAAGGGTTGCGGCATTAGGAAGGTTGAGAACCACTGTCCTAGATTGTAAGCTCATTTTAGCAGGGCCCTCCTCACCTGTTTATTTCTGTTTTGTTGTTGCAATCAGGTACTGTGGGTGCAAGGGATGTTCGGGCAATAATGTAAGGAGGGCAGGAGAAATCAAGTGAAGGGCTCTGATATAGATAATGCATGTTACTGTGTGATATTAACTGACTAGGGCTCTGATATAGCTAATGCATGTTACTGTGTGATATTACCTGGCTGGGGCTCTGATATAGATAATGCATGTTATTGTGTGATATTACCTGGCTAGGGCTTTGATATAGCTAATGCATGTTACTGTGTGATATTACCTGGCTGGGGCTCTAATATATGATAATGCATGTTACTGTGTGATATTACCTGGCTGGGGCTCTGATATAGATAATGCATGTTATTGTGTGATATTACCTGGCTGGGGCTCTGATATATGATAATGCATGTTGCTGAGAAATATTTTCAGCATAAGTAGCATGGATTAGTACCAGTGTTAAGGCTTATCTGCCTTTGCTGTTGTACTTGATTAATTTAAATATATATATATTTTCTTAATAAATTGGTTTGGTTAAATTCAAGGTATTTTTTGCATGACTGTGCTAACAAAAATGAAACGTGTTTTAAGTGGCGATGCGAGCGCGACATTGTAAAGTGCAATGGCTTGTATTGGTGAGTTCTGCGAGAGCGATTTTGTTGGGAGGTACGGGATTACAACATAACATTTGTAAATCTGCTTTTGGCAAATTGGTCTGTAATCTTTAAGGGATATAAAAACAGAGGTGTTAACTCTACTGATGTAATTAGCAGTAAACATAAGAATTAGCATATTACTGACAGACATTGGGTGTGTAGAGTCAGAATTTTTTTTTACTTATTCATTATGTAACTAGAAAACATTTATATCAGTCGGTTTTTTTTTTCTCACCATGTGCAAGATCTCATGGTGAACATTCTGTGTCTTTGTGTGCACCTTGCTAAGGTCATACTCAATTTAGTTATTAAAAATTCTGATAAAGGAGGAACCATCCTGTGATGGACAGACAACATTACACTAACAAAGCCTTACGTCGACTAGAGGATCCACAACATTATATTAAATTTCATTTTAATGCTCCATCGGAATTGTAGGAACAAATCAGAATCCAAGTGAGGTGTGGGTAATTTCTATTAGCAACCATTTTAAGATTAGCATTTGCTCTTATGCTTTTAATGTTTAATGGTTTACTACAGTTAACAATGTTTGGTTTGCTTCTCACTCCTAGTGGACAATGTTGAGCTAGAGAGGTACATATATATCTTGCATTGGTTAACTTGAAAGGGTTAATTTTGCTGGTGTATATGAGGAGGCACTTCCCTCATGGTTACTTACCAATTTTAATATAAGATCCCAGTATCCTGTTATTTCTTTTCTAAAAATAGTTTTCGGTTATTCCGAAGTCTAAAGATACATCAATAATTTTACTTTAATGGGTTTCATTTAGTATTGATGTGTTTGAGATCATACGCACAAACCCTCCCTTATTAACCATTTGTTATGGGGTTGGGTGTGTGTACCTATGACTAAATCCAACAAAATGGACGAAACACGTCAAATATGGCCATCTTTGAGGTTTTTTTTATTTATGTCTTGTTATATACTAAATATGAATCTTTACTCTTTATTATGAGGGATTAAAAGTTAAGTTTTATTATTATGTATGGTCCCACTCGCTACCTTTTTAGCTGTTATAGGCAATGAACATACCTCTGAGCTCCAGCTACCCGGATCCTTCTTTTTGCGGGACGCGGCCAGGTCTGCCAACTGATGTCTGCGGGCAGTCCCGCTGACATCACCAGAAGCACCCTCGTTTAAAGGAGAAATGGGCGGGGAGCAGTCACGACCCCGCTCCCTCAACCCGGAGGATTCAGGTGTTGAACCCTGTAGCCCTTCTCCAGCATATCTATATCCTTCTGGAGATACGGTCTCCAGTACTGTACACAATACTCCAAGTGAGGTCTCTTCGGTGATCTGTACAACGGCATGAGTCTCCAGCTTTCATATTTAGGGGGGGGCACATGGGGGGACAGGGATTATAAAATGCTACATACATATATATATATATATATATATATATATATATATATTAGGGCTGCAACAACTAATCAATAAAATCGATAATAATCGATAATGAAAATCGTTGCCAACGAATTTCATTATCGATTAGTTGAATCGATTATCGATTATAAAATGAGGGTTTTTTCAGAGCAAACGCTCTGAAAAATCCTCCTCATTATATAATCCGTTTCAGTGACTCACCGTCTCACAGCAGCAGCTCCAATTTACTCCCCCTCCCTGTGATCACTGTGACAACTGGCCCCGCCCCTTCCTTCTCCAGGCCAGAACCACATGGCTGTGACACTCATCTAACTGGAAGTATAAAATTAATATTTGGGCTACTGAAAGTTAGGGGAGGTGGGGGTTAATTTAGGGGCAGTTATGGTTAATGTGTTTAGGGTTAATTTAGGGGCAGTTATGGTTAATGAGGTGTTTAGGGTTAATTTAGGGGCAGCTATGGTTAATGGGGTGTTTGGGGTTAATTTAGGAGCAGCTGTGGTTAATGGGGAGTTTAGGGTTAATTTAGGGGATGCTGTGGTTGATGGGGCCTTTAGGGTTAATTTAGTGGATGCTGTGGTTAATGGGGAGTTTAGGGTTAATTTAGGGTAGTTGTTTTGATGGGGTATTTAGAGTTAATTTAGGGGCAGTTATGGTTAATGGGGTCTTCTCTTCAGGGTTAATTTAATGATGAGAACTGAGGGTTAATTTAATTAATTTAATAAAGTTAACTTGAGGTGAAGTTAGAGATACAGGGGGGCAAACTGAGGGGAATCTAAATCCTGGGGCAGTGAAGTGACATATCTGGGGGTATAAGGCATATACAGCATATAAGGCATATGTTGGGAGGGCAGTGTGGCATGTCTGGGGAGGATGGAGTGGTGTATCAGGGGGTATAAGGCGTATCAGGCACAGTGGCATGTGGGGGGTAGAGTGGCGTGGCAAATGTGGGAGGCAGCGTGGCAGATGTGGGAGGCAGCGTGGAGTGGTATATGTGGGAGGCAGCGCAGAGTGGCATATGTGGGAGGCAGCGTGGCAGATGTGGGAGGTAGCGTGGCATATGTGTGGGGCAGCGTGGAGTGGTATATGTGGGAGGCAGCGCGGAGTGGCATATGTGGGAGGCAGCGTGGAGTGGTATATGTGAGAGGCAGCGTGGAGTGGTATATGTGGGAGGCAGCTTGGAGTGGCAGATGTGGGAGGTGGCGTGGCATATGTGGGAGGCAGCATGGCAGATGTGGGAGGCAGCGTGGCATATGTGGTAGGCAGCGTGGAGTGGCAGATGTGGGAGGCAGCGTGGAGTGGCATATGTGGGAGGCAGCGTGGAGTGGCATATGTGGGAGGCAGCATAGAGTGGTATATGTGGGAGGCAGCGTGGCATGTCTGGGAGGCAGCATGGAGTGGCATATGTGGGAGGCAGCGTGGCATGTCTGGGAGGCAGCGTGGCAAGCCTGGGCTCAAATGTGCATAAATTGGGGGGCTGGTTGGAAAATAAAGACAAGAAATGCATTTTATCAAAGTTTTTTTTATTCAGCTGTTTGTATTTAACATCATTTGTTTATTAAATTATTTTAAATAAATGAAAAATTTACATTCATTTTTTTATCCGATTAATCGAGGAAATAATCGGCCAACTAATCGATTATGAAAATAATCGTTAGTTGCAGCCCTAATATATATATATATATATATATATATATATATATATACGCATAAACGCTACATATACACTATATATCTCTTTGAAGTAAAGACCTTTGATTGAAATATTATTTAAATTACAGCTGAACTGGCAGTTATTTTTCATGCTTTAATATTAGACCATGCTGCTGATATATAAATAGCCCCTGCAGCCTATATATATAAATACCGTATTGGCTCGGATATAGGCCGCCCCCGTATATAGGCCGCACCCTAAAAGTTTGGTGCTTTTTTAAAGAAAAAGTTTTTTTCTTTAAAAAAGCACCAAAAAAACATACTGCCACTCTGCCCCCCCGCCCCCCGAGATATGCTACCACTGTCCTCCCTCCCCGAGATACGCTGCCACTGTCCTCCCTCCCCGAGATACGCTGCCACTGTCCTCCCTCCCCGAGATACGCTGCCACTGTCCTCCCTCCCCGAGATACGCTACCACTGTCCTCCCTCCCCGAGATATGCTACCACTGTCCCCCTCCCTCCCCAACTTACCGGAGCGGACTCCCGGGTGTCTTGCGGGGCTGGCGGGGGACATCTACGCAATACAACTTCCGGTGCGGCACATCCGGCACCGGAAGTTGTATTGCGTAGACGTCCCCCGCCGACCCCGCAAGACACCCGGGAGTCTGCTCCGGTAAGTCCGCGGGGGGTGCAGAGGTAAAACGCATCCGCACGATGCGCTTAGACAACCTCCTGTGCCGGCACCCCCCCCGTGGGAAGTGCTGGCAGGGGAGGCTGTCTGAGCGTATCGGGGAGTAGGATGCAGGTCCCCTGCACCGCTGCGGGGGATCTGTATCCTAACCCCGCTGCCTGCCCGGCGCCCGGGACTGCATGTCCCGGGCGTCGGGCGCTAGACCCCGAATATAGGCCGCACCCCCACTTTAAAGTCTTAAAGTGGGGGAAAAAAGTGCGGCCTATATTCGAGCCAATACGGTAATAGCCCCTGCTGCCAATATATATATTATTAGCCCCTGCTGCCAATATATATATAAATATTAGCCCCTGCTGCCGATATATATAAATACTGTATTTGCTCGATTATAAGACAAAAAAACCCTTGTCTTATAATCGAGGTTGTCTTCTAATCAGACCTCAGATCGAGGTCTGACTATGAGACTAAGATCCAGGGGACCTGGATCCTCCTGTCTGGTAACCTAAGCTGCTGCCGGCACTTCTACCGGGCGTCTATCACCAAGCTGCGCTGCAGGGAATTATCTTCTCTGGCAGCCAGGGAAGGTATGCACAATGCGCGTAGACAACCTCAGCTGCTGCCCGCACATTCCCCGGGCTTCTATGACGGAGCGCCGTCACATGACCTTCCGGTGCTCAGTCATAGAAGTGCCAGATGAACTAACTCTGGCCTCCACCAGACACCAGGGAGTCAGAAGCACTGGTAAGTTGGGGGGAGGTTATATGGTTGGGGCATAAGGCTTTTCTGGAGGCAGAGTGCCCCATGATATGATATGCCTTTTTACCCCTTTATGCCACTGCCTCCAGAAATGTCCCATGATATGCCCCTGGCATTTAGGGTTATAAGGCATTTCTGCTGAACCCCCCCCAATTGAAACCGTATTTTTTTGTATGTGCCATGGCCCCCTCTGCCCCCCCCACCGATGCCACTGCCCTATACAACCAAGCATTCTGCTAGCATTTCCTGCTGCTCTATTACCCACCTTTAAATCCTCTGAAATAATTACCCCTAAATTTCTTTCCTCAAATGTCCTAGGTGCATTATCGTGCACTTATCCACATTAAGTGCCGGTTGCCACAGCTCAGACCACATTTCCAGTTTACCTAAATCATTTGCCATTTGGCTTATCGCTCCATAAACATATTAAAAAGAATGGGTCCAAGTACAGATCCCTGAGGTACCCTACTGGTAAAAAGACCTTTGCTCTGAATATACTACATAGGCTACACCCCTCTGTTGTCTGTCACTAAGCTACTGCCTTGGATTATTCAACAATGTGGGGATTCAAACTCAGAGATTGCAGTTTATTTATAAGTCTTCTATGTGGGACAGTGCCTAAAGCCTTACTGACATATAGACACCAATGTCTACTGCACCATCTTGATAAATTACTTTAGTCACCCAATCAAAAAAAATAATCAATAAGATTAGGTTGGCATGAGCTTCCTGAAGTAAACTCTTGTTGATCGTAAAACCCACATAACTTTAGATGCTGTGCCGGGAAAATTGTATTCCGCAGTAACTGGACATTTATTTACAACCACATCCATCAATTTTGCAAGAACACACATTTCACATGTTGCTTACAAGCACATTTAAAGTGTTGCCCTACAGTTTGTGGAACGTAAAACAGTAATTGATACCATCAGAGCCGGCCTTAGGTGTTCCGGCGCCCTGTGCGAACTACTCCTCTGGTGCCCCCCCTCACTACCCCCCCTGTGCCTTCAAAGTACCCCTCTGCCCCTTCAAACTACCCCCCTCTGCCCCTTCAAACTACCCCCCCTCTGCCCCTTCAAACTACCCCCCCCCTCTGCCCCTTCAAACTACCCCCCCTCTGCCCCTTCAAACTACCCCCCTCTGCCCCTTCAAACTACCCCCCCCTCTGCCCCTTCAAACTACCCCCCCTCTGCCCCTTCAAACTACCCCCCCTCTGCCCCTTCAAACTACCCCCCCTCTGCCTCTTCCTTCAAACTATCCCCCTGCTCTCCCTACTTCTCCTTATCCTAACTTACCTTGAGGAGTCCTGCCGGCATTTCATGTTGAGCGCCGGCACCGCGACGGAGTCACGGAGAGTAAGGGGCGTCGAGCGGTTGCTGAGAACTTCACGAACAACCGCTCGGCGCCCCTGCCCGGGACATAAATGAAAACATTGTTGTTTTTTTTTGTTGTTGGTTTTTTTAACTTTATTTAACATCCTCCATGTTAAATAAAGTTAAAAAAAACTTTATTTAACATGGAGGTTGTTAAATAAAGTTAAAAAAAACAACAACAAAAAAAACCAACGTTTTCATTTAGGTGCAGAGGGGGCGGCGAGGAGGAGGACCCTGCGGCGGCAGCAGCGGCGGAGGACCCCGCGGCGGCAGCGGCGGAGGACCCCGTGGCGGCGGCGCCCCCTGGAGTGTGGCGCCCTGTGCGGTCGCACAGGTCGCACACCCCAAAGGCCGGCCCTAGATACCATTCTGCAAGTTTATACATCGCGTTTATTGGGTGGCAGCACTTGGAGCTGGTCCATAACATGTGAAATGGAAAAATCGATTGATGTGGTAACATCTATGGAAAACAAATTCTTGTGTAAGGCTAGGTTTCCATTTGGTTTTTTTTTGCTAAAAACGCCCATAAAAACGCCAATAGCGCCACCTGGCGTTTTTTTAGTGGAAAAACGCAGCAGCCAGATGTTAGCTGTTCTTCAATAGGAAATCGCAAAATGCCATTTCCACTTGGCGTTTTTCTGTCTGGCGTTTTTTCAGTCCTCTTTGGCGTTTTTCTGCTTTTTTGGGCTCTGTGGCAGTTTTTGAAAATCGCAGCATGTTCACACTCTGGCGTTTTTTGCAAGGAAATCATGGCGTTTTTCTCCAATAGAAGTCTATGGGAGAGAAAAAACGCCATGAAAAAGCCATGTGAGTTTATTGTCTTGGTGTTTTTTATGGCGTTTTTTCCACAGTTACAATGCAGAGGATGGACCCAGTATCTGTGTGTCCTACGAGAAATAGGCTGAAAACAACCAGTTTCACACAAAACAAAGTCCTGGTTCATATTGAATTTTACACCATTTGGAACTAACATGCCATTACAAACAAACATACCCGACGCATCAACTGGATCCTGCGTGCCAAAAGCAACAGCAAACAATTTGCACCATCATTTGGGGCCAATCTTCCCAGAGGAGCAGACATTCGAAATAAAGCATGCCTTACAAACCACAGAAAAGAGACAAAAGGGTCTACCAAGTAAATGACATCAGGAGAGGGCAGACACTTGCCATTTATCCTAATCCCTTTTTGCTGGGTGAAACTTCTAAGTTGTAAAGGCTGGAAAAACTGCCTAAGGTCAAAAAAAGCAATTTCCACAGAAAGGCTAAAACGCCAGAAAAAACTCCAGAAAAAACGCCAAAACGCAGGTAAATGCAGTGGCAGTTTTCTTGGCGTTTTTCTTGGCGTTTTTCCTGGCGTTTTTCATCAAGAAAAAAACGCAGGACAAAAACCCAAGTGGAAACCTAGCCTAAGTCTGTCGAGAAATATCATGGAACAGAAACAAACTATTTGTACTTAGATTTCAATATCTTCTGCCCCTGCTTTAGAGAGCGAATAGTCTAAAGTGTTAAGGGAAATGAGACATTAGGGATGGAGGCACATAATGCCTCTGTAAATTTGTGTTTTTTTAAAAGGGGTTTGAGGATTATGTGGCTAGTCTAATGTAGCAATTTAGAGGATTCCATAGACAGGCAATAGGGAGAAGGTGTGCTACTGAAACAATAAAGATGGCATATTTACTCTTATTCAGCTTTTTTTATTGTTGTGCATCTTGGACAACATATTCTTATTTTAGCAAGTCTTTATAGAGCGAGAATTTGATAAAATGGCTGGCACTTTTAGGCGTCCGTTGAAATCCAGGTGATCCGATCCATACTCGCAGCCTAACATATTGTTAAAATGTACTCCAATCCATCAGCTCTCAGTGTGCTATCAATAAGCAGTCGGCAACCCTGTTAGCTAGTAATTTATGCCTGTTACAGGGACACATTTATGGTTATTTTTTGTTACCACCATGCTGCTGTTTGCTATCATTTCATACAGTCGCTTTGTCATTTTTGATGTTACGGTTTATTTAGGCAAATTGGAATTAAACGTGTTGGCCTGTGAGCAAATTATAATATATGCTGGTATGTAGGGCTGCAACTAACGATTATTTTCATAATCGATTAGTTGGCCGATTTATTTTTTCGATTAATGGGATAAAAAAGTGTAAATGTTTAATTTATTTAAAATAATTTAATAAAGTAACGTAGGATGTTAAAAACAAATGGCGGAATAAAAAAACTTTGATAAAAATGCATTTCTTGTTTTTATTTCCCAACCCCTAGCTATACACATTTGAGCCCAGGCTTGTCACACTGCCTGCCAGACAGGCCACACTGCCTTCCCCACATATGCCTTATATACCCTATATGCCTTATACCCCCAGATATGTCACTCCGTCCTCCCCAGGTATGCCGTATACCCCCCTGATATGTGGACGCTACAGGGAATGGGCGGAGCCAATCAGCCATTTAGCCCCACCCCTTTCTCCCTCCCTGCAGTCACTGCTGATTTTCTCCGGCAGTGACTACAGGGAGAGACTGGTAAGTAGGAAGTGCTGCTGTGAGTCACATGATTATAAAACGAGGGGTGTTTTTCAGAGCATTTGCGCTGAAAAAACCCTCATTTTATAATTAATAAAAATCGATTCAACTAATCGATAATGAAATTCGTTGGCAACGATTTTTATTATCGATTTTATTGATTAGTTGTTGCAGCCCTACTGGTATGCACTTCTGACCTTATATATATTATATCTCTATATAAACATGTTAGCAGGTTTTGATACTAAATCAACTGTTTGTACCCTTGTCCCTACTAGTATTAACTGTCTAACTTTTGTATTCCAATATTATAGACAATAGCAATGTGAGTGAGGAGCTTTCACAAAAAGTCAGAGTGCTTTGTTGGATAATGACGGCACCAGTTAACCTACAGACCAAAGCTATTCACCTAAAATACTCCTGGACTCGACACTGCAATACAACTTTGTTCATGAGTTCAATTGACAGTGACTTCCCAACTATTGGTCTGGGTACAAAAGAGGGGAGGGATGCACTTTATTGGAAGACTATCCGAGCCTTTCATTACATACACGAACACTACTTTGACCAAGCTGATTGGTTCTTGAAGGCAGATGATGACTCATATGTGGTGATGGAGAACTTACGTTTGCTGCTTTCAAATTACACACCTGACCAACCTATCTACTTTGGCAAGCGTTTCAAACTCTTTGTTGACCAAGGCTACATGAGTGGAGGAGCTGGTTATGTACTTAGCAAGGAATCTCTGAAACGATTTGTGGACGGATTTCGTGCTGGGAACTGCACTCACAAATCTTCTGTGGAGGACCTTGAACTGGGGAAGTGCATGGAGACTATGGGCGTTACAGCAGCTGACACAAGGGACAGTGAAAAGAGAGAGAGATTCAATCCGTTTTCTCCTGAGTACCATCTAACTACTCACTTTGAAGCAAATGACCTCTACAAGGATTACTGCTACTATCCTGTTGTTGAGGTAAGTTCTTAAAATGTTCAACCATGTCAAAAAATAGAATTGGGTTTAACACCTTACAGTATGAACTAAACCCAGGAAATAAATCTTTGTTTAACCCCTTAACGACCAGTGACCTGGCAGGCACGTCATGGAAAAAGTCAGTTAACGACCAATGAGATGCCTGGCACGTCATGGCATTAAATAAGAAAGTGATCTAAATAAGCTTGAATGCCTCGATAGCCTGAGAAACCCATGCTTGGGGGCTATCACTGTACTCGGGAGATTTTGCTGAACACATATTGCAGTGTTGTTTGACAGGATCTGTAAATTCATACAAAAGTACAATTTGTGTGGAAAAAAATTACTGCCACAAAGTGGTAGTATTTGCCATGGAAAGGGTTAAGATACCAGCATTTAAAATACCTTGTGGTGTTTAGTTTTCAAAAATATATGGTTTAATGGGTGAAATTGCATAGACCAGTTTTAAAGATGTTAAAAAATAGCTTATCAGGACAGGATTACCAGATTTGGGAAAAAATGGTTTTGAAACAGCAAAACGCTGTACTTTTTGCACTATAACTTGCACTATAACATAAAAGCATTGGGAATTTCTAAAGTCAGGACAAATAGTGGAATTTAGCACGGTTTTTTTATTCATTATTGTTTGTAGATGAACAAAAGATTTTTCAAATAAAAATTAGTGCATTTTTAAAAATTTTTTTTTACCATTTTATTATTTTTATAGGAAATTAGATGTGATATAAATGGTATCGGAAGAAAGCCCTTCTTCTTCTGACAAAAGCACAATATCTCTTGTGTGGGTACACTAAAAACATTAAACACAAGCTCCGCAAAAGTGTTAAAACAGCGTTGGTCACGAAGGGTAAAAAATGAAAAAAAAACAGCCTGGTCCTGAAGGGGTTAACCTTTCTATAGAGGCATTCCCTTTTGGCAAGCTTTATTTGGAAAGTTCTGCTGTAGACCAATCCCGTATTAGCGCCTTAGCGTTGGCTTTACCTGTTGAGTGCCAGTTTGCTGTGCAATGCATAACATTAATCTGAAATGCTCGCTCGCCTCTCGGATACTCAAAATAATAAAATAACTTGTCAGAGACATCAGTCATCCATATTTTAAAAATACGATAGTTAATTTCTCATAAATACTAACTTAAATTAGCTTTATTGAATGAAACATAGGTAATAGCCACCTTAAGTGGACCATTTCCTCTTTGGTACGTAGCTTGTTAAATAACCTCAGTCTTTTTTTAAAATGTTTCTCTCCAGGGTCCCCAGTGCTGCTCAGACTTGGCCATATCTTTTCATTACGTGAATGCTGAACTCATGCACACGCTGGAATATTTCACCTACCACCTGAGGCCTTATGGATATCAGTATCGTTACCAACCTCCACTTCCTGAGAATGCAGAAAGACTCCCTAATCAAAGTCTCCACAAAAATGCTACAGATCAGAAACTAACCATGAAACCTTGTACAGCAACCAGAAGCTTAAAAGCAGGACTTTAGACCGTCTCTATACATTAAACCAACAAGCCAAAGGTGACCAATAAAATAAAGAAACGCGTTGCCAACGCAGGCTTTATACCAGACGTGTGAGCAGTAGCCTTGACTAAAACCTGGCTTCAAGCAAGGATTTTACTGCTAACGTACAGAAACCTTATGCAGGCACTGTGCATACACAGTATAAGTATATGTTGCCACCTGATGGTGCTTTACTTTACAACAATGGGGCGGTAAACCGATCAAACATTTTGAGCAGTGCTGTCTAATATATTTGGTGTGCGCTTTGCATCTTCCACACTCTTACGCTCTGGGCCTGGGTACAAATGATCCATTCGCCAGATATATCACGTCCACTGAAGAACTCCTTTTAGCCTCAACCAGGCCAGAGACTATACCTGTAAAATAGGACTTTTCTAATTTATTTGTAACATGGCATCTGACTTGTGTTTGTGCTGTCCTCAATATTTATTTCCCCCCTTTTATATTGAGAGGGTTTTATAGCTGTATCTATATTTATATCTATTTACGAATTCACATATCATTTACATGAGATACCTTTCTATGTATGTTTTGGCTTGGGGCCTGGTTACCTGCAAGTTAAAGGGGAACTACCATCCAACGTGTTGTGTAGCTCATATATTAGATAACTTGGGCTTTTGTTGGTGAACAAACCCCTTAAAGCTGAAATAATACCGATTGGTAAGATTTTTTCATGACAATACCTTTTTTATAGAGTACAATCCTTGAGTAAATTTTAGGAAATTATATAGTTCAAATCTTAAATTCCATTTATTTATTGCTGTAATTTCCATTTATTTATTGGTGTATAATACTTCAAGAGCACAATACATAGCTTCCCTCGCACTTATTTAGTTTATCTACTAAACTTACCATACTAACATTTATTTTCAGATGTTCATAACTTTTCAAACTAGATGTCTTTAATAAGGTATTAAGTTAATTACAGTATTCTAAATAGCACTCTCAGATTGCAAAACTGCCCAACAAAAGTATGTTTTTGAAAAGTAGGCAGTCTAGGTGGCAAACAAAGGTAATTCTAAATTGCACTCTGTATTCACACTTTTAAAAAGTTTTTTATTTTCCATTTTTTCACTTTGTCTTTGCACTGCTGTTTTAGAGAGCAGTGTAATACAATCAGAAATCACTTGTTGTCTTTGTAGGACACAGGGATCATTGTTGTAACTAGCAAGTAACCCATAATGATTTCCAAGTGACATCATGGGATCACTTCTATTTTTGGGACATAGTAGGAGAGGAACTGCTGTTCAGGCATTCAGTCATTTACAATGTACCTAATGCTCAATGAAAGTGCTTGCTACGTTCTCTCAATCATCTCACAGACTGCCATCTGCAGCTTAAAGCAGAGAGATCATCCAAATCTCCCTGCTGATGCTAAATAGCAGACGGTGAAATATTATGCCTTTTGCTTTAAGTGCTGGTTTTGCAGGGACTTTTTATATCCTCCATCCCTAAGGAGGTGAATTAGATCTATGGTTATCACAGGCTATCCTCTGACAAAAGGTTTAGTGACCAAACCATTTGGATATATAGAGTATTATTCCACAGTTATTCTTGGGCATCTAGAAGTATTTGCTTTATTATATTGTTGTTTATTGCAGGTTATGTTATGTAATAGGATATTGTGTAACTTAATCACATATTAAATAAAGTTGTATTTAATGAATGTATGCCTTGGTATGTATTATTTGGCATCCAACGTTAAACTGCATATTCTAAGTGAGGCCTAACTAATGCTTTATTTGGAATAAAGAAACTCATTTCTCCCCTCTTGCATCAGTAGCCTTTTTATTTGTTTTGTTTTAATACTAATAGTTTGAAGGCTGTAACTTTCGACTATGTGTGTCTAACTTCATTAAGTTCATATTAAGGTTGCACACTCTTATTACACAAATATACAACTTGTATTGGTGTTGAATGCCATTTGTCAGTTCTCTGATCATTCTCACGTTTATCGAGTAATCTGCAAAAACTATTTTGAACGGTTGGGGAACCGTTCATCTTTCATAGTCTGCCAGTTTTCTACCAGATAGAAAATCATATTAGCTCTTCTATAATCATTTTTAAAACAAAAGAAATGTAACCACACATATAATGCCACTTGGCTATTCATAATACAGTTTCGTAAATGAAAATCTAACTTTTTTTTTTTTTTAAGGATGGATTCACTGAAGTCTCTTCTCACTGAAGGTGTATTGAGAGTTTTTGCAAGTTGCTCAAAGTTTGGGAAGTCCACTTAGCAAATGAGGCCCATAGTATAGGGACAACTGAAACAGTTTATAAAGTTTTGGATATTATAAACCAGTACTTACTTACTATAAGCTATATGACTATCGTCTTAGAAAAAAATACAGTCATTATTATTAGTACAGACGTTATTATTTAGCATAATAATCTCCAAGATGGTCAAAGTCATAAAGTGTCTTCCGAAATGACAGCAAGTTTTTGCTAAGGCGATAGTCATATAACTTATAGCACCAAGCATTTGTGATGTATATGCAGTGATAACGAAAGGAGGTAATGGAGTATTCCATGTAACTAAGCTGCTTATACATTGTTTTAAGGAACCTTTCATCCCTTCATATTCTGCTCATGTTGTGCCCTTACTGGCCATTTCTAATGCATAATTACTTTTAACACAAATTGCCTTATGGAAGAAATTAAATAAAACCACAAATATCAATGGGAGTACATTTTATACATGCGCACAGGGGGTGTCTCTTGTCACCACTGGAACTGAATGGTGGAGAGTATACCAAATTGGCACGGACAGCAATGGGTCTTCTTCAAGCCAAGGAGCTCGGGGGAAATGGAAGAGGCACATGCATTAAGAGACAAGAAATGGCAAGAGAAGTTGCATAAAAGGAGACTTGGACACAGAAGTCGTGTTGAAGAAGGCTGGGAGTCCTTGAGAGAGTGAGTAAGAGTGAAAAAGAAAACCAAAATTTGTAGCTCTCTGCTTTGTCTACATTTGTTTCATTGGTGTTCCTCCTCATTTTTGGACATTCCTATGAAATGGCAAATTTCATTAAAATTCGTATGGGGAGAGGGTAGTAAAGGGATAGAGAAAAAGGAGGGGGCTTGAGAAAATAAGTAAATAAGAGATGTGCGAAAAAATTGCATGAGAATTAATCAGGAAAAGGGAGATGAAATACTAAAAGCAGAGAGGTTAAAAAGTGGAAGAGAGGCCGTAAAACACAAGATACTTTTATCTTATATTTGCAAGATAAGATTTATTTTTAGTAAGTATGTTTTTTTATTTGTATAGAGTTAATATAACATTTTCTAATACTACAGGCTTAGGGGGTTCTTTGGGGGTTCTTATTTTTGTATTGTTTGCACAGGTCCTAGTGCAAGATGGATAGAGATCCCTTTTGTGACATCACCGAGCTCCCCATAAAGTTTTTTTTTTAATTTATATATATATTTTTTTAAAATTTTTAATATATTATTTGTTTTACATTTTTGGAAGGGACGCCCTCTGATCACTTCTGTGCTGACCAAACCATTATTAGCAAGCAGGGCTCCATAACCCTCCATTGCTGAGCATGATGTGTGCTGTCAGCCAGCAGTGGGAGCCATCAGAGAACTGAGAAGTCTTCATTCCTCAAAAAACCTTCTGGCAGGTGCCAGGGAATGCCCGATCGCATCTGCAGGAAGTGAGCAGTTCTTGCTTCCACTGAAAGGGGAACGTCCAGGCTGCCTGTCACTGTTTACTGCTGTAAAAGGGGCCATCCTGCCACCTTTTATGGAAGTACCTGTACATCTATAGGGACCTAGTAAAAGATAATATAGCAAACAAATGAAAATGTCCACTGTAAAACATATCTGCGCCTATCCCTGCTGGCACCCAACCTTAACTGTAATAACATAGAATGTTAATTTATAGCATCTAGCTGCCCATAGTCTTTTTCTTTTAAAGCCAACTTCACACGTTCACATGTAAATAAAAAGGCCAGCCTAAGTTTAGGAAATAAGCTCCATTAACTTACACATACACACACACACATCAAAAAAATAAAACAATATGTAAAAAATCTACAATAAACATTTTGACACTTTATTGTATAAATCTTATATTACATCAGTTAATTGTTGCAAAATAAACCTGCCAATAAAGCATAAACACAAATAATTTCATTTCTAATTATTGGGACTTAAGGGTGGGGATAGTGGGTGGTCTGCCAAGACAGCACTGTATGTTAAGCTCTTCACTGTAAGAAAAAGTGACAGAGGTTTCAGGATCTTCTCAGGGTTACAGTCAAGGGCAAAAGAAACCATCCAACACAACAGCTGGTTGGTAAATGGTCAAAACCCTACAAACCGATGGGGAACTCTTGTTTTGACTTAATACTAAAATGGGTACACATCTCAAATCTAAATCTTTTATCATGGGGTAAGATTTTAGCAAGAGTGTGCATCGCCATCCCAAAAGTAATCATTTTGAGGTACTTAACCTCCAAACAAATCCCTTTCTTGTAACAATTTAGAATGCAATATGCACCAGAGAGCAAACTTCTACTTAATGAATCTGTAACAGTGATTCCAAGCAAGAGAGAAATCAGGATTGCCACTTAAATGTATATGAGGATAACTATTCTGGATTTTTTTATATATATATATTGCTATGAATGGACACTATATATATCAAGCTTTTTGACTGATAAATGTTCAATAACTAATTTTTATTCTTTCAGTGAAGGTGTTAGCAGGCAGTGTGCCGTCCTATCTAAGGGAGGGATTGCAAGAAGTCAGTCACAATCACAGCTCCTACAGTGTCACAGGTACCACTGGAAAAATGAAGAAGCCTGAAAAGCCAACATATATAAAAATACAATGCTGCTATATCTTTCAATAAGATGTTTTTCTCCCTTTTTTAAATTTTGAAACATTTTTTATTGTTTTTTTTATTTATTTTTTTTTACAACGGCAGTAATTCTTGTTTGAGTAATGGACACATGGTTATGGGTAGTCACATATACCAAGATCATCCACCAGCATGTTCCATAATCCAAATGTACACAGTGTATTCCAATACCAATTCTCAGAACCAGGGGTCCAGATATTGCAATGCAGTAATAGTGCCTTTGGATATCTAGCATGGTTGCAATGATTCCCAATTACCCAAGAATGTGATTCAAATTATTTTAAAAAACTATGTCAAAATGGTCCCTTTTAAGTAGTGGGAAGGCCTCAATAGAATTGCTTTCTGTATTAAAAGGCATCGTCGGTGCCTGTACATGTGTGAAATATTTTGTAAAAAAAACCTATATATTTGTGATTGAGCCCACTATTTTGCTATCATTTGAACATAATTCTATTTTGAATTGAAGGGGAAAACCATATCAAGATGTCTAACATTCTCAATTTTAAAGGCAAATGTTTTATTTGAAAGAGAAGTTAGCCATTCATAACTGTTCTTTTTGAGAGTTTAATATTCCCTCTTTATCACAGCACGTTTCTGGGGTCAAAATCCCCATCCACCAAGTGCTTTAAGGCTCTTCTGCTTACACTGCTGGAATCCCATACCTGTTTTGATAGACAACATAAGTTATTAATGCCATTTAATCCATGTGTAAAAATTGGGAAACAAAATGGCTCCTTTTATCAGTAAATACTGGAGGGCTGCATTACACCGTTTTTAGAAATGTGCCCCCAGCCATCTAGGCACCCTGTGTAGAAGGAAACCATGTCTTGCCTTTTGAATCAAAATTACCATCATCAAACTAGATTTGTTTACACATGGATTTCTTAATATAATGTATGTAGTATACCTATAATTGATCAGAGTAATGAAGGGAGATGTTTTAGTACTTCCTAGAGCGGGTGAGGAGGTGCTACCACAAAGGTCCTCTTCAATTTTTGTAAGCAAATGCATACAGTAGAGGGGCATCAGGGACAAATTATGCCTAGGGTCAACTAAATTTCCAAGAGAAATTGTGGCAGGCTCTGAGAAGGCATTTTATGAACGTTAATCTTACACCTAAAAAGAGTGAGAAGAGGCTCATTGATAATTATCAATAAAATCACTAACAGAGATATCTCGCCACAATTTGTTTTACATGACAGTAAAATGCAAAACTTCCTTCTCCAAACTCTAATTCTGCCTCTGAACCAGACCCCAGACCCGATGGCACTACAGAATTGTACAATGTTGGGCTACAAATAGGGCCAGCCCTATTATATAGTGAACCTAAGGGACTCCCTAGGGTGGTTTCCTGGTGAGATGACCACCACTAGGATCTCTCATGTGTTAACAAGCAAGTGTGAGCATAGTTTCCTGGGGGGCCTAGAAACCTAAAGGCCTACCATGTTAAACCGTGATACAGACGAGTGGAATTTGGCCATTATACAGGAGAGCCTCAATCAAACTATTTTGTTGTAAAATATTTTAACCCTTTACGTTTCTAAGGGTATGCTTTGTTGCCTTTCCCAACTGTGGCATATAAAGTAATACAACTTTTATTCTCAACAGAATATAGCTAAACACTGCTCACCGTTTTGTCACTCAATAGTTTAAAGTAAGGTAAAACACAAATGAGCTGCTTGATCTCCATCCCATATTTTTTTTTAACGTTGGGAATAGTCATTTACTGCAGCTCTTAAATATTCATCACTGTCTCGCACACCACAACATACATTTTGTAAAGATTGCTTAAAGCTGGGCCACTCCACGCAAAAAAAAATGAAATAGTCACATCCAACCAATGCCTTACTGTTCTGGAAAATCAATAAATTAAAACAACTCAGAAAGATCACAAAATATATTGTCATGTGTACAGAAACACAATTTCACCACTTTGCACCTGGGCACAGGCTGAATCTAATATTTAATAAATCAAACATAGACATTGATTTGCATTAAAAACGTCTGTTCTCATACATTCAAGGACAGTGAGAATCCACTGTTTGCAATGCTTCATGGGTAATTTAACAAGTTTTACGTCATCCATGCTTCCATTCAGTCGCATTCAATTCCCATTGATTTCATCTGCTTTCTTGCATGGGGGACTTATCCAAAATAATTATTATAATATATTATTTTCAAAATAAAGCTGTTCAGAATAAATGAACATTGGTAAATAAGACCGATAATATTGAATAAAAAGTAATATGATTGGTGATCTACCTGTCTAAGGGTAGAGGTAAATCTTTTACAATGTTTTATTTATTTTGAGGTATGATCACTGGAAAAAATATGAATCTTGCTTGAATAATGTAATGGTTACTGATATAAAGAAATAGTGATCCTCAATTTGGCAAAAAGGTAAAATAAGATCGAAGTGTTACACACCTAGTGGAGCAAAAGAAAAAGAATATTCTGAGTACCTGATTAAAGTGACAAATTATGAAAATCAACATCACTTTTGTTACTAGGATGTAAGCAGCTTTCTGAAACATGGAAACAGGTTTTGTGTAAGGTAATTTATAAATGGTGATCCAAAATTTAGATTATTAGCTAAAAGGGCAGAGCTATAGACACTATTGTCCATATGTTACTATGGACAATAAAAACTACACATGACTGCATTACATAAAATGATTTCTTTATATATGGGAAAATGAGAGGACTTTTTGTTAGCTCACCATATTTAACATGGGATTATTAACTAATTATAGACTATAGAACATGCTTCACAATGAAGTCCCTTTTATCGTGAAGGCAGATTTTAAATGGCTGTGTGGCCTCACATGACTTACAGGAAGTTGATGTGCCAGGTATAGCCAATCAATTGAAAAGAAGAACTTTTCACTAGAGAAAAACACTTTGGTCAATATGGCTGCCCAATTATATATTGTTGGGAATAGCACTTACACTGGAAATTCAAGCTTTTAATTCCCTTACATGGAACTTCCCCTTTTAAACCCATTTTTAATTTAATGTCACGGTAGTGTTCAGAGGCTTTCACTGTTCTAACAGCAGGAATTGCCCTTTTTTTAATTCATTTAACTGCATTAAATTAAATTAATTTAAAAATACTGGAGCAACCTGCCATATAATTAAGATGGTAAATTAAGGTTGCAAATTCTATTCAAAGTTTATATCACCAAAAATCTTCACTGACCCCATCATCTGTACCTTCAATGCTCATCGCTATTAACAGAACTGATGGCAACACCTAAAATTACATTCTTTCTGAATTAGGCAATGTAGGCAAAATTCAGTTTTCATTATTGTAAGTTTCGTTTTTGATGTGGCAGCTGTTAGAGAGACCCCACTAACACTGATGTGTCCAAGGCATGGTCTTAATGTGAAATGCAACTGTTTACATTCTGCTCCATAACAATTCCGGTTAGATGTGTCAGTGAAAAACGCCTGTTATTAACCATGTCACCAAGTGTGGGGTAGAGATAAGAGGTAGCATTATACTCCCTCAATGGCCAACACTTCTTCATAAGAGCTGGGCACTCTGAAAAACTGATTTGAATCAATTGACAGAAAAAGCATTTTTTGTAAACCTAATATTAAAATTGACTCATTCACTGATCAGTAAACTGATCGAAAATAAGGTGTTAATATAACTTAAATCCAAGAATACGACCCTCTCTTCTCTGGTTGACCCATTTCATACATTTTTCGAGTCAGATAACAAAAACACAAATCTCTACCTTAGTCACTGAAACTTGTTCTAGAAAAGTAGCACACTGCACAAAGATGAGATGAATTTAGCCTGTTGTAAACAAGAATTGTAAGGTTCAAAACGTTCCTTCACTAACAAAAGGGTTAAGGCATTAGATACTATCACACTGGATAATTGCGACAAAAAAGGTTGGAAAAAAACTTGAAATGGGTGAAGATCTTTAAAATGGCTAGCTATTCTTTTTTTTCTTCCAAAATATACACATTTTATCTGTATATACACTTTTTAACTTCTGCTTATCCATCACAAAGACAATCACATGTTGGCACAGGAGAGTAACTGGACAAGCCTGTCACTGGGAACATAGTCATTTGATTCCAGCCATATTGTCATTGATACTGACATGATTGGCTATACAAGGGCAGTTCGAGAATCAGTTCTTGGAATGCTGGCCGAGCTGCTTTTTCTTCTCAGGATGGGAGTGGCGAAAGCACTCGAAGCTTCATTGGGGCAGCCATGTTGCAGTAGGATTTCCACACACTCTTGGCTTCCAACTTTCTTGGCATAAAATAGGGCTGTGTGGCCGTTGCTGTCCCTAGATTTGACATCAATCCCATACTGGAAGAAAATCAAACACTTCTATTATTGGTGCAGGTTAATTATCTCTTTGCTTATATTTAGGCTTTACAACTAATTATCCCATATGATACACAAAAAACACTCAGTGAGAAAGATCATTCTAAGCATTTTGTAATGTATCTGACATTTTTTTGATGCAAATAGAAATACAAGGGTGAACTCACTATGGTTCAGTTCACAGTTATGGCTAAGAAAGAGGTGAGCTATAGAGAAAGTTATCAACCACTTCCTTAAAACATGTCTGTTATAGATGAATGTGTTATAGATCACATCTATGTCCTAGTGAATGAAATCAATGTGGTTTAGAAGTGGTAAGGGATACATTCTGCTATAAATTTTACTTTTTCTTCACACTTTTTGTAGACAGTAAATATTGTGCATAATATCACAATCTGTCTCCTGGGGGGGGGAGCACTGAAAGGTGAGTGTAGTCTATTAAGCCTAAAGATACAAAAAATACAAAGCTTCACCATTTCACTAACTCACATGCACCCTCTATAACATCATGATCTGACTCATCTGCTTGACATGTGTTGGGTTGAAGTTGATGTTTACTTCATCTGAGTTACGAGTCATCTTAAACCCATCTTGCCAACTCCCAAGGTGACTGTAGTTCCTTACATTTAACTCGCAGCCACTCACATTTACAAAACAGCAGCTCAGCTTTTAGCAAAGTTTAGATACTGTTTCTTTTGGGGTTGTTGAGTGTTGCCGAGTTAAGTCACATGAATTACCTCTCTAACATGACTGACAACATTTTTTTTGTGTAGCTCTAGACTTGAAACCTATCACTATATCTAAAAGAGAGAGAGCTCAGCGTTTATCTCTATCCATTTAGTTTTGTGCATACAATCCCAAACGTTAGCTTTCCCCTTAAAGACTGTTAATAAAATGCATGATCGCATCTATATCGCTTACCCACACCAGTAGTTGCGTGATCACCACATGAGGGAGCTCACAGGCCACATGAAGGGCTGTGCGTCGGTCCCTGTCGCCAGTGTTTCCATTGATCTGCTCCTTATTGCTGTGAGCCAGGAGTAGCAGTACATTGTAGAGGTTTTTCTCTTGCACTGCTCTGAAGAGTTGCTTAGCCAAGGTGACACCGGGGCTCTTTAAAGGAGCCAAAAATAATCGCTGTTCATACTTTGCTCTGATCCACGATTCTCTCTCTTCTCTATAGCAGAAAAAGTACACCAAAAAGTCTTAACTCAAACTATGTCTCCAATGATAAATGAGATAGAGTAACATATTTCGTTTAAACTAAACAGATAAGCCTGTATTAGTTAGTATTCACATGCTAACATCTATATGAATTATATATAAATAAATATATAAATAAATGTATTCTTTGGTGAGCATATGCCTTTTGTGGACAATATAGTTTATTACGGTTGTTACATTGACAAGTTATTTTGTATTTGGGCAGAGGAAATGTATAATACCTCTGATTTTTTACATAATAAGGGAGAGCATGAGTTAATGTGTGGATGAATTGTCTGAATGAGGGAGAGCATGAGTTAATGTGTGGATGAATTGTCTGAATGAGGGAGAGCATGAGTTAATGTGTGGATGAGTTGTCTGAATGAAAGTGTGAATTAGTGAGTGACTGTAAAAGTGTCTATGTATCATAGATGTATAATTGTGGAAGGGCAAAGATGGCACTAGCAGGAGGTTTGAGCCTTGGGGACCAAGATGGCACAGGCAGGGTGTATATGGGACAAAAATGGCACAGGCCGGACTGTTTGGGGACAAAGTTGACTTGTGCTGGGCTATTTGCGGACAAAGATGGCAAATCTTATGTGTGTTATCTGGGTGCTGGTCAGGTTCTATGTGGGCAGTGTGAATGCCAGGGCTGACTTTGGACTTCTGTAATTTAGGGGGTTTTAAATATACATTTAATGCCGTGTTTTTATGTGAATTCCAATTGATCTATACCTGCAAAGCTGGGTTTTTGTGTTATTCTGTAGATCCATATCTGTTATGCTATGTTTCCATACATTATTTATGTATACCTGCAAATACAGGGTTAATATGTCTTATTCAGTTGATTAATACCTGCAATGCTGTTTCCATGTATTTATTTGATCTATACCCGCGATATACCTGCAAATACAGGATTTGTATGTCTGATTATGTTTATTTGATATATACCTTCAGTGCTGAGATCACAAGTGAATTTCAATTTATCTGGGTTTGTGTGTTGATCTATACCTATAGTTATTTGGACCAGGGCGCAATTTCACTGCTTGCCATAGGCGGTATTTTCATTAGATACGCCTCTGCTAGCTCAGTAGCTCAAGATTATGCCAGAAGGAAGTATTTTGGATATTTGAATTGCGCACACAACACCCTGATTGCACAATTTGATGTAACAACTTTTTTCTTATTATGTTATTTATTTTATTATATAGTATTGGTATTTAAGTTATACTATTTAGCTTGCCTCGATGAGGGATATTCAATATACTGCTATATATTAATTATTAGTCTCTTCTTCATTTTGTAGTCATAATTATTTTGTATCATAATAATAATGATCTATTTGTAAATATTATATAAATAGTATATATTTATATAATAGTTACAAATAGATCATTATTATTATGATTGGTTCATATCCATGTAGATTCAATTTGTGAGAGATCCATGATTTTTTTCATTGCATTTAAAAGTTCTTGTTATATTTTGCTTATATTTACAATCTTTACAATATTTACGATCTGTTATATGTATGTTTAATTTTTAAAAGGGGTTGAATTTATTACATTTATTATATTTATTTTCTTTTTTCATCACTTTTATTTTATTATAGTTTGACATTATTAAGTATTAACACAATATTAATATTCACTTCATTACATTATACATTGTGTTTACAGTGTATTCAAGATATCACATGTTTGATCTATTTACCTAAAAGGAGGATTTTTTTTTTTACTATTTTTATTTGGTTCTATTACGTGGAGATTGTTTAGGATATTAAAAATGTGCTTCCTGGATTGGACACTTTAGTTTATGACTAACCATCTATGTCTGAAACGTGTTAAGCGTTGTCCGGCTCTTGTCCTTTTGGATACTTGATTGAAAATAAAAGAGATTTATACTATCTTCATTGGAGTCGCATACATTTATGGATAATTTGATTAATGTACAGATACATATTTTACCCTTATCCCCAGTGATTCAGTTGTACCTGGAGGCATCAGGGTGCGGTTTGGTCCTTCCTTGTGTTGTCATCTCCCAGATGCTGTTGGCCATTTCATTGCCGATAGATGTCAGCACAAGTGTCAGCTCCAGAGGCCAGTCATCTAGGTCAAGCGAGCGGACCCGGGATAAATGTGTACCAAGGTTCCTGTGGATTCCTGAGCACTCAATGCAGATCAGGGCACCCAGGTTCAAACTGGCCCAAGTTGGGTCTAGGGCGAGCAAACATTTCTATTAAAGAACAACCTTAATCAGGCTTCCCTTATCGTTAAAACATAATCCTCAAACTGAACGAAATGTAAGATGGGAAAAAAACAGTATTTAAAGGGACACTCCTGTCATTTCCCATGTTTACTCTCTTCTTTTACTGAAGTGGGCTCAAGTAATGGGGAGAATGAGATGTTCATATGAAATATTTCTGATAGATAATTCCCTTTAACAGTGTATATATATATATATATATATATATATATATATATATATATATCTGTAGCCTTTTATAGTCTATTTCATTATTTCAATTTCAGTGTTTTATGTGGTCATAAACAAGAGACTGGGTGTCTTATTAGTTTTAGTACATTTAATACCCGTGATACTTTATTAGTTTTTAAATACCTATAGTACTTATGTACCTACTTGTTTAGTATCTATAGTACCTATGTAAGTTTGTGTTCCACAAAGAGCAATGGTCGTTTTAAAAGGTGCCAGGTAGAAAAAAGTGATCTAAATTATGCTAACACAATTTAAGTATCTTCAGTATGTTGGGAAAACATGTGACACATACTTGGTGCACCACAGTCCACACAGAAGGCATTCCCTCTAGCATTTCGAATGGCTTGGATAGCTACAGCTTCACTTTGGCTGTCCATACGTGCCTAAAACAAGCCAAAAAAACACATAAAGTAGTGAATAACCTGCTAATCAATGCCGCTACGGCTAGCCGCTCATTTTGTGCCCGAGGCAAGAATGGAAAATTGTGCCCCCCAGCTATTTTTTTTTTACATAGGTCATTTTATTTACACTGCCCTTACACTGCCCTTACACACACCTGCCCATTAACACGCATATACACATACACTGCCCTTACACATGACTGCCCATACACACTACCTTTACACACACCTGTCCATAAACACACATATACACATACACTGCCCTCACACACGACTGCCCATAAACGCTGCCATGCACACACCTGTCCAAGCCCTGCCTCCTTGTTTGCAGTCATGCTCCTTCATGAGCAGGGGAGAAGGAACTACCTTGATATTTTTCGAGATACGCTACATAGAACTACAACAACTGCAGAAAGTTGAGTGACAAAAGGGTCTGGTTTTATGACTGTGAATATTACCTTGTTTTTACTGCTTTCACAGCACTGCAAACTGGCAAGGATCTGGCTTTCAATGGCCTGTACCCAAGAGTCTCTTTCTTCAAAACTACTTGTCTCAAAATGCCATGTTTGACCGGTACTGGAGACAATGATGAATTCAAAGTTCTCCTCTTCTGGAAAATACGAAAATGATTAGGCACCAGCATTGCTTGTCTCAACCCACTGTTTATGCCTGCTTATACATCGCTCAATAAATTGGCTCTAGTTTGCACAGTATTTCGTTTTCTACAACTATATGTACAACTATATATGTATATGTATTATATATCAAAAAGCATCAACTAACATCCAAACCTGAACCAAAAAGTGCAGACACAAGTAGATCATAGGAAAGTACCAGCAGGCCCATCTTGCTGGGCCACCCAGAAACCAAGTTTACTTACCACTAAAGGCATCTACCTATCTGTTTTTGTAAATAAGAATAGGACATATTTACAGGATATAAAATTAAATTTTCAAAAGAAGATGCAACTGAATTCAATGTTGTATAAGGCAGAGGATCATGGGAGTAATGGTTTATATAAGAATACAAATAAGCTGATTAAATTGTGTTTATATGCCATTTATACATTTTAAGGCTGTAGCAACTATTTGGTATAATTTAATTAATAATGTAAATGCTTGATTACAATTTTGGCTTGAAACCAGGTCAACTTCTTCTAAATTGGATTTGAACCCCCGCAATCTTTACATATTATTTAAGGGCAAAATATGTATTTGGGAAAAACTAACAGGTACGTGTAAATTCCAGACAAAATACTTACCAGAATGCACTTTGACCTCATATTTCTGGGTGGTAAATGTTTGCAGTTTACATGGGGTAATGTTTAAATGCTGGTCCAAAGTGATAAAGGTAGTGCAATCACTATGACAACCAATGGCATTCTCCAAGTGCCTATTGCTCCCATTTAACCACTCTGCATTATTGATATTTTTTTCTTTTAGGTGCAAGCCGGATGTAAAGCAAAATAAATTTTACATACTGCACAGTGCTCATGCATGCACACACATGCAAACATTAACACACAAATTATTCTGCGTTCTTTTACCTGTTTTATAAATATTTCTTAAACTACCAAATGTTTTTAGCTTCCACATTTTGCGTTTGGCTGGAAGAGAGTCCCGGACAGCGAAGCAGAGAGAACCAAGGGAAGAAAGTAAAAATGAAGATGTCCAGGTCAAAAGATAAGTTAAAAAAGAGGAGTGGACAGAAAAGAGATTGTAGAATTATTTCAGACACTAACAGTCTTACCACCTTTCCATTACCAGTTCCTCCTGATCATAATAAGATTCTAAGTATACCCCATACTAAACAAATGATGATAAAGAAAACTCAGCAATGACTTGTGCCGAAACAGCCTTAAATGTTGGCCAGTTTGTTGCTTCCCAGGATCAATCAGTTGTACATTTCAGGGAGATTTTAGAATCTTTTCTCTAAAGGGAAAGTTGAGAGGAAAGCTTGCAGGAGAGTTGTAGTTTCAGTCTACATGCATTATTACAATTGAAATCAAAGATTCTCCAAAGTCATCTCACTTATTGAATTATGCATTATGCAGAATCAGCACAGGCCTTCATACTGGAGAAACGCGTCAGGCCTTCATCCTCCTTCATGATAATATGAAAAAGGTACCTCAACACCTCCAGGTTGTGATGCTGCCCCACTTCACTACCTGCCGCTTGACCCTATCACCTTGCATCTCATACCTTCTCTTTACAGTCTCTTTACACCTTCCCAAAGCCATCTCTTCAACCTCTCGCCTTCCACTGGTGTGTTCCCACTCCACCGTCAAACAAGTTCTCATCTCTCCCACTTCTAAAGAAACCTTCCCTAGATCCCACATCACCTTCAAACTATTGCCCTGTCTCTATTCCCTCCCTGGTCTCCAAAATATTGGTAATTTTAACCTACAATAGCCTAATCCACTTTCTTTCCTCTAAGGCTGCTTGACCCTTTACAATCCAGGGGCAAGGGTAGCAATGTTTCATGGGTTGATTTAAATATGTTGGGCCCTATATTACCTGAAGCTGATTTACAAAAAGGCATTAAGGGCAAGTTATATAATGTTTATAAATATATTTCTATTGGTTGCAGGGGACCTGTATCCTCCTCTCTGGCAGCCGGGGAACTTCTGCGCGATGCACGCAGACAACCGCTGCTTCCACCCGGCACTTCCACTGGGGCTTCTATGATGGAGCACATGTTTAGTCATAGAAGCACCGGCGGAAGCGTCGGGTAGCAGCGTTGGGTAGTGCAAGCCTGGGGGTAGATGTGCACAACTGGGGGGCAGGTTGGCAAATAAAAAGGAAATAAAAACAAATGCATTTTTCTCAATCATAGCACTTATTAAATATGAAAAAATAGTTTACATGTGAATTAATGTTTAGTAGTAACATTTTTTCTTATAGGGCGGTCTTATATTTAGGTTTTTTCTTTTTTTCCTTAATTAATACTCTAATTTTGGGGGTGTTGTCTTATAATCAAGCAAATATGGTACATGTCATATTCTGGAGATTGGGTTGGATGAATACAATAAATGGTATAATGTAAGCACTAATAAAGACTGCACGGACAACAAAGGTGCATGTAAAAATACGTATATTTGTAAAACTGGGTGCAATAACATCAAAGTGCAAAATGCATACATAAAATATATAGAATAACATACTAAATGCATTACAAATAGTACAAGCACAGCACAGGCAGACACCCGGTGTGAGATCCCCCAACGTTTTGACTGTATAAGCCTTATGTTGGGTGAGCACATATATATGTTCCTTTTACAAGAAAACCACAAAAGTGCTCTCATCAACAAAGAAGAGATGGGTTTAAAGGAGAAGGGACAGGGTGTTATTGGCCTGGCATATTCGCCAGGCTAATCTGCTTATATACCAACCTCTGGTATTGTTAAACTCCCTTAATATTACATCTAAGCATCTGACCCTAGCTTTAGATGATGGTCTCTTGTTCTAACATTTCATAACATAAAATAAAATAAAAAATAATAATTCATTTCTTCATTTATAAAAAATAACATAATATTTCATGAATAAAAAAAATATCACAAAATAAAGTTGCCTCTTGTACTTTGTTAAATACCTTCAAGTATGTTAATGTTTCTATCACATTCATTCACTCCTCCAAGCTACCGTGTGTGATACATCAGAGATGATGTATCATTGATGGTAAGTATTAAAGGCATCAACATATCATCTCCTACGCTAGACTACTCTTTGGTCACTGGTGAAGTGGTAAGCACACAAAAGATGCATTAGTTCATAGAAAGAGGGTATGCATGTGATGCACTGGTCAACAGAGAATACATTGTTGCCACTTCTAGAGAAATGCATGGTCAAAAGATAATAACAAATCCACTCTATGTGACGGGTATACGGATATTTGGATAAATGCATTTCAATAATGCATTTTGTGTTTTAAAATCATTGTATAATAAAGTTGTTGCACCACATTGGTTTTTTAACTGCTCTTTAGGAGGTATAAACATTGACAAGATGTCCCCGACTTTGGGAAAGATTTTTGAATAAATTAACCATATGTAAATAAGGTTTATTTTTTTATTTTTCATTATTTTTAATTATGTTGATTTTCTCAGCAGTGTCCAGCTGTGTCCAGTGTAAGTAAAAGCTGCTGGATACAGATTCAGAATGGATGTCTGAATTTCGAGATACTAATCCTTCAAGCATTTTGGAGCAAAAGTCTGCATTTTCTAATGTATGAGGGATCAGAAACCAAGCCTTTTGAAAAAATCTAATCATTGTGTATTACATTTTAATTTACTTTTGGGGCTGTCAAACAAGCATGTTAATTACGGACCATAGCTGGTGACAATGATGTCCCAAGGGCTCACAGGTAACATCCTCAAAACACCACTTTGATGAACATACAGAAATCGTTGCATTAAAAATGGTCTGGGGATTTATTTCAAGCTTTATGTAAGGACCATATCATTTATTCATACACAATAGTGTATTGACATCTGCCGTGGGGGTCAGTCTATACAGTGCAATAAAGTATATGGATTATGGGTAAAAGCATATAATATGACACGTACCATCTGCCTGTCCTGTTGAACCTTCTGTTTTGGAAGGAGTCATGTTTTTCTTTTTCCTGTTTTTCTTTTTGTCGCTCATTGGGGAAGGCGGAGGCTCCTTGTTACTGGAAGGACTAGATATCACATCCCCTGTGGAATTGCTTTCTGGAAGAAAATGATACATAGTGTAGGCACTTAATGCTTCAATATAGTGATATACCATCTGTTTATCTTACTTTTTGTTAATGATGAGCACTTTGAACAAAATAATGTCAACAGATTATTCATCTGTGAGACACATCTTTCTAACTAAATACAACAACACTCAAATACTAATACTATTTTTGCAACAAATACCGTATTTGCTCGATTATAAGACAACCCTGATTATAAGATGACCCCCCAAAATCTGAATATCAATTTATGAAAAAAAGAAATAGCCTGACTATAAGACAACCCTATGGAAAAAAGTTTTACCAGTAAATGTTAATTCATGTAAACTATGCGAACTATTTTTTTTACTAAAACCTACGATTGAGAAAAATATTTTGTTTTTATTTCCTTCTATTTTCCAACCTGCCCCCCAGTTATGCACATCTGCCCCCAGGCTTGCCACTCTGCCCCAGAAATGCCTTATACCCCCTATATGCCACTGTGCCCCATGATATGCATTTTGACCCCCCTATGTGCCATTCTGCCTCCAGAAATGCCTTATACCCCTATATGCCACTCTGGCATTTAGGGGGTTAAAAGGCATATTATGGGGCAGAGTGGCATATAGGGAGGTATAAGGTATTTCAGGAGGCAGAGTGGCGTATAGAGGCATTTCTGGAGGCAGAGTGGCATTAAGGGGGTTAAATGGCATTTCATAGAGCACTCTGCCTCCAGAAATGCCTTATGCCCCCCCATTTAACACCCTCCGGCGCAGCGTGTAGAGGTCTAGGCGATTCGCGTAGACAACTTCCGCTGCAGCCGGAAGGAAGTGCGGTTAGCAGCGGGGGTTGTCTGTGTCCATCGTGCAGACCTTCCCCGGCTGTCAGAGATCAGAGTTCCCCGCACTGGAGCTGTCAGGTGTGCACTGGGGAATTCTCTCTGACAGCCGGGGTAGGTCTGTGCGATGGACACAGACAACCCCCGCTGCTAACCGCACCTCCTTCCGGCTGCAGCGGATGTTGAGTACGCGAATCGCGTAGACGTCTACCCGCTGCCCGGACAACACACCGGGGAGTCAGAAGCACCGGTAAGTTAGGGGGGGGACAGGAGGATCCAGGTCCCCTGCAGCGCTGCGGGGATCTGGATCTTAGTCTCATAGTCAGACCTATTTGAGATCTGATTATAAGATAACCCCGATTATAAGACAAGGGGTATTTTTCAGAGCATTTGCTCTGGAAAAAACCTTGTCTTATAATCGAGCAAATACGGTAATTAAAACATGTATTTCTCTGGTGCTGACACAGCTTCATGTAACAACACACCTGATAGAATAACTTTACTGAAAAAGTTATATCACAAAATAAGTCAAGATCCATTTGATTATTTCATGTGTCATGTTGTACCTTGAGCAAGATGCCTCTAGACCTAGATGATGTAGTCTATTCTTTTTATATGAACTACCCTATATGACCAAAGGCCTATATGGTCTTGTTGGGCCATTTCAAACCCATGAGCATTGATCTGGAGTTCCCCCACCCTTTGTGACTATTGCTTTCAATCTTCTGGGAAGGCTTTCCACAAGTATGTCTGCAGGAGTTTGTGCCTGCTCATCGAAAAGAGCTTTTGTGAGGTAAGACAATGATGAGAAGGCCTGGTTGGAAATTGGCATGCCAATTCACCCCAAACATGTTCAATGGGGTTACATTCAGGGCTCTTGGGTTAAACTAAGCCCCTTCACTACCCTTCACTGTAACTAAGGGGCCTCCTCCACCACACTTTGCAGTAGGCACTATGCATTCCGGGAGGTAGTGTTCTCCTGGCATTCGCAAAACCCAGATTCATCCACCAGACTTCCATATTGTGTGATTCATCACTCAAGAGAACACATTTTCACTGCTCTAGAGTCCGGTGTACTTTACAGCGGTCCAGACGATGCTTGGCATTACGCATACTGATCATCAGCTTGTATGCAGCCACTCAGCCATGGAATCTACGGAGCTCCTGACACACAGTGCTTGTGCTGATTTTGCCACTAGGTGCCACTGTCATTTTACAAAGTGAAGTAGCAGTCTAAGAGTCAATATTGTTTTTTTGTTTAATTACTAAGTGCCAACATATTATGTGATGCTGTATGTATAATATGCATGCTAAATTAAATAAAAAATGATGGCTATATACACAGTCAACTAAGGAATAAAGCTATGCTTTAATACAGGTATTCTATGAATTCTTCCCAGTGGTGTATTCTATGGATTCTACATTGAACAGGTTGAGTGGTTTCAATATTCAGACAATTAGCCAAAATTATGTATTAGGCTTATACAACATTTTGTTACTTTTTACTTTGTAACAAAGGATTTACATATATATATATATATATAAATATATATATATATATATATATATATATATATATATATATATGTGTGTGTGTGTGTGTGTGTGTGCATATATATATATGTATATGTATATGCAAATATAATATGCAGTGTCTAACATGTTTTGCCACATATAAATCTATGCAATATTATTGAGAGATTTGAAGTCCACACCTACCATCTCAAGTGTTTACAAATCCGATAGTGCCACATAAAACAGGTTGCATAAATTATCTAATAAGTATTTTCAAAAGTTGTCATATATATTGTACTGTACTCATTGTGTAACAGTGTCCACTTACTTGTCGTTGGCGTCTTGGTAACTGTTGTATCTGCTACTGAGGGGCTCACATCTTTCAGAAGACCATTAATGCTGGCTGATGGCCCACAGGCTGAGATAGCTCTGGGTGGTCTTTTACCTGGGACCTTCACTGTGGTTCTCAAGAGATCCATCTCCTTTCCATGTGTACTGTGTAGGTAATCCTAAAAACAGAAAGAAATATTATTAATGTCATCTTTGCGTGATAACAGCATGCACTCCATAGATACATGGACCTTAAACTAAAAGTTCAAAAACATGAACTAAACTATGGAGGCATAATCCTAAACAAATTAAAACTTCCTAAAATTGATGACTCGCTTTGAACCGTATCTATAATATTCGTTAACTTTAAGCAAATGTAGTTTTAGATTTTTTTGGATCAATGTGTAAGGGAAATGCAATTTTATTCTGGAAACAGCAGAGGCTTCTACTCTCGACATTTGAAATAACCTAGTTTTAGATTATCAGCTGTACCAGTTACTGGTTGGGCACATCGGTAGTACTGTGTGTTTGTGATGGAAGGATAAATTTGACTGCTCAGACTTTACAGCTCCTTACAAGAGAGCATTATATTTGTATTCAAACAAAGGATTTTTTAGCAAGACACAGCTATTAACTGCAGAGTGGGTCAGTCAAAAATATGTAAATTTGTGATTCTATTGTCAAGAGTCAATCATGTTGGTTAAATAAGCACACATCACTAATATCACTAATAAAAGCAAACATTTTGTTCATTAATTATGTAGAGTACAGAGAAACCGAAGGGAACATGGAACAGGCACTTACATTAATGCTGGGGTGGTAGAGCAGTACTCCATTGCTTGTCAGGGTAACATACTTCTTTTTCCACTCCTTATTCAGAGAGTTGCCGCTACGTTTCAAAAGAAAGCTCTGAAAGAATCATTTTACATGTGAATGTCTGCTGTGTTTCCAAACACAATTCTTCATCTTACAGACATAGACTGACCAAGATCACATAGCGAAACATTGTATAGTTATGTTATACACAGATTGGTAGAAAGATCAGATTATTAAAGGCATTACTAGCAGTCATGGAACGGTCACTGCATTCTCAATCAACAATCTGTAGGCCTTTGGAATTCTAAGGCCCTCCACTGAACTTGTTACTGACTCCAGCCTGGCGAGATCTAAATGAAGATGCGGTTATCTAAAACAGTTCCTAATGTTACTAGTTGGCAAGTTACATAAAAAACAATATACGTATATGCAACTAAAGACTTACTGTACATTATGTTGAACCCAGGGAATTGAGTGGTTGCATTTGATACTGACATTGAATGGCACGTTCACTATGCTAGTTACATGAACTAGATGTCAACATGAAATGTCATAAATATTGCAGAATAACCAGGATTTGAATTTGATAATGACATGTCCCAGATGGAAACAGTGACAGATTTTAAAGAGGCCTGCCTGGATCAGGCAAAAACAAGAAATTTGGAGCATTTGTCCTACATTCAGATTTGGCAAAGATACATTGAGGATATAATAGCCTCAATGGGGGCTCAATATTAATGGCCACAGTTTTGGAATGGGATGTCCAACAAGCTCATATAGGTGTGGTGGTCATATAGTGGAGTTCCCAACTTTAATACTGCTCATCTCCTTCTAATATTTATATATTTTATTTCCCTCTCCTGTATCATTACTTCTGTTTACTCTTCCTTTTTCTGCTCTTCGTTCCCACATATTAATATCTTTCGCCCCCTCAGCCACATATATTTCTTCTGTCTCTCAGCAAAGGACCTTTTAGGGTTGGTGCTCCAGCCATGATAACTTGCCAATCTCTTTATAGATGGAATCAATAGGAATTGTGTGTGGGTTTTCGGTGCAGCGACTCTTCCCACAGGAAACAGTAGGGAGCTGCTGTATGAAAGAATAAACTAAGGCACTCCACTGTGCCCTAACATACTCCTTACATCTGACATTATTTGCAGTATGGAAATGTAACAATTAAGGTGTTCACTTAAGAGTAGCTGTGTGGGTGTTTGTCATTTGCAGCCAGTGCATTAGCTAATCAAATAGTAGCGAATTAGCATGTTCTAGTGGGGACATTAATCCATACTCAGCAGGCATACATTAACCCCTTTCACATATTTGTATATATTTATGCGTTGCAAAAGAAACATTTATGAGGACTGAAAAATCCTCTACTTTCTACTTTCGAATCAGATACAAAATACACATCTACAGTCCTGTAAATGAAAAAAAGAAAGTATGACCCCACTTTTTTAGATTTATCAATGACATTGGTAATGTCAAACCATGACTAGTTATAACCAAATGCAAGGACATTTTAAAAACAAAGGCAATCAGCACTTGAAATGAAGCGGTACACACTTCAATCATATACCTACTCCACGGATTGCTAATTTATTTAAAGGCAAATCAGGTTAAATACATAGCTTAGTGCATAGGAATAAATGATACCTGATATGCATGTCTATATCTTTCTCTGTGAATTTTGGTCCACAAACAGGCAATACAGAATATAGGTCAGATTGACAACCCTGTGTAGAATTCAGGAGCTGGACAGAAAAATTTAGGATCTTTAGCTTTCCTAAGGAGCCACAATATGGCTATATCTAGAAAATGTATTGTAAAACTATCCAAAAGACACAGTTCGACTTTCGCAAGCCCTGTTACAGTGATGGATTGTTTTGTAGAATGTATCCTTTCAGCACATGAGCAAAGCGGTCCATCTTACCTGTTTAATTGGCAGAGCTCGGCCACTGGTAATGTGCTCCCCTCGACCATCAAAGCTTCTCTTCTCCATGTCACTTCCCCTGCGGTTCTGCAAGAAATATTATGAATAGTGAATAAACAAATAAAGCTGACCTTTGTGACCATATATAAGAAGTTACTATCACCGCCTTATGTTGTTTCCATCACAATAAATGCAATGATGAAGGTGGGAGTCATTAGAATGTATTCAAATAAAGAATATGATTATAAACATAAAAATACCCATAGTAATAAAAAGTCATATGGACTTATTCACTAAAGCTGGAACTTTAATAGGCATTATGAAGTGCAAACCACAGTCAGGTTCTTCTGCACGAGGCTTTGTTGGTCTTGTATAATCCACACTAATAACAATCACATTTCATTATTTTAATTAAACTATGCAATATGCAGAATTAGTGCAGTCATTCAATCAAATACAAAGTCCCGTTCTTCCCTGATCTTTATATTGCTGCTGCATTAGACAAATAATTCACTGTTGCAGGCTATCTATATGTAGACTCTTGTCGTATATATATTTTTAATTAAATATGTAAAAAGGAAATAGATTAATTGTTTGTTTTTAGAGTACACATACAAATTCAATTTGTATTTACTCGTTGCCCCATCAAATAAGATTAGCAAAAGTGGTAGACATGCTCTGAGGCTGATCTGTTGTTGGGAGCAGTGCGTGAGAGTAGGGAAAATGCAGCTCGTCAGATACATTACTGTCCCCATTCATTGCTTCACACCAAAGGACCAGAAATTATAACCAAGAGGCACAAACAGATTTTTTTGTTTGTCAATTAACATGCAAATTTAATTACCTGCTTGATGGAAAAGCTATTAATACATTTAAAGTTATTATCGCAAGCATATTTTGTAATTAAAAGTTATTGTAAATATGAGCTACCACCATTGTCTTTTATAATCATGTTTCCATTTCAACAGAAGTAGAAAGTAGTAGCAGTATAATTTTCACCTCACACTATTAAGGTGCCACTGTTAGGGGAAGGACCAGCCACACTAGTATGAGTATTGCAGGAGAGGGACGAGGTCAGAGAGATTGAGTTCTAGGAAATGTGCAGACATCCAGTTAGAGACAGATGCAAGGTAGTTAGTTACATGATCTAAGACAGAGGGAGAGAGATTGGGAGAGGATATGTAGATCTGAGTATCATCGGCAAAAGGCTAAGATTAGTTTGCCAAGTGAGGTAATGTAAAGAGAGAACAGAAGGTGTCCTAGAACTGAGCATTGGAGTACAATGACTGAGAGGGGAAGTGTTACTGGAGACAGACACTGAAGGTACAATCAGACAGTGAACCAGGTTAGAGCAGTGTCACGGAGACCAAGTTTGAAGGAGAAGAGGGTGGTCCACAGTGCCGAAAGCAGCAGGAAGGTCCAGTAGAATTAGCACAGAGTAACGGCCCTTGGATCTACAAGTGAGTAGGTCATTAATAACTTTGGGAATGTCGAGAGCAGAAAAAAAAATTGAAGAGGGTCAAGTAAGGAGTTGGAATCAAGAAACTTAGTTAATTGGGTGCAAACAATTATTTCAAGAAGCTTGGAGGCAAGAGGAAGAAGAGGAATGAGACGGTGGCTGGACAGATCAGTCGGGTCCAGGGAGGGCTTTTTCAGGATGCTTGAAGAATAATGATACAGATCCAGTAGAGAGGGAGAGGTGGAAGATATGAACTTTAGTAGGGACAAGAGTAGATGAAAGAGACTTGGTAAGATGAAAAATTCTATTTTATTTTTGAAGTATGTGGCAAAGTCAGAGGTAGTAAGGTTAGTGGAAGAGGTGGAAGGTAAGGGAATTGAAGGTACGGAAGAGACATTTAGGTTATGAGACAGGGAGGAGACTAAGGGGGTGAAGTCGGTTTCCTTAGCAAGGGTGGGAGGAGAGCAGTAGGAACGTCACATGAATTTAAAGTGCAGAAAGTCAGAAATCGAATGAAACTTCCCCAACTACATAAGCTCAGAAGAACAAAGCCCTCTTCCCATTATATACCAATGTGTTACTGTTGATTTTGTATAATTTTTTGCATAGTTAAAATTTTCAAAATGTTAATCTTGTAACATGGAATCTACTAGTATTTTTAAATAAAATGTAATGCAACATACTAAGCATAAATGTCTAGATCTGAAATAATCAAGTGTGAGCCTAGGGTTAGCAGCATCTGGGTACAGTATCCCCCCAATAATAAAACACATGCACATTAACCATGTAAAATCACTCTAACATCTACTCACTCTAACATCATACACACATGCTCACTCATACACCATACACCTACACATACAAACACTCACAGAGATCCTTAATGATTACGGTCTCAGTGTAGGGGTGGGTCAAGATAAATACACCCCTGCTGTGCAAGCTGCTTCTCTACTACTGCATGGTCATGTGGCTGGAGCACCTGCCTTGGCACCCCCTGCAAATCATTTCAGGATATCACTCATAGATTACTAAAATACAAATTAAAATAAGCAATCTGGTATTTCAGCTTTCCTTACATATTAAATGAACAGCCATAATACTTTATGTATTAAGAAGAATTTAAACATATTACAGTTTACGTTAAAATAATAGATAGCGAGATAAACAACATTCCTTCAGTCTGTTAGTTTAGTGATGTACGTCATAATAAAATAAGTAAATGTAATAAAAAAGAAAACAGAAAACGCCAAGCATCTTCTATTCTAGATAATGATGATAGCTCTCACGTTCGAGGTCCTCTTTCTCAGTATCTGTTGTTATTATACTATCATCATATAAAAAGTGCTTAATAAAATATACCTGCTTTGGTCAATGAATAAAGCATTCTGGATGAAGTCATAACAAAGAGCTTTTTCAAAAACTTGTTCTCATAGTAACTTACTGTAAAAAGGCTTGTGCGACGCTTAACACTACGGTGAAGGGAGCCAGGAGTGCTAACGCCTATAGACACTTCACTCCGGAGCTCTCTGTGACTTATGTTCGGGGTGGACGGTAGAGAAGATGAATAGTCACCCGCTGGTCCTCCATTGCTGGCCTACAACAAGCATTGGTTATAGTCAAAAGGCACCATTGTATATGAAAATGCTCTCAGAATGACAAAATGAAACATTCATGTGGGATTTGGGAAAAGTTTACGCATAGTAAGTACCGTATATTAAATACATTGAAGGTATCAAAAAGTATAACTGTGTGTGTATTAATCATTTCAAATGCAGGATGTGTATTAGATAATTAAAAGCATAGGATAGCCAATAACTGAATAGTGTGTATTGACCTTGAACGGCTGCTCATGTACCTGTACTGATATTGGAGTGGAGCCTGCAGAATGGCTGGGGGAGCTCGGCAATGATTTGCAGGACAGTAGCTGCTGCTGCCTTTTCAGAGCAATGGTCTTCTGAGCAACTGGAAAAAAAGAAAACAAAACATATTTTGAATGTCATCCATGATTCACAATTGCTAGAGCTCTGTGCAATTATACATATATATGTATATATGTATAACCATTTACATCCTGTTTTCAGAATATATGAACGTGTAATTTTATTTTGTTTTATAAATGAATCAAACATTAAGCTGTTTAGTATTTTAGTAACATTTTCATGACAGGTGAACTTTAAAATACTCTTTAGCAATGCCCCTTACTTAAAGGGGATGATTGACTGAAGGGACGATTTTGCAGTTTCAGCTTCTTGACTTAACGTATTTTGAAGGACCAACCTCAATGAGCTTCTGCTGCTAGAAGAGCTTAGTTGGCCATCTATAACGTTCAGGCATACCCTGCTGTAAGGACCTTAATTTTATGGACACTCGCAAGGTAGGACATACTTACATAGTTTCCCTGTTCATGTGCACTCGCTTCTCGAGAAAGGACACATAACAGCATGACGCCAGCACGTCAGTTCATACGTCTTTTGAGCGTTTTGTGGTGTAAATGACGAGACAATTACAGTGCAGTTCATGCATTGATAAGTGGAAAAAGGTGCTGCTTCACTTTAAGTACATTTTCATTTTACATACATGATCTGAACTCATTGTATACGTTAATGTGGGGTATGCCTGTATAGTTAAATCAGGAAAACATGTTGAGTCACCTGACGATTAAACTATGCATTAGGCAGGTCCTGCTTGGCCCTTCTTGTGCGATAAATGTGCAGAGGTTAGGCCTTTGTAACGCATAATGAAGTTAGTGAGTTGCCAACATCAGTTTCGGCAAAAATCGCCAGTAATCAGTAACCCTTTAACGTCCATTGACGGGTCAGACACGTCACGCAAAAACGGTCACTTAACAACCAATTTAATTAAAATAATTGGGGTGTTTGAAGCTACAATTTATGGATGCTTACCTTCATTAAACACACGGTCCACGTTGAGTCCATAGGTTGCGCAGGTTTCATAGTACATACATCGCTTCATGTCATTGCATAGACCTCTAGCCCGAACATCTTCTACCACCCTTTTGTTATTAGCGCTAATTTTATCTAAAAAAAATAAATAAAAAAAAATAGAGCCAATTTATGCCATGTATGTTTGAAATTAAATTATAATACAGTAAAAAGGTGAAAGTGCAGCTTGTTAAAACCTTTCCATTCTGTGGTTTGCTGTTATTTTCCGTAAAACTTATGTCACTTTTTCTTTTATGGGATTCAGGAGAGATGTACAGTCAAAAAAGAATAAAATAGTTAAAAATTCTGCACCAGCAGTAGGTTTTTTTAAGCTCTGGCTATGTTGGGTCTACTTAATGAAGGTCAAGTTGATGCATGTTGGCAGCCCAATGCAAATTTGCAGTAGTAAACTTATATATTCACTACTGCCAGCTCAACTTGCAGTGAACTCAACTGCAGTAATTTAAGAGATTATTTACCCATGAGTTGCTTGTGAGCTGAAACAAGTGAAATGAGAGTTTCCCATCCCTCATCCAATCTTCACAATTAATATAGAAAAGGTTTACGTGAAAAACAAAGCAATAAAGACAGCAGTCACCAAGACCCCCAACTAACCCCTCAACCCCCAACTAACTAAGTTGCCTTGGAAGTTGTAACATGCAAGTGCATTCAGCCTTAGTTGAATCATGTCAGTCTAGTTAACCCATCACTGACAACTCGCTTATTTAATGAAGACACCTTTGTTTCCTGTTACTTTGCTGAGTTACATAGAGTTAGCAGCAAAAAAGGTCAGAAACGTTACAAAAACCAGCAAAAAAAGTTTTGTCCCCAATGATGAGAATGTTTTGTTTTTTTATTGACATAAATTTACATTTTTATCATTACAAAATACATTTTTCTGGCCAAGACTACTGTTGCTGGCAACTAACTATTTATCACTTGTAATCTTTGACTTTAACAAAATGTGATAATGAGCATATCGAGGAGGAAAACACATTTCAAAATTCACAATTCGTGATCTCACAATAGACAATCATTTACAAGATCAAGCAAAGTGTCAAGGCAGAATATTTTATGTCACAGAAAACCTTTGATTTTATATATATACCGGTATGTATATATATATATATGTATATGTACTGATACTCAAGCACCTTTTATTGGTGGGTTTGCTCTGTATAGAATATTGACGACAAGTCTACAAGGCAAGTACACTTTAAACAGATCATTTATAGTGACTGATAATTAATATAAATAAAAAAGCTTACCCTGAGTTCCCACCAGTGCCACAGCAATGTCACAGACACTGCGATAGTTGGCCAAGAGAGCATAGTACTGAAATATATCTTGAAAGCTTGCCTCATTCTCCAGGCTGAACACAAAGATGACGGCATCCACCCAGTTTGCGAACTAAAAGGTTAAATCAATAAGCAATCTGTCAGGGAATAAGAGGCACTGCTGTCTACCATCCTAGCTTTCCACTGGGAATCATTTGGCTACCGTGTGTCTATGTCTAACTATTAAATACTTTTCGAAGGATTTAATCCATAAAACCATTGTGTTCAGCGGCTGGCCGCTCGTTTGTGGTTTTTTTTTATTGTAACTGGAAAAAGAAAATGGATATAACTGTATCGGCCCTAGAGAAGAAGGAGTCTGACGTGGAAGCTGATGCCTTTAATTGGGCCGACATGTCATAAAAGCTTTCTGGACTTCAGAGAGAAAAAAAAAAGATTTACTAATGTTTTCTCTATTTTATCTATGATTTTCACATGAGTAATACATCTATCTATTATCTATCATGCAGATCTACAGTATATTGTACAATTTGCAAATGGACATATGGGGGCTGACATTAATACTTTAATGGCACACTACAACAGAACACATTGCATTTTTAAAGAAAGAAAGATAAAATGCAACACAATTGTTCCTTCTTATCGCACGAGCATCTGACATCTTCCCTGTGAACATTTGCAAAAAGCAGAAAAGTTGAATGTTTATAGTATCAAATATATTGCAAAAAAATGTGTATTTTTTTTTCTTTAACAAAATGTATACTGGAAGAATATGTACTGAGGCATAGCAGCACTGGGGTCATTATATATAATATATACCTTGGCATCTGGAGCCCCTGCTTCTTCACGGATCAACAGGAGATAGCCCTGCCCTTCCACACTGATCTCTTTCTTAAACTGAGCACCTGGATAATGGAATAATAAAAGGGTTTTATGGGTCTGTAAATGTTGAATAATGGAGTCTTTCAATAAACTATGCAAATAATGTCCCAATTCCTAGAAAACATGGAGCTTTTTAAGCACGCCTTGATGTTATCAACTCACGCCTTGCAAAGTGTAATCTAGATTGCACATCTCATTTTCTTCAGGTTTTATTTTTACTTTCTTTGCCCTCTTTTGTAGATAGTATAAACAAGACACTTAGGATGTGCTACTTCCATCTGCCTTCATTCAGACAGAATCTGTTAATGACTTGCCCTTAGGCGCTGGCTGAGAAAGAAACCTTGCAATGTGATTATGCACGTAGTAGAACAGCCATACAACTAAGCAAGATGTGCTGTGGAACTTTAAAAAACTTGCAATCTCACATTAGCGCTTTCAGAGTTAAGCTTCTAATTAAAGCTAGACTTAAATAAAGAACACAAGGTCAAATCAAGGCAGGTATGATAGGCTTGATTTCATGCAGAAGCTAGATGTATCACAAGACAATCCTTTGTATCCTAGATACACATTTTAATATATATATATATATATATATAATATTATATTACGATATTATTAATATTAAATCTTAAAGATTAATTAACAGAGATGAAATGCATCATTGCTTTTTACATCAATTTTTTCATATGGGAGCATTGGTGATTTTCTCAGGGATTAAAATCAACTCAATGTAAGGAAAGAAAGACGTATAATGTGTATACTATGGGAATGGTGGTTCATGCTGAAGTAAGCACTGAACACCTGTCACTATACAGAAATTCTTATTCTTCTTATTATTATTATTATAAGTTATTGTTTTATATAGCTCTATATAATACATATTTTGTAGCGCTGTACAATGGGATATTATACAGAAATGTACAACAATGCATTTATATATATATACATATTGTAGAATACTAATAATCAGAATAGAATTTGGATGTGGTATAATTTTGGGTCACAATGTGATCTGTTTTTTTAACCCCCCCCCCAAAAAAAAACAGTGGGCAACTATCTTTAATATGTATTTTTTAGCATATTATGTGTTAATAATATTAGTTTAACTTTTATTCAGTCAAATGATTTTTGGGGAGTTGAGTTCACATTGACAATAATTGTGGTAGATAAATTATACAACATTGCAAATATTTAAAACAGGTTACATTTTGAAATACATTTCACCTTGGGGAGAGTTAGGACTGCCTTCATGGTTTGTGGGGCCTGGAGTAAGGAAGATTGCAGAGGCCATTTGTCCTTATGAAGGGACATGCAGACCTCCTGCTGTCCCTTACACTCTTGTGCTCTGCCTTGCTGAGAGAAATAGAGTGCTGGGTTATGATGTCATATCTCATATGTAGAGACACGAGCATAAGGGAGAAATCAATAAGCAGTAGAAATAGGAAGGCTGGATAGGAAGATCTTCTTGGCCCTGCTGAAGGGCAGACCGGGGGTTAATTCCAGGGCTTAAAACCAGGGGTCAAAGGCTCAATCAGTAGACCTTTACTTTAAATATCAGGGCATCTAGTCTAGTCTAGTCTAGAATTACAGAAGCGATTTGTAAAAAGGTAAGTACAGAATTACCTTAATAACAGCAAAGCCTCATTTTAGTAAATGGTACAAATTATTACTTTTTAAATGCTCTCATATTTTTTCCTGTTAGTTATATGAATTTCAGAATACAAGCTGCATACACTGAAAAATTGTGATGCAAAGTATTGAAAGTGGAACAGAAACACTTGGATTCTATGGTGACTCCACAAATGTTATCACTTTACACTAGACTCACACATAACCCCTGTCCTGCTTTGTGTATTTTATGTTTCTAACTAATAGGGTTCTCAGCAAAAACCGAATGAATCTGATGTGATATTGTGGATTGGAGAACACTTACTGAAGGTTAAGTAGCAAACACGATAAATAACTACCTGACACATTCATCACATTCATATTTACAGAAAATCGAATCCCTCGCACTGTTCTTGTTTATAATATCATCTAAATTAAAGATCATTTAAATTAGGCCTTTACTGGCCAGCTGACAAACTAGGCAAAGGCCTGATGGCCATTGGCGCTGCAAATTTATCTTTAACATTGCCCTAATGTTATATTCTGTCTTTTAGTTTGTGGCCCGCAGAATGGATACTCGTAGCTGCATGCTGAGAAACTGTAAGAGCCATACATGCAAATATTAGCGGCCGCTAATTCAGATACCTAAACCATAGTTAGTACAAACGGAAGCATAACATTTATTTATATAATAACATTTTGTACATTTAATCATTGTTAATTCCTTCAAAACACAACACAGAGTTAGGGCTAGCCCTAGGGTTTCTAGTGCCATAAGCACACTATGATTGCAGCAATCCTTCCTACAGACCTTTGCTTGTGCCTGCTTTCAAACCAATTGTGGATTATGATTGGTTCTGGATGCCAGTAGATGGGTAATATTGAATGGGATGGTTGGGGGTCATTTTTGTTTCAATGATTGCTTAAGACTTAAGAAGTATATCTCTTGAAAGTTTGGTTGGATATGCCCCTTTAACCATAGAGGGGCTTCTCTGGAGAACCTGGCTAAATATGAAAATGTATTTAGTTCTATTTTACCAAAGACACTTTTAAGAGCAATGGTCCATTTAAAAGATGTCTTCAGAGAAGATCTCCAGAGATGCATGGTTTGCTGATGAATGCTAATCTACAGTGCAGTGTAAAAAATGTTTGGTATTTAAGAGACAGATCTGTCATGTTATTAACCATTAAGTAACCATGAGGATAATCTTTTATATATAAAAAAATAACTCATTGAGAGATTTACCTTCATAGGCTAAAGTTTGATTATGTTCTGGGTAAAATCATGATACGGTTATTTGCACCGTGTAAAGCCTGTCTATTTTGGTGTTATTACCATAGTAACCAATGCAATGGTTCAATCATTGCAATGGTGATAATACCACATCTGCACCAAAATAACCTGAATGCCGCAACCAGCATACACTTTGAAGAAGGACTGGTTTGGCTAAATTTATATAAAATTAGGTTATTTTTGAAGCTATTACAAAAATACATATATATGTGTAGTGATTGCATTGTTTTTATAATAATATATCTAACATTATGAAGATTTGTTTTTATTGGGTCAATTCTTCTTTTAAACAACACCACATCTTATTGTGATCTTTAGTCGATATTACTGAACTACATACGGCAAAGTGGATTGAATAAATCAGGGGATGGGAAAGTATATTTAATGACACACAATGTTTAATGACACAGATTTAAAAAGCAAACCTAATACAAAGGTCATAACAATGCATCTTCTTTCATAGATTCATGTTTACATCTGGAATAGTCTGTCACAAAGCTGCGGTGTTGAAAATGGATTTTAAAAGTAATTGTATGTCTGTATTATAGCTCCCTCCCTTGCCATAGCCAGCTTGTGGTGACTTCATCCTTTTGTGTCCTTCCATCCATGACTGGTTACCTCCCAACTTCAGAGGACTTCCTTATCTCCATGGTTACTGAACCCAGAGACTAAGAAGGGATGTTGTCATATCGCATCCAGTGTTCGGTAACCATGGAAACTAACAAAAAAAAAAAAAGAAGCCATAAAGGAAGAAAATGAGATGCGGATGAGTGGGGACCTCCAGACTTGCAAGATTTTGGGTCAAGTGAAGTGTTGTAGAATGTGTAACCTTTGTAAGCTCTTGGAAAGAGGTCTACTTTAATTTAAGTGAATTACGTTAGACATGAGGCTCAACACAGGTCTAGATAAGTACTGATTCATCATGTTTTTTTTCTATCTTTTGGAAATGTAATCTTTTTGCAACTGTATCAATTATAAAGGGGAAAAAATGCAGTATTCTATAGAAACACAGAATTTAAGAGCAGATAAGAAATATTCGGCCCATTTTATCCTGCTTTAAAATTCGAATGACCGATTACTGAAATACTGAAAACTTCTACCGCCAGCTCAAAGCATACTAGTCAATTGCAGTGAGACGTCAGAGTTAACATGAACACACTGATTTCATTTGATTTAGGTTTGTGCTATTTATTTACAATGGATTAAAATCATCCAAAAATTCAAGCTTAAACAAGAGTAACTCTAGCATCAGCAGTGTTTCAGCTACAAATAGGTACTGTAAAGAAAGTAAAGTTATAACCAATATTAAAGATACTATTTAGTTAACCCCACGAGTTCCTCTCCCAACGTAACGTGAATTCTATATTCTTTTTCTCCCTGCAGTAAACACAAGTTCTTACGAAATAAGCAAAAACAAATGTTTTCTATAAAAAAAACTCAGCTGATATAATAGCAAAATGTTATAACTTAATTTCTTTTCACATAAGAAATTCAGCATTAAATTCACGTGAAACAATGATAAATCTGTTCAGAGGTTTCAGCACTAAGCTGGAGGGACAGCTCCCACTGGAGGCGTTAGGAGATTTGACAGTCTTTGTTCTGTGTTACAGATGCACTTGTGTTGTGCAGACGAGGAATTGAAGACAGATTTTCATGCTAGTTTTGTGACAGGTGCAGTGTTTAGAAATAATTGCACCGTGAAGTTTTACAGTATGAGTGAATATTTCGTGCTGATGGGCTTGCTAGATTTGAAATGGACTGTTCATTGTGGTTGGGGAGTAGGAAAACCTGAAGGAAAGCAGGAGAGTAAAGTGTGTGTTTCTTTTATACCATAAACTGACAACAGTGTAAGAGAAATAATTATATATACATATATATATATATATATATACATACACGGTATTTTAAAAAATAGAGAGAGAAATTTCTTTTTTTATAGTTGCCGGAAATAATCAGGAGATATGTGACTCCAAATTTTACAATCCTCTTTGTTTCAAATCAGGTTAGAGTAATGTGCCAGGGAAAGCTCCCCATGCCCAGGCTCCATTATTGTTCACATTTCTAAATCCACATATTCAGGTCTTAACTCTGATTGTTACAACGTGCACATGTATATATTTATACATAAAACTTAACAAAAGAGAAATGCATACATTACCCCTTATAGAAATGCAAACATTATAGCCGAACAAGGGAATGACTGCTTCTGATTAGGACGCAAACAATGAGAAAAAATCCTATCCTAAAGGGCTTTTATTCTAACAATGGTTTCTCCAGGACCGTGGAAATACTTGCTTATAAAGTAGCAATTTATATATAAAATCAGTGGAAATAGTCTTTTGTAACAATGCAAACACATTACACTTAAATTACCCTGTCTTTTACCTATGTTTTTTTATATATTAATAGCAGTTCTATATGTTACAAAAATAATACTTAACTAACTTTTTTCATACCTCTTAAGTGTTCCTTATGGGTGTCCCTATTTCCTATGACGATGTTCTATAAGCTCTGAATGTTTATGAACGTATCAAGGTGTTCTACAGTCCGATAAAACACAATAATGTGTGAAGAAACAGCAAGGAAAAATGGTTTATAGGTTAAACCATGTAAACAGGGTACATTGGGAGTAATGTATTGTGCTGTTGTCCTTCACTTTTTTATGTAATCTCAACAATATGTCTTATTTTGATAAAAAATAACTACAAATAGGTCACATAAAAGGCTTGATACAGCCAGAACCCCTCGCCACACATCTAACCACAACCCCTAAAACCAAAGGAGCTCTCTTTGGCCATTTCAAATGTTGGGAAACGGGCCAAGTTTTTTCTTTCCAAACTAGATATGCCAGGTTAGTTTTGTAGCGAATTAAGTTCAATGCGAGTTTGCACTCTTGTAGCCACAGTAAGACGCACAGTTTCTGTCAGATCAGAGCACTAAAAACAACACTGTCAAAACAACTTTCAAAGGCATTCATATGCACAGAAAATAAATATAAAATTCTGTGACGCTTTCAGCTTCTGTAGCTAATTTTTCAACAAAACATCAAAGACCTTTGATTTAAACCTTTAATTCTGTTACAGGTTCCTGTAACTACACGTAAACTTTCCAGGGTGTCTCCTTAAAAGGTCAGTAAAATGTGTAAGGGACTACCTGTTATTTAAAGGTTCCAGTTAAACATCACTAAGCATCACATTGGAACCATCGGCCCTGTAATGTTTCACTGCAATTAAAACTAATTCCCCATTATTGTGTTTCACATACATTGTTTTTTGGGGTAAGGAGGGTCGCAGTATTGCATTGTACTTCATCAACAGAACAGATACCACTGCGGAACAAAAACCCAATTTACGTTCAGCTAAACCACCTACTACAGTAATATCCCACATTCATTTTGAATTAAAATATTATTATTTATTTTTTAATACTTTTGGGTTGAGAGGCACTATTATGGTATTGGGACACCCGACCATTACACCAACTTTTATGACATCCCATTCTAAATACATAGACATTTATATATAGTTGGTCCCCCTTTTGCTGCTACAACAGCCTCCGCTTTTCAGGGAAGGCTTTCCACAAGATTTTGGAGTGTTTCTGTGGGAGTTTTTGCTGGTTCTGATAGAAAGGTGTCAGAACACACAGTGCATCGCAGTTTGTTGTGTATGGGACTGCATAGCTGCAGACCAGTCTGGGTGCCAATGCTGACCCCTGTCCATTTCCAAAAGCACCTACAATGGGCACGTGAGCATAAGAACTGGACCACGGACCAATGGAAGGAGATGGCCTGGTCTGATGACTCACATTTTCTTTTACATCGTGTGGATGGCCGGGTGTATGGCACCCGGATGCGAAAATGGTTCAGGGATGCTTTGAGGAACACAATTACGTGTTCAAGGTGTTGCCTTGGCCTCCAAATTCCCCAGATCTCATTCGAGCATCTGTGGGATGTGCTGGACAAACAAGTTCGATCCATAGAGGCTCCACCTTACATGATCTAACATCTTGGTATCAGATACCACAACACACCTTCAGAGGTCTAGTGGAGTCCCTGCCTTGATAAGTCAGGGCAGTTTTGTTTTTCACATTAAAATGTAACTGTTTTACTTTATATTATTATTGGGTTTCTGTCCCTGTTAAACATAAGTTATTAATCTTGCTTTTTGTGTGCTTCAGAAAAAAAAAATATTAAATAAGATTAAATATATTGTTCTCATAATGACATCGTAAATATTTAAATTTCCATAAGATATCTACTCCTTACTCACTTTATGTTGTTAAATGCAATACAGCTCATAAAAGTATTAATAAAATTATATATTTGTTTATCTGCAATTTACTGCAGTATTTGCAATATTTTTACTATTATCTGCACATTTGTTTGACATTATCACAATGACCTTGATAAGTGATTTCAGTTGGATTTGTATAAAGATACAGCGTTATTTTCTTAACTGCTTTGTGTTTTTCTGATTCTAATTCATACACTGTACCTGGCTAATTATTAAAAATAAGTCTTTACATTCACATGGGTCATCTGTAGAAAGTCCATGTAGTTAATGTACATTTAATACAGTCAAGTGAGTGCTTGTCATAATCACTATATAATTAGAGCAAAGAGTGAAGGAGACTTTGCAAGAAGACATGACATTGTTGACAGCTTTATACAGAAAGACTGACATGGCTTCTTATTTGTTTGGGCACCACTCTTTTAGTCAATTCATACTATATGATATTTAAGTTGATAAGGGGTATCATATAAACCTACTTTCTTTCATAGGATTACCCTGACATTTTCCACTGGGCTGTTCTGTGTGGTACATTTTACCTGAAGATTGAGAATCATTATAGAGATTGGTGTTTGTGCACACTGTGAGATCAAAGGTTTTGATTTCACTGTGATCTTCAACTACCTGATGAAAGGTTTACAAACATGGAAGAAAAACAATAAAAAACTGAAAAGGAAGGAAAAAGTGAAAAAAACACTACCTACTTAATAGTGGATAGGGAGTTCATGAAAACTGATGAAGGTAAAAAAGGAGATCAAATAGAATACAAAAGTGTAAAATATTTAATCACCCTATGCCATGAGTGATTCACTTGATAGAAGGATATGGAAGATAGCGTTGATAAAGGAATGACACTACAATGTTAATGCATATGAGAGCTAACTGGTCCCTTTGAACTTTTTTGTGGCCCCCTTGCAAATGCATGGAGGGATTCTGCAGAAGCATTTGCATCTTTCCCATTCAGCTTAACACATCTCCTACTGTCTGTGTCCACGTGGTATACTCACTGCCAGTCAGTGTTTCAATGGTTCTACTTTCCCGCCACTGATTGGACCTGCAGCTTCTCCCAAAGGTAAGCCTAATTTAATAAAATAAATATTACTCCTTATCTAAATGACTTTGTCCTAAAATGGTTTTGTTGCTTTTTAATACCTGTGACAGAGCTGTTGGCTTTTATATTTCACTGGGTGGCTGTGATTATTTTAATTAATAGCAGTTTTGTCTATAAACTGGCAAACAAGCATAAAAAGTGGTTGAGTGAGCAAATGGACTGACTGTGAAAAGTGTGACAGTGACTGAAGCTCAGAAGCTGGATTTGATGATCTGTACTAAGCTCTTAGTGACCTTGAATAAGTCTCTTGATCTCTCAGTGCCTCAAGCACATAAACATAGCTTGCAGTCCTGTCAAGACCATGCTAGAAAATTAAAATGTATGCATTATCCTTTCCTGTACTTAAACTGGGAAGCTTGGATAGTTTCCCTGGCAGAAAATCGTGATTATTAAGTAAAAATTTGTACTTATTCGTACACTTTACTCAGATAACAAAACGCATTATGAAACTGGTCTCCTCAACATATTAAAGAGAAGTCTTGCAAAGTAACTAGAGCTTTACTGGAAATGGGATTTATGACTTTGGGCAGGCAGGCAATGTACCAGAGCTGTGGAAAATGCTATGCTGTGTATAGGCAGGCATTAGAAGTAGAACTATATATATATATATAATGTTAAACTGCACCCAGATTGTTAGCTTTAATGCCTAGAGTCCATTGAATGTAAGGAATAGCCTTCTAGCAGAAGTGGTTAATACAGTATCAGATTTTAAATATGCATGGGATCATCATTTGGCCATTCAGAACATAAGGGAAAGCCAAGGGCCAAAAAACAATTAAAGCAATAATTAGGAAAATAAGCATTTTAGATGGCCCAAATGTCTGTGGTTCAATTCATTTTTTATGTTAATACAGTTTTTTTTTTGTAAAAGAAAATTTGTCCTCCTGCTAACAAAGCATAATCCATTTCATCACATTAAACAACAGTACGAAAAGAACCCATGGGAGTGAGTGGGTGTTTTCTTAAAAGGAAACCAGGAAATGAAAGAACTAGAAAGTACTTGTTTTGTGTATAAAAAAAAAAAACCCTGCCTATTATCAGAAAATTTTAATTTACAATGTACTGTATATCTTCAAGTTAACTCTGTAATAAAGATGTGATTGATGTAAATGGCAAAAATCATTGAGTTTTCATTAACACTTATAAAAGTTATATTGAGATGCCTTGCTTAAGTAAAAAGTCAGTTATAAAAAAAAATATCAAGAACTTACTTTCAGGTGCTTCTAGGGCCTGGTAGGAACCTGTGATGAACCGATGCACAAGGGCCGACTTTGCACTTTTAACGTTCCCCACAACTCCCTAAAAAGACAAAACTTTTAGAATTCTACAAAAACCTAAAGCTCTAGACACTGAGCTATCAAAGCAGTTATTGGTTAGAACACAATAGCTCTCGTGATTGTTTTTGGAGTATTCTTTCACTAAAAAAACAAATGGGTCATTTGCTATTTAATATTATAAATAATGTTAACAGAAAGTAAAGCAATTACCTTCAGTTCTAAATAACATAACTTGGAGTCCCGAAGGATAGATAATAAAAATTAATTATATGACTAGAAGTTTGCCAAGACTGCATAGCCCAAAAGTAATATAGTACAAATGCCAGAGTCCAATTTTCTTTAAAACATAGACGATTACGAACAGTCGTCAAAGACATTGTGACCTCTAGCAACTGGAAAATATCTGAAACTGGTTCCTAATGCTAAAAATGATCCAGACAACTCAGACAGACAAAGTGTTTGGTTACCAATAAACTGTGTAAATTGACCAGAATAAATGAATACATTGACGAATTTGGCTAATCCCCTCCTGCAGAGCAGATTGAAACGGAATTTTACCCACATGCTAAAAAATACATATCAGGCTTTGATCATGCTTTAACCTACAGCATATTTATACTTCGGTTTCAATAATCACTGGGTAGTAGTTAAAATAATTGTACAATAAATGCAGTTATATTGTAGGTCACAAAGTCATATATGACAAATTATTATAACATAAGTATTAAAGAGCAGTTTTCTTGGCATAGTATGTAAAAAATACTATAATTGTATTGCAGTACGATTTTTACTGGACAGATATACCAGTATTAGTTGTCAAAGAAAGACAAACATAACATTGTATTGTTAAGTTATTTTCTCTTGATCTGATATTACACTTTTTTGTCCCAGATATTGACAAAATCTCATTAATTTTAAAGAAAGCAAAATAATTTTCTGCACATGATTAGAAACTCTTTGGATTGTGTAGCCCACAGAGAACTTCTTGTAAAACTTTACTTTTACATTATTTTTTTTGTTCATTCTTAAAAAAGTAGTAAACATTACTTTAAACATAAAAGCATATTTACTACTAGAAGATACTTCAAGTACCATCCATGTTTTAGTTTGTCTTTCTCATATGGCCCTTAAACAGGACCTGCACTGGATTTTTTAAAAAAAAGCCAAAAATATAACTCTAGGTATATGTATTAACAAACTGATTTGCAGTGCAATCATAATACTTATAAAATAACAAATGTTTTCAATAGAAGCACAGTTAAAACCTCTTGGACCATTCCAATGGCATTTCAGTGACAATATAAGCAACACAGTTACCCAAGTCATCAAATCTGATATTTGTATGAATGCCATGATATTGCTTTCGCAAAAATAATGATGATGAGGGTCCTTAAATGAGAGTATAGGAAAAGTACTCACCACTCTTATTTCAGGTATAGAGCGACTTAGCGTCCATTCCTGGCTGTTCATCACACATTCTAGAAGAAGAAGATAATATTTAGAATATTAGTGAGTTATACATGTTTTTTAAGTTTTAAAGAGTGCATTGGAAGTTGTACCCAATAACACCATGATCATTTTGTGCAATGTGTTGACATTTCTTTGATTTGGGAAAAGCCCTGAATTCCCCCTGGCCTGTTTTTATTTCATCTCTAATAAATGTCTTAGTAGGCCACATTAAATATAGCCCTGGGCTTCTAAACACAGGGTTAGACAATCTTGAACCATTATAGCAGATCATAGTGTTGTCTGCACTTTTATTGTGTGACAGGTTGATCATATTTCAAAAGAAAGCTTTTTCTTGTCTCCCCTGAGAATTCAGTTAAGGGCATGCATCTGCTTTGTACCACAGGAGTTAAACAACTGTTAGATCTGATTAGTCTACTGCCATTGGTGAGTTTTGTCTTTCATAGAATCCAACGATGTTACCAAGAATGCAAAGGAGAGATATGATTAGATAATAGCCAGCTTTTACCAAACTCTGGAGTTTCTGGTTTGGAATTTTATGACAATGATTATGATCATGAGGTGATCTACTGATCTATTCACAGTATGAAATAACTAAAAGAATAAATATATGTTGCATGCTAAAATTATAATTATAGTACCAACTATATAATATTAATATAAACAGTGTGTATATGCTGCATGGATATAGGTAGCTTGGTACAGATTCAGACCTGGGAACAATCAGGGTTTTTATGTCAACCACAGGGTAAATGGCTAGATTCTGGGGAAAACCTTTTCATATTCTACTCTTATTTAATGATATGCAACCATCTTATTGGCTAAAAGCTAAAATCTACTGGTTTACTTTTCTGCTTTAACTGGCCTAATTCATAATATCTTTACCTCATGACAAATAATTGCTTTTATAAGGATCCTTATTAGAATAAATTGGTCACCACCTAGTCAATGAAGTAAAACCTTTTATGATTTACTATTAAAGTGTTATTATTTTTAGTCTTGGGATAAGCTTGTTTAATTTATAACTTGAAATTTGAAATGCGTTAGTCTAGATTTTTGTTGTTGTTGTTCTGTCTCTCACTGTTAAATAAAACTACCATTAAAATTATAGACTGGCTATGCCTTTGTCAGTGGGCAAACGTACAAAATCAGCAGGGGATCAAATAATGTTATCCTTCACTGTATCTACATCCATTTTCTTGAATTATCAGGGATCCACATCACATAGACAACGTAAGCCTTCAAGTCGTGGGCTTGATGGAACTTGTAGAAGAAAAATGGCAAAGCGACAATCTTCATGTTTAGTAGTCATGTTTTAAGTCTTAGACTTAAATCGGGTGTAGTCAGCAACAGGTTTTGTAGCAGATGTTTCACTAAAAGAAAGCGCTGACGCTATAATCACAAAAGCAGCATGGCTATAGTTATCTTCATCCGAGTAAATCCATACTAATACCTTGAACTGGTTAGAATTCAGTCATCTGTATATCTAAGCTGTATAACTATATAATTTTTCACGTACTTGTGAAGTTTGAATTTTATATTTTTTAGTCACAGCTGCAGCAGGATTTGACAGAAAATGGGAAGAGGATTATGGGTAGAGGCGGGGCTTTTACTCCTTGGAGTACAAACATTAATTGTAGAACATCAGCACGTAGTAGAGTAGAGATTTATTTTCTGAATAAATCTTGTGGCTATTTCTATCCCCATTTTTTGTCTATATGTATTAATGCATCATGCAGAAATATTTTTTGCAATTGATTTTAGGTAATTCATGTTTAACAAAAACATAATAAAGACCACAAGTCTGTTTGTTTCATTTCAAGTTGTCAGTTGAGCTACAAATGTATCTTGATTGATAAACCTTGACAGCTTTTGACATCAAAAGTCAAGTTGCTCCTCATGGGAGTTGAGCACTGCCAAGTTGCTTGTTGAGCTGGTCATGCAAGTCGATGGTCAAGTCTGCCATGCCAATTTTTAAGTTAAATTTGCACTTCAGTTGGCTGTCAGTTGTGTTAATCTTATTGTGTTTAATTTCGTTATAGGTCAAATCACCTCCTTCTGAGGTGCTGGTTGAGTTTAAGTGTAGGGTTCAAGCATTCAACTCAACTACTATACATGAATAATTAAGTTGCTACATCTTCCATTGCAATTCAGCTTGGGTTTAATGTGTTCTGAGTTGAGTCAGATTGATATTTGTGGATATGCTAGTTGGGCATTTTTCCACCTTGTGACAATTTGCCCCAGTTGTGAATAGATCCCTATGTAAAGGCTAAAATAACAGGACAAAATATTTAATTGAATGATATTTTTAGAGCTCTTTAACTCTTTCCACTCATGAGGAGTGTACTTGTTTGCATACACATACTTTTGTTTAAAAGAAAAACTCAAACGAAACCAGTTTAAAAAGATAGAAAGCATCATGTTGACTGCTAGTGGATAAGCTTGGCTAATTCACAACAATATTCTCAGAGTTTTCCCCTTTTAGTTTATATTTTAAAACAAAATGTCTGTTAACCCCCGAAGGTAGAGAATAATTACTAAATTCCACTGAAAGATGAAAAGCATTTGGACCATAAACATGCACGTGCAAGGTTTGCAGTTTGGGGAGGCTTGTGTTCACAGCCAAGAACTGCTTCAAAATCTGGAAAACTGAATAAATTGCTAAGTGTCAGAAGATCTAATTCACTTCCTTTTTTCAAAACCCAATGGAACACACATTTAAAAGCCTGGAAATTATTAGTTTAACAGTGTTTTTGGTGTAAAGTTTATTAACATCCATAGGCTTTGAATGGTTCACTGTATGCTCTTTCTGTCACTGTCTTCTCTGTATGCTTTCTCTGCTATAATAGCCTTTGTGCTTTCATATAATTTCAGACACGTTGCCAGGAAAACCTGCCTGGATACTGCCTCTTTTCAACGCCGACTAAGGACAAAGAACGGAGCTCTGGAGACATTAACCCACAGACCACTACAGACAGCACCAGGCAGAATAATGAATGTCGGGTCGCTTCTATTTGAATTTGTTGTACAGTAGGTGAAAATAATGCTGTAACAATTATGAGTAACATTTCTGCTAATCAACCTTAGAGGGCACTTCTTGAATATATATATATATATATATATATATATATATATATATATATATATTTAAATGCTTGGTAATGAAAGGACATGATTACTAAGAAGTCCTCACAAATGTAAGAGGTCTTCAACGATGATGTGTTGACCTCTGGCATCTCTCACGGCTCCGGTCTTGATTAGGATTCTTAGATAAGAAAATGGAGTGTTTTGTATTTGACAAAAAGATAATATAAAACTTAGAGCAACGATTATCATTTATGACAAGCCAGTTTAATAGAAATACATGGTTAAGTGGTGTGAAAAGCATAAGTGCTTTTTTGTAAAAATATCACATATTTAGTGTTTTACTAAATTGCATGTACTCAACTAAAGAATAATTTAAATACATTTGGAATTCTGTAATATTTAATATTACTGTGCTGCAAAGTTTATCAACATGTGGAATATATACCTCACTGAATATATCTGGTCAGCAAAAGAGATACTTTAATGGCATTTATTATACTGTATATGAGACAACTGCTCTTAGGGGTATACTGTACTTGAAAAGAAAAATGGTGATGGCAAGTCACAGGAGAGTGACATGAAAAATGCACTTAAGTGCTTATCAGTATTATTATTACCTTTTATTTATATAGCGCCAACAATTTACACAGCGCTCCTTACAATACATGTATTCAAGGGGACGAGACAAAAATTGACAGACTAAGACAAACCGATACAATAGGCGGAGAGGGCCCTGTTTACAAGCTTACAATCTCGAGACTTACATCAGTTCATAATTACTACTACTGTTGACAACGTTTTACAGAGCCAGTAATCATTAACAACCAAGAGCTACTATGAGCCTATAACTGAATCTGCCACAAACGGCCCTCTTTTCCACAAGCTTACATTCTAAGTGAATAGGGTTAGTAAAATAAAAAGGAATAATCCTTGTGAACCACAAGCACAGTAGAGAAACAGAGGTGAATGTGACATATCATGGACAGTTAAGTTAGAAAGAACAAGCTGTGTATGGGATTACAGCTCGGCAGGTAGGTAAGAATAAAGCCATATGCCATTCCAGATGGCAAAGCTGCCTTAAAAGGATGGCCACAGCTTTTACAGCAAAATGTATTTGGATAAACAGCCATGAGCCACTAATTGTCCCTTGACATATCACTTCATCAAATTTCTGTTTATTTACTCAGTGGAAGGAGCCATGTGATGCAATCTGTGACCAGTCTTCCCATTTGAGAAAAAAGACTAGCTCAGTGGGACAGCATCTTAAGGAAGATCTCTGATAACCGCACGGCCCATTGAGCAACAGCACACCTGAGAGCACAATCTCTCAATAGGCAGCAATTATTTAGCACCGGAGCAGCTGCCTTACTGTACCTGACACCCTTGATGTCCTTGAAATAGAGACCAAGTAGTCATTTTTTATTGGATAGCCTTGACTTTATGCGAACAGAGGCTACTTTAAATTCAGAGCCAAGGGAAATGCTCAACATTTAAAATTATGTGTAGCATAAATATGGCCTGGCACTATGAAAATGCATCAATAAGGATTACAGTAACATTTAAAAGAGTAACGAGAGACTGTGAGGCTATATGAACATTCACTGTTTTAAAAAAAATGATCATGGGCTTTTGGAAACGAATTTCAAGGAAAATCATTGTACTCTTGCTCAGAAAGTTAGAAAAGATAAACAATGTAAGTAAAACAGACATAAATCCTGTGATTGCAGGTCTTATTACTTATAATTAAAACAATAAAATGTGGACAGATCTTTAGATTATTCAAATGATAAATCTACCCTTCATGTTTACTGTTAATATCAGAAAACCTCAGAAAAGCTAAAAGTTATCTCTATTATATAACATTATATGTGAGTTTTTGTCTTACGAGATAAACAAACTAAAATATATGCAGCGTGTGTTAATAGATATCCATTTTATTTAAGGAAAGTAGAATGTACAGGTGAAATTGTGTTAAAATAAATATTATGCCCTGATTTGTCACCTGTATTCATCCATGTTTTTTTTTTTTTTTTTAAATCTCTTTGGCCAAAGTAAAAGATGATATCATGGCTTAGTGAATGTCTGCCTTGATACCAGGTGCAAATGCAATTTATTTTTGGCACATCAGCTCCTTAATGCTGTGTTCTGGAGGCACAAAGTATTGTTGCCTGGCAACAATAGAAGGACTGACACACACACAGAATAAGCAAGCCTCGCTGTGCACAGTCAGGTAACTAGGGAAGGTGGCAGGGTACATCTCTGCTGACTAAAGATGTAGGTGACTGTGTTTTATTTTCAGGGCAGCAATAAATAAACATACGCTGCTATTCCAAACTTCCAGTGCCCTCATTGTATTTCCATAGTTGACTTGGCTTAGTGGAACTGTGATCTGAGTGGCTCTTAGCACGTACTGTTAAAAGATATTTCAGGTCCCGGTGGTGGAATACAGGAGAGTAGAGCAGTTCTGTGCTTCATATTACCTTTCGGGGAATTCTTATTACTGGAATATATTGGCGGTAATTGGTTTACCTGCATCTTGTTAGGTAATTACTTGACTGTAGAGCTGAACTGCTGCAGGGCCTTCATTCTGCCCCATCAGCAGAGGGCAGTCCTGCTATGAACATACTTGGGAACGCTTTGAGTTTTGCCTAGAGACTCCGTGTGAGGCTCTGCATCTCCAGGTCATCAAAGAGATACTCCGGGTCACAGGAGCAGCCTTGTGGCACACCCTACTCCCCCATCAACAAAAGCATGTGGGGCCACCCACTGATGTCATCAAGACCCCCCCATCTACGTCAGCGAGACACACCCTACAAGAGGGTCACCGGGTATACCTGGTGCCAGAAAGTTCCCAGGTGTGAATTTCCTCGGTTCACAGGTTTTGTAGGGTGTAATTGTCGGTGCCTTGTGGTTTTTTTGTAGCCATTTGACTATAGATACAATGCTTTCACGTTCGACATGGTTTATATTCATTTTCTCTTTTTTCAGTAATGCAAGTCCTATTTTTACTAATTAAACAGGCACTTTATTTTTAGCACCTTTGTATGTTTTCCCTGAAACAATGTTGTAGCTATTGAAGAACCCAGAGACAATAAGCTCACAATATTCCACATTGAAAAACAACAGTTTTTATCGTTTTTTTCTATTTTATACTAAAATCTTCATCAATTTTTTTGGTGCAGTACACCATATGGAGTCACAGTGATCTATTTTATTGGAAATTGTTGGAACAATTGGTAGTCTCCTCTCACATAGTCAAGTAACCTTCATGTTAAAAGTTAGTCTCATCACCATAACAACCAATGAATCACTCCTGCTGATTGGACCATTCTATTGGTTGCCATGGTTATAAGACCACATTTGAAACTTTGCACTGGTGTTCCCCTTATGAGTAACTTTCGTTCTTCTATAAATGTGTGATACTGATACTGTTCAAATAGGGAAACTATTTCAAAGTTATATAATGCTTAATTCATTATGTATGTTCTGCTAATGAATCTTTCAGCCATTGTGCCTCCATCTTTCGGAAACTGAAACTTTTTTCAAGAAACATCATTCTTCTGTTTGCCAGTTGTCAAAATCTACAATATTACCTGTCATTTTGCTGTTATGTGTGACAAAAATAGCCGTAAGCTTGGAACAAGAAATAATTCTGACATGGAACCATCTGTTCTCATTAAACAAAAGAAAACACGATTCACATCATATGGGCTATCAGACCCAAAGAGCATTTTGTCATTCCTTCCATCCAGATGATGGAATCCAGTTAAAAGCCACTGTTTAATTTAGGAGATAAATATACCACAAATAATTGGAATAGCAATCCTCCCATAGACATATATGGGGGAAATTAAAAGAAACAAGGATATATTGGCCAAGATTAATTAACTGAAAAAAAATAATCATTGTTTTTTTTCAGTATCCATTGACTCAAAATGCGTTGTTTTCAATGGGTTTAGGGACCGCCCATTGTCCTTAAGGGGTTAATAATAATAATAATAATAATATTTGCAGTTCTATATATATATATATATATATATATATATATATATATATATATATATATATATAGGTACATGTATTGTGAATTGTGGTTGCAGACATGCCTGTTGAAAAATATTTTATAGGCACAGTGTGAGTGTATAGACTGACTTTGCTATCAGTTTCAAGTAACAAGCAGTATATTCTGCCCAGGGTAGCAGGTCCAGACAGCCCTTTCCCTTCATCACCAGGGATTAATTGCCCTACTGGGCCCCTATGTGGACCACAGCTGGTATCCCACCAATTTATACTATGGCGCTCTGGGCCTAGCTGGAACAAACCTCTGTAAATTATCTTCCTCTGTATAGTGCAGCACAAAGAAAATGACTTTGCAGGTAGGTCCTGTAAGCCTTTGGGGGTACGAATGGAAAAGTTCCTTTATAATTAAAAAGATTTGAAATTCGGGTCACTATATGGAAACTCATATCACTATATCACTATGTATAAAATACAATGTATAAAGTGTAAACATTCTAATTATATACTATTATTGTTAGATTAGAATATGTTGTGGATGTGATACATCCACTTCATGCGTGGCAGTTTAGTGTCTTTTTTTTAAAACAAAAAACATATCCAGCAGCCATCCAGCAGCCATCCAGCAGCCATCCATGTAAGTACTGGTATATTTTGTATCTGGAGTAGACAATATTATGTATGTATTAGGACAGCCCTGCTTTAAATACCGGTAATATGTTACATTGTTACAGTTCTTCTCATACAGTGCTTACTGTTTTCTTCTATTTGAACTTGAGAGAACTCTGCTCTACCAAGAAGCAAGTGAGCTTTAATATTTATCTTCACAGATCAAAAACATTCGCACATACAAACAAATAAAAAAGAGATCAATTGAGATCAATTCACAAGCAGAAACATTTTTTATGAATTCATTGTACAATGTGATGACTTGAGTAAGGAAGTCTGTTTGTTATTGTATGTGTTTTTGTATGTGAAATTGTTCTACTGACTGTAACAGCACTGCGTAATATGCCGGCACTTTATAAATACATGTAACGTACATATATAAAGCTGTGTATAATTAATATACATGTAAAGCTGTGAATAAGTATGTTTTTTTTTATTTGATTCATAAAAAAAGTTTTACATACATTGTGGGATCACAAAATGAAGATAGTTGATCTGGTCCTGTAACTTAAAAAAGCCCTGGTCCTTAATGGGTTAAGGTTCTGTTCTAATTGATATATACATTCTGTTAAAAACTTTATTTTCTAAAAGTTTTATAGATAAACAATGGCAAGATACACAAATATATTTTGGATGGTAATCTTGTACAAAGTGGTAAACAGAACAAAAACAAAGATAACAAAGGAAAAAACAAACAATCTGTAAAGCCCACAACACCATCCCAAACATTTGTATATCAGGCCATACAGAGCGTATACGAGGAAAGAATATAAAGGAAGGAATTCCTTACCCCTAAATGACAGTTCAAAGACCCCAAGCAAACATATATGATTGGTGAAAAGTCACCCACATAATCAAGGCACACTCTGCTTTGATTTCTTCTTTAGATTCTGTGCCGGGGAGGGGCTTTAATTAATTAAAATGTTCAATGCACAGAATAAAGTGAGTAGACAAAAAAAAAATATTTCAAAATCAAGAAGTCTATTATATTTCACCTTTCAGCAAAGCAATATTAATTAGTACTTATGTCAAAATATAAGTCAGAAGCTTATGTTAGCCCATATACACTTTGGTGCTCTCACGTATATAAATGCTATGTTTACCGCATTTGCCATTTGTCTTCTGCTCCCTAAGAAAAGAATACATCAATAATTTGCAGTTAAATTATGCTCCGCTTCTTTTATGTATAAATCGCCTCCTACTTCAAATATAATTTCAACCCCGAACAGAAAATGTGACAATAAGCCTCCTACACCTAATAGATTTAAAAATGTAGAATATATATAAATTCACGGTACTCTCATGTAGGATTTCCCACACATAAAGTTATATAATAGTCAATAAAAACGACTGGTCTCAGGGTTTGTGGGGCCATGGGCAAGGAGGATTTTGGGGACCCTTTTCATGTTTCAATCATGCTCTTGGTCTTTGCAGGTCTGATGGGTGGACCTCTGGTATTCGACATCATATCATTGTAGTTCATCAAAGGACATTTGAATCTTAAGGTCTTTTAATGATGTGCGGTTTTTAAGGGCAAACAATAAAGAAGGAATATGAAATATATTTGCTGTAGTGTTGAGCCCTTATAGTAGGTCAGGCGTCAACAAATTCCTGTAATAAAAAATGAGTAGTAACCAGGCTAATTACCCTGTGCACTTTATAGGTAGCCCTTAGAGAGACTTTTTGTTTTGTAGCATGTACGCTGGTAAATTAACAAGGTGTACGAAACCAGACTGAACAGTGGAATTTTTATTCATTAGTTTAAAGAATATATTTATAAATAGGCAACTTTAAACCAAAAATTCAGAAACCACTCATCAGACTCAATTTGAGTTTCCAATTAAGATGCCATTTTCTATTTATTTTTAGACAGATATGCATATTTAGGATGTTGCCTGACATTTATATTTTTATCCCCTTTATAACTTGGCCACAAGGCTAGATTTGCCCTCTGATGAACGTTGTCTGCAGTTTTGCAAAGTGGGTTTTACAGGGATATTTAAATAAAGAATATGCGGTATTTACGCATTATAACTGTAAACATATAAATAGTGTAGAAATGATGCGTTGTGCTGCACCCGATGTGACGTATGAAGGAATGTTTAGCTGGCGTTGTGTGCCTGCCACATGGGTTAATACTGTAGGTAGATGCACCAGTTTAGACTCTCGCTGGAAGGACTGAAAAGGCTTAGGGGAAACCATTTCACAGTTGACCGAGCTCTAAGTCAGTACCAGTAGCCTGTCTATGATTTGATGTCCTCGCATTTTTCTTTTCTTTCCAACTTTGCAGTGTTTGGCTCTATGCCTGAGGTGTATCATAACAAATTAGCCATTTCTATCTAGATGCAGCATCTCCTCTCAACTGAGTTACGATTAGTGATTTTATTTTATTTTTTTTTACAGAAAAAGGGAAAGAGAAGAACTAACATATTAGATCAATGTCACAACCCCTGCATATTTGCAGTATTTAGCAATCTTGCCTGAGGCTTAATTAGTTGGTTAACAAAACCACAACTACATTGCAAATGCTATTAGCATGTGTAGTCCACAGGTTACACGTACCCAAACTGTTCTTCTTCTGTAGCATGTATCTTAGCAAAGATGGTGGATAGTGGTACAGTTGTTAAAATACCGGTATATCATACATTTTATCAGTATACAAAACAACCAAACCATCATAACAACAAACATATCATAACCATCATAGTCCGCTAACTCAAGCCTAGACTGAGGATGACTGAGTGGTCTGGAACTTACATACATCTTACCGCCAACTGAATATGTGGGGCTGTACATTATGTTTCCATGCTCCCACAGGGTGCAGCCACCCACTGAAGGACATAGGGTCCTTCAGTGGGTGGCTGCACCCTGTGGGAGCATGGAAACATAGAGGCAGTATCTGTAATTATAAAGCACTATTGGCTATCGGTATGCCAGATGGCCAGTACATTCATACGGAACAACACGAGACAGAGGTAAATGTTAGGGCCAGAATGATAGTTATCTGGCTCCTGACAAAAATCCCAATTGATATCCTTTTACATTAATATATCTACTGTATATTTTATTATCTACACCTTAAACATAGGTCTGATTTTCTGAATTTGGGACATCTCTTTTTATGTTTTAGTGGCCTAGGCTCCCATTATAACCACTTATGTCCCCAGACATATAATTACTTCTTTTTGAAAGGTTTTTCCTAAAGCAATTGGTTTGACAGCCTTCTGTGATACTAATAAAAAAATAAAAATTATCAAGAAAGCATTACATTTTTTTTGCATTACAATAGGTAATTAATATTAATGTCATTAACATAAAGAAACCTTTGTTATGTCATACCCTTGATAGCTCTGGTCATGAAGTTCAGTCATATTTCTAGTTAAAAAAATAAAAGCAGCAACATGCAGAACTTATCTACAAAAAACATATAGCTCCAGACAAAGCAGGTTTTTGACTTCTACCTTTAGCTTGTCAGTGGGCAAAGTAGTATAAAGATGACAACCAGAAATGTCTTGCTAACGAAAGAATCAATGTCACAGCACCAATTATTAGGGAGTATATTTGACGGTAAAAATAAGAAAATATGGTTCATGATGAAGTGCCTGCTAAGCCTCTAGATCATATTGACATATAAGAAGAAGCGAACTCCCCCGTACCTGAAACAAGGTAAGTTTCAAACAGAAGTCACACTGTGAGTAGCACCAGGCTTATGAATGTATAGGTATTTGTGTGGGATCGAAACAGTATGGCTAAGTTCCTAGCATGCCAAATTGCGAGATCTAAGAAATGACTGTAAGTCATGCTGACAGACCTCAGAAAGAAAGCTGTCACGTCCTTCAAGTTAAACAGGCAAATGCGTACAATATTTAGATATGCCACATGAGATGACTAATTGAAGACTGATAAACCAGAACATCAATTTATCCTCCTGTCATACATACCTGTAGACATTAATACACTCTTGGGGCATTTTCAAAACAACAATAAGTATTCTAAGCTCGGTGCTGGGGAAGCTTGGTGAAAGCGAGTGGCGTATGGATGAAAATGTGCAGGGCTACTGGTTAGCCCCTCCCCCCTTGATTCCTGTGTTAGCCCTAAAAACATGGTGTCCTAGGGTGAATACTTAGTTGGCCTTGTGGGTAATCCAGTCCTAGCAACGAAAACAAAACCAAAAATATTTAAAGGTAGTAGAAAGTGTCAACTACCATACCAGTATGCAATGGAGTTGATTTGAAAAATAACTTAACCATATACCTGAATTCTCAATCTCCATTAACAACATGATTATCTCTCCTATTAACCAGGCCTGATGCTTTCAACTTAACCCCCTCCTTCATCCCCTGCCAGATCCTGCAGGTTGCACCTTAATAACATCTCTCGCTTCTGTCCATTCTTCAGCCAAGCTCCTTATTAAGTCAATTCTACTAACATATAAACTGCTCCCCCATACATTTCTGCCCTCATATTCCCCTACTCGATCTTTACGGCCTTCCCGTGAGCTAAGGCTTTCCTCCTTGCTTATCACCTTTTCACACTTATAACAATCCACTCGTGCCGCATCCCACCTCTGGGACACACTTCCACGTAAACTCTAGCTTTCACCGTCCTCTCAATAATCAAGGGGAAAAAAAACTTTTTCAGAGAAGCATAACATCTTTGCAGCGGGAATGTGTCTGCCACTAATACAACCCATACATCGATCTATGACACTATCTGTCTCATTTCTCCATACCTTAAGTTTCTCTTTACCCCTTTCTCTGTATATTAGAAGCTTGCAAGCAGGGCCCTCCTTATCTGTCTATCAATTCTAGTTTTATCAGACGCCTTGAATATACTTATTTTAAGAAGCACTGCCTAAATGGTTGGAGCTATATAAATATAAGATAATAATAATGTAATTCTGTAACTTCCTGTGAACAGATATCTGATTTCCAGTAGTTTTAAGTGCTTAGTGGCGTAGTCCTTAATAAGACCACGTGAGGTTTTCATAGGAGTGGCAGTGGATGAATTAACTGTAACAATAACAATAGTGATACAAGAATATGGGGAAAAAATACATATCTAAAAATTGCATTGGGTTTTTTAAGCAGTCGGGTCTTCGTTACAGGTGCAAATTACTCTTTTTAGTTTTAGATACCATGAGCTGGGCATGTAAAGCTTAACTGTTTCAGTACCATGGTTGCAAGCAATGGTCTTACCTTTGCCAGTCAGAGAGTTGATTTGCTATAAAATTGGCATTTAGTCGGCTAATCAGGCTATGTAGTTATTTCTCTTTCTATTCCAAAGACTGTTGTCTCCAAACTAAAATCAGTTTTACTGATGTTCTAAGAAGCCGTGATTGCAAAGCAATTTCACAGTCATTTCAGCTCCATCACCGCTGGATACTGACAAAGTATTGTAGGTCACTCCAGCTGTGAAAAGCTTAAAGCCTTGTTTTCTTCCAGTAGAATCATATATTAGCATACCACAGTAATGGTGCGCTTTAACAGGGGTCATTGTGTGCATAGGAATTGATTTTTTCTAGTCTTATATAAGATTAATCTTTAATTCCGAATGAGGTTCCAGTACGCTGAAACAAAAGTTGATGGCAGATAAAAACAAACCAATCAGTTCACCTAGTCTGTCCATTTCTACCTGCTGTAAAAACCTCAAACCTTAATCAGTTCTTAGTCTTGCCTTCAAGTCAGGAAAATCGTATGCCTATCCCATGTATGTTTACATTTTGTGTACATTACCGTATTAACATCTAAAGGAAGGCTTATCTACACTTATCTATCATAAAATATTATTAAATGAAAGGTAATAATAAAATAATAATACCAACTTCTCAGTAAAGTAAAACCTTACATTACATCTAAACATCTGACTTTCCAGCTTAAGACAATTGCATCATGTTCTTACGTTTGTCTTCCTTTGAAATTTACTTCACTCTACTTTGTTGAACCATATTTATCATATTTGACCACCATAGATCCTTCCTAAGTATTATTTCTGAGTAGAGTCATGTATTTATTTCTATCACATATTACAAAAAAACCCTATGTGAAGGAGGTGCACAATTCAAGCATGCCTAGAGCAATATCACTCTTACAATAAGTATTAGTAGTCAATAAAATATGGCTAAAAGGAGAGGCTTTATGTTTGGATTAAAAAAAATGGGATATGAGCAGCTACAGTAATCTAAGAGAGAAACGATAAGGGCATACATAATAGTTTAATAACGCAAGACAGATGAAGACTATATGTTGGGTAGAAAGAAATGAAAGCTATTGTGTAAATGAAAGTGTAGATGTGACTGATGAAGGAGATGGAAAACTGAAATGCCCCCCACCCCCAGGCACTAAGCAGTATAAACTAGGTTAATGCTTATTCAATCAACTGTGATTGTGAGACTCATACTCAGTAAGTGGGCAGCTGCTATGGAATCCTGTTTTCCGTTGATTTACTAGTTGTACCAAGTATCATTCCTTGGAAGTTAGCTTCAGTATAAAAACCTTACTTTAAAAACCCTTAAAAATGTGCTCATAACATAACTGTTACATTACATACTGTAAACAGAATAAGCAGCTGTTTATGGCATCTAGTAAATCTATATTGGGCAACCAACTGGGCACTGGAGAAAAAGACATGCAAACATGACACATATTAATAACAATGTTAGATCACTATTTTTTTTTTCTTAAGAACATGACATTTGTTGTCATTGCATTTATTTGTATATCCTTTTTTGGTGATGGAACCACTAAATCGATCAATACCCCAATGTTTATACCCATACTTGCACGGAACAGTGTAAGCCGATCACACCTTCTATGCCCCACGAGAGCACAAAAGTAAAAGCAGAACAATTAATTAGATCCAGTGATATTATTATAAAGTATATACAAAAATTATAAAGACAATACAGAGTTACAGACTTGACAAACTGTAACAAAACTAAAGGTGTTTATGAATGGATTGTATACATTTTTATATAGGGCTCTCCACATACAATCATTTTCTAATTTGTTATAGAGCTTGACTGTGCCCATACCAAAGGTATGTACAGGTGTGCTCAAAAGTTTGCACACCCTGCCAGAAATTGTTAAATGTTGGCATTGATTTTGAGTGTATAAATAGTCAATGAGCTCTCACGTGGATGCACTGAGCAGGCGAGATGCTGAGCCATGGTGAGCAGAAAAGAACTGTCAAAAGACCTGCGTAACAAGGCAATGGAACTTTTTAAAGATGGAAAATTATATAAAAAAAAGATATCCAAAGCCTTGAAAATGCCAGTCAGTACTGTTCAATTACTTATTACAAAGTGGAAAATTTGGGGATCTCTTGATACCAAGCCAAGGTCAGGTAGACCAAGCACAGTGTGGTTGTCTCAAGGAGTACAATACGGCGATACTTGAAAAATGAGCTGCATGGTCAAGTTGCCAGAAAGAAGCCTTTACTGAGCCAATGCTACAAACAAGCCTGCTTACAATATGCCCGACAACACCTTGACACGCCTCACAGCTTCTGTCACACTGTAATTTGTAAACGCTATGTTTGGAGAGGAGTCAACAAGTGGATAGAATACCATCCCCATTAACAACAATGATAGGTCATATGTCCATTTAGAAGACCAGCAGTTGGAAAATTGCTAGTTTACTGACAGTGGAAACTACGAACACAAATTATTATTTTTCTCATATTCTTTTAAGATGTTATTTTTTACACTTTTCTGTTATAACCTACAGTTGAATATGAATCCCATAAGGAATAAAATATATGTGTTTTGCATGCTTACTCATGTAATAAATGGTACATACCAATTCTCCAAGGGTATGCAAACGTTTGATCACAGCTGTATATACCTCTCAACACTTCACAATGACAGAGATTGATTCTTTTGTCTTAGCTATGGGGTTAGAAGCATGGTTATGAACAGGGCTGTACAATTTTTTGTTATATTGTGATCTATTGATTAATACAATTTTGTATATGAGGAGTTTTTATATTGTTCATTTTTACTCTATATATGAATCAAATGTAATGTAAAGAGATGGGTATGGATCCCTTTGTGAAACATTTGGGAGTTAGGTTTCAAGCCCTGCATATTCCATTCCATCGCTTCTGGCATTCCCTCCACTCCAATTACTGGGTATTGAGTTCCGGAATTTAATACTGCAACTGCCCATTATGCCACGGGTTAAAAACCTGTGACACAGGCTTACAGTACTATTACAGGGCAATGGTGGGTTAGGCTCTATTTTGTGATGTGCCTTTTTGCAATAACAACAACTTTGGTAATGATAGGGACTGCAATGCATCTTATTTGTTTTATATTTCCATTAACAAAAATGATAGGTCATATGTCCATTTAGAAGACCAGCAGTTGGAAAATTGCTAGTTTACTGACAGTGGAAACTACGAACACAAATTATTATTTTTCTCATATTCTTTTAAGATTTCATTTTTTACACTTTTAAAACAAAATATTTGAACTGACAAAAGCATTGATTAGGGCAGACTGGCCATGACAAGGGGGCCCTGGCACTTTAAGACCAGCGGCCACCTGATGATGAAACTGTGGGCGTCGTGTAAATGTGCAGCTGGACACTAAAATTTTATGTTGAAATATCGTGCAGCTGGACATATCCAGCCGGTGGCACACACTACAGCACCTGATCAGCCTCTGGAGTGGCAGACCGTCTGAGTGTATGGCACTGTTGGTGTGCCAGATGGGAAGTCCTGGTCTGGCATTATCCTAAATCATTAATTCTTAAACTGTAGTCCATAGATCACAGGTAATGTCCACATCCATTCATAGCAGTCTTATCTTGGACTTATCTAGGACTTTAATTGTTGCATTCAGTATGAAGTGATTATATGCGATCCTTTACATGAGGCAGATATCAAAGTGGATCCTAGTTGAGCAACAGTGGAATATATGCTGCAGATCATACAAATCATGTTGACATTTCCCTTTAATATTCATAGAAATAAGCAACAAGAGACTCTGAGGACATAAAAAAGATTAGATAATGCTCCCACAGACAGCTTCCATGAGGTGGGTGTTTAATCTAAATATCTTCAAAACAATTACTAGACAAACAAAAATCTCAAGTTGTAGGTAATTTAATTAAGTCATTAAGTTATGGCACAGTCCTGGACTGCCCTACATCCTAAATATCCCATAATGATTTGATGACAGTTACCCATTAAGCCTTAAATGTCGTAAAATGTGGGCACAAAGCCCATAAGGCACATATAAACTGACCATGTCAAATAGCCCTGGAAATCAATATGAATAACAAGTCCCTTGGTTCAGAAAGGTTAATGTGGATTAGCTAGTAATTGTTCAATTATATGCAATAAATTAAAAGATCAATATATGCACATCTATTTTCTATGTCATTACCAACATGAATTACCAACTACTTCAACATTTCATGGCTGCAGCTTTCAAGATAGGAATCATGAGTTTGCAAATCATGTTCCCACTCCGAGACTTCAATATATGTGAGCTTCCCTCGTAATGAAACCCACTAATTTGTATAATAAAGTAAATCTGTTTTACAAAATAGGTGTTCAGAAGCTACTTTACTTTATATTCATATATAATTCATATGATGGCTATAAGGTTAATCTTATAATTATATTCTTATACTAAGAAAATTAGGAATATTGCTCTTAGTAGAATAATATTATTTTGTTGTCTTCAAGAGGGGAAACTAGTTAACAGCTGCTAAATATACATATACTTTAGTGGGTGCTTCGTCATGAACCAATAACATCTAATATCTAAGCAGCTTTCAAAAAATGAGTGAATCACATCTAACGCTAACTGTATAGAAATACATTTTACTGAGCTCGGAAAGCTGCCATAGGATGGCTTAGTTTCCTTTCCCTGGGATGAGATTTTGCTCACGACCCGGCAGACGAAATCTCACAGCTAATTTGAAGTGCCAGCAGATATCCCTCGCTATATCCTAATACAAGCTTTACAGGATTTTAACATCAAACTTACATGCCTGCAACATCTACTTGGACAAGTCATTTGGGAACAGTATGCCTTTAGAAGACAGCATAATACCGAAGTGTTACAACAAAAATAAAACGCATATCCGCAATAAGGACATACAGTTTATTTAAATGCATAACAAACAAATTACCCAGCGGTCAAGTATGAGATAGAAGCGGGAAAGGGAAGGATTTCTGTAAGTACTGGCAAGGACAGTTTACAGAGGATTACATTAACCCCTTAAAGACAATGGGCGGTCCCTAAACCCATTGAAAACAAAGCATTTTGAGCCCGTACATGTACGGGCTTTGTCATTAAAGGGTTAACATAGCTGTAGAATAGCAATTGTGCTAAGTTTAGAAGCAATAATAACAGCCCTGAGATCGGCCCATTTTAAACATGAAAACACAGATTCCTCAAGACTGAGATGGAATTGGGAGAGATGCACCTCACCGAGTAATAATGTACTATTATGATAGTTGTTACAAAATGTAAGAATACATAACATAGCATAAGTTATTTGGGGAGAACACATAGTTTGATATGCCCCTAGATTGCTTAAGAAATACTTTAAAAAAACCAAAAACAAAGAGGATTTATATTGAAACAATTAAAGTTTATCATTGATGTCTGTACTTATATATTCCATGCATTTTACATTAAGCAAAATTATACAAAATATGCAAGATTTAAAGGCAAAAATAATAATCTTGTTATAAACATTAAGTGAAACTTATAGACTTTAAGAACATTAAAAGTCTATGTTGTTTATAAAAACTTCCATATATAAATAAGTTAAATAATTTGCTCACTATAAGGTGGGACTCTAAAACACAGATATATTTGATATTAGTCCGCAAACACAATTATATAGGTTTATTAAGGGTATTAAACTGTTCAATGTAGGATTTGAAAAAAAGTAACAAGAGTAACACAAATCTGTAAGCTCTGGAACCTATATTTTTATTTAACATGTATTCGTTTCCAAGCAACGTTGCCTTTTTGATTCTAAACAACATTCGGGGTATGTTCAGGGAAAAATGTCTGCGGCAGTCCCTGTAATACACTACACTAATCACTACAACTTCTCCAAGCCACCCTACAACAGCACATATTCTGCAGTAAAATAAACTATTAATTAACTTGCAGTACGGTAGGTGAGCGATGAGCATCAATTTCAGCCTCTGCTAAGCTAGCTGTCATTGTCTCACACTCCAACTCTCATCAGCCTGTAACTGCTGCTGACGAGTTAAAATGGCATCAGCACACTTGTATATCTAATGCTTGTCCCTTCCCTTGTAAATGCTGATTGGCCAGAGTGAAAAAAGTAAGGAAGAACTCCCACAGGTTTTTGGACCCATCAATCACAGCCATAACCACCAATGAGACCACCTCCCGCTTTTTTTACCTAATCAACGAGAATTAAAACAGCTTGTAATGGCGCCAAAGCGGCATGTAATGGCAGCAGCTACATGTAGCGATGGATGGACGAATTCGTCGGAGATCACCCTCGAACGCGTTAAAACGGGTAATTTTCGTTAAAAAAAAAGTTTGTACGAAAACAAATGGACAAGTCTTATAGATATTACTACTGAAACATGTTTGAAGGATTTCACCAGAAAGCTGTGTAGAAAATATAAATAAAAGCAGAGTTAGGTTATATACTTAGGACAAACGTGTGGATTCCCTATTCACAGAAAAAAATGTATTAGATGGAAAACAAAATTCTGAATAATGAGTGAAACGTTGTTTTTGTACCGTCAGACACAGCTTCCCATCTGTACGTCTGAGTATGTTAATGTCCTGACATGCTTTTCTCTTTTTTTTTCTACTGTACACTGACATCCCCAAAAGCTAGCCTTGCAATGATATGTTAATTTTGTTACTCCAAGAAAATAGGTAATTACCACCTTCTTGTCTTCTCTAGCGTCTTACAGTTTTTTTCCATCCTACAATAAATAAAAATGATTGCTGGATAAAATGTTCAGCAATTTTCTGTGATTATCTGTGCTGGCTTTTACTGCATGTACACTGCTACCATCCTCCAAAAGGGTGTTGTGGTTGGGTGATCACAGACATTTACATTGTAAATCTCTTTCTGCATGAGTCTTCATATTAAAAAAAATCTAAAACAAACCGAGCATTGAAACAGACAATGCAGCTTGTGTGTTTTCAATATTACTTTAATTACACTAATGTTAATACCCAATTATTCCTTTTTGTACATTATGTTATAATGCAAAGCTACTCCACTTTGTGGTTAGAATATTAACCCCTTAAGGACAATAGGGGTTTTTACTCGTAGTATATTGTGGGACAATGGCTCTTTTAACGTTTTTCAGTGTTACTGTTTAGCTGTGATTTTCTTCTCTCTCATTTCATGCTCCCACACATATTATATATTGTTTTTTTCAGGACAAACAGGGCTTTCTTTAGATACCATTCATTTTATCATATCATCTAATTTACTATAAAAAAAATGATAAAATATGGGGATTTTTTGTTAAAAAATTACTTTTTCTCACTTTTTAAACAGAAAACTTTTACTCATCTGCAAAAACTAATGGAAAAACCTACTAAATAGATTCTACTATTTGTCCTGAGTTTAGAAATACCCAATGTTTTTATGTTTTTTTGCTTTTTTCTGCACGTTATGGGGCAATAAGTACAGGTAGCGTTTTGCCATTTCAAAAACTTTTTTTCCAAATCTGGTAATTCTTCCCCCCATGTGCCATTTCGGGTATCTTTGAAGCCGGCCAATGCAATTTACCCCATCAAATCATATATTTTTAAAAACTAGACACCCCAAGGTATTTGAAATGCTGGTATTTTAACCCTTTCAATGCACTAATTTTACCACTACCCTTTGTGAAACTTTATGGTAGTAATTCTTTTTGTATTTTTTTCACACATGTTGTACTTCAGGTATAAATTTATCGCTCCTGGTGTATGTCCGTGTCACACAACACCCCAATATGTGTTCAGTAACATCTCCTGAGCGCAGCGATACCCCCCATGCATGGGTTTGTTGGGTTATTTGGGAGGTAAAAGGCCGCCTTTGTGAGGTGTGTATTTTTTTGCCATTTAGACATCTGCCCCATGTCCCATATTTGGGACATCTTTGAACCCGGCCAATTCAATTTACCCCATCAAATCATATATTTTTTAATACTAGACACCCTATGGGCATTTGTAATGCCAATATTTTAACTCTTTCCATAATGGAATTTTTGTAAAGATAAAAAATTTTAGGACTTGCTTATTAAAAACTTTTTTTTTTTTTTTTTGGTGACAATGGGTATTTTTACATGTTACCATATTTTTGACATTTTTTAATTTTTTTTTTTAATTTTTTTTTTTTTTTTTTTTACTAGTCACTCTCGTTAGTGAGCTGGGCTCCATTGACCTTGCATGGTTGGATGCAGTACCTGCATTCAACCTGCAGGAGGAGCTCGAGAGTTCTCAAGAGGGTCTGGATTGACCCTCTGTGAACTCATATCTATTGTTAATGCCATCCTGTGAATGACGGCAACGTCATTCACAGGATGGCACTTGTGGTTGCTCCTCGGAGCAATCACAAGGCGATCGGGGGTCGGGGGGTTGTGTTGCTGACATGCCTCGATATCGAGGCATGTCAGTAACACAGTTTATGCTTAGGAAGCGATTCCGATCGCTTCCTAAGCAGCTTTAGCCGGGCGCCGCCGCGATCATTGATGATCGGTGCGGCGGCGGCCATTTTTCTTCCGGGGAGGGCTGCCGAGGGCTGCCCTCCCCGGATCCACGGTCAGCCTCACTTGTGAGGCTTCCGTGGATGCTGCAAAGCCGCCGATCGCGGCGAAAACGCCGCGATCGCGGCGATGCAGCTATTTAACGGCAGCCCGTACATGTACGGGCATTGTCGTTAACCCGTTGCACGGCAACCCCGTACATGTACGGGGATTGTCGTTAAGGGGTTAAAATCTTAACCATGTAAGAACCACTGTTCATAGGATGTTAGCAACACACTTTGAAGGAAACTGTCATGCCATCAATTTCATCATTTTTACATCAATATATCCAATAAATCAAAGACTCCCAATGCCCTTCAGAATGTTTGTATCAGAGAACATTTGCAAGACACCTAAGCCTCACTCCTTTAAGCAATATAGCACTTTGGCCTCTAGCATCATCCCTTTAAGCAATATGGCACTTTGGCCTCTCTAGACGCCTAGCATGACAGTGGCATGGAGGAATCATGGGTGGTTTTGGTTCTGAACTCAACCACCAGGGGAGAATGGGAGAAACAATGCATGTATGCTCAGGACACCTGGCACAGATGGTAGTAGTCAACTAATGGGTACATGGATTTCCCTGATTTGGGGATCAGTTGAGCAAAACATTTCCTTTTATAAGAAAGTGATAAAGGAAAGAGTGGTCACCACTTAAATACTT